>NC_135709.1:10366030-10675161 GCF_964276395.1 Gasterosteus aculeatus | reverse complement strand
GTTCTCTGCATGCAAAATGTTTGCAGAAGCCACAAATTGTACTAACTGTACATGTGAGGCAAATGTATTAGACAAATTATTAGATTTAATGATGGCTGGAAATGGAAATCCACTTCCTTCCACGTTTGTTCCATTATTAAATTCCAAGTGACATTTAGCGGCAATCTCACTGATTTCCTTGGGAATAGTCGATGCCAAAATATGCAAGGGAGTAATTATTTCTAGCTAATGTGTTGCTTTTGAATGCACTCATTTGAATAATTATACATTCTGCCAAGAAAGAAAACACTCTGGCTGTCAGGTGCTAACATTTCTTTTTCCCATCTCTGGAACAGAAGATAGCATGGGCTGGGACCAGAGGAGGGGCTGGAAATCTACATATGCATACATACACTCACACAAATGTGACAGCTGTTGGACAGATTGCAACGACTGAGCACGATAAAATTAAATAACAAAATAAAGTTTCCAGACACATTTGGTTTTCCTGGCTGACCTGCTCACTACGGTACGCGTCGACGTGTACTGTATCACCCACAACTGGCAAGCGTGGAAACAGTATTTAATTACGTTCTGGTTTAAAATGAACCCTGGTGGCAGTATTTCCACCGGGGCATTAGTGTAAGCAGTGAAGACACCTGACAGCATGAAGCCAGGCCAGGTTTTGGAAGGCCAGGAGTTTAGGCTGTTCTTTACAACTCCGAATATCAGTTAAAGTTACAACTACATACTGTGAGGATGTCACAACCGAGGGAATCCTGGAATTAGGAGGCAGGCAAGCGAGACTTGGTCCAGGTAAAAAATATGTTTTCTTTATTTGTAAAAAATAAGGAAGTTTCCTTTACAGGTCTGATTAAAACAGATAAACAAACCAAACCAAACTGAAGAAACCTAATCATCACCTCATCTGACATCAGCCCTCAGCTACACATGTTCCACCATCTCTCCCCAACAGTCAATGTCCTTCACCTTTATAGCGCCGTCAATCAATGTGCACAGGTGACACCCATTATGACAATCCACCAGATGATGTCACTGCTGACATCATCCCCTGCACAAATACTAGGCCTCACTGCCTGCCCTCTCTAGCCTCCAGCACACCTGCAGAGCATGGCAAGCATTCAGCCCACGTACCATCATGGGGACAAAGGTGAGTTGTCACCCACTTTGTCACACATACAAAAACTAGACACAAAAATGGATAAAAAATGTTCCTTGTCCACACACTGTCTCCCCCCACGGAAGCCCTGCAGGGGACAAAGTGTTTTTCTACGATGCTCTGCCCCCTCAAACAATCCTCCAGACTGAGACTACTGGAGGGGGACGTGACACACACAAGCCGACGGCAATTAGCTGAACTGAAGTTGACATGTTTTGCTGACCGAGACTGTAAAGTTCAAATTGAAAAAACAGCCGTGGTTTAAGAAAAGAACAAGGGATAGACCTGTTCTATACGACCGGCAACCTTAAATGGCTTCTGATAGAAAAAAAAAGATTAAGAAAATAAATTACTTGAGAACAGAAGAGGGTTTCGGGGGGCAGGGAACCAATTTAATTTTAGGGAAAACACTGGATGGCATCAGTGCCGGGACGCTAGGACGGCAATAAAATCACTATTATTATCAATTTCTCTGTTAATTAGTTAACATTATATTCTTTGGATCACGAATGAAGACAATCACAAGTTATGTGAGCCCAAACCTAAAAGCTATGTAACAACGTAGACAACAAGCAGGGCTAATGAGGAAAGAAAAAGGATCAAAGCGGATTCAACAAACTGTTCCCAGCCATTGTCAGGAAACATTTATTAGCCAGAATATGTCAAACATACAAGGAATTTGTCTTGGCGGTTAGTGCGCGACAGTAGACAGACAAGACAACAGTGCACAGGTAATAAAATAAAGTGGAATGAAATGCTAATGCAATGGGTTAGTAAGAATAAGGCTAAGGCTATGGGTTAGTATAAAACAGGGGAATAAAGTTAAACAAATTTTAAATATTAAAAAGTTGAAAAATATTAAGCATAAAGTGCACTAACAAACAAGTAACAGACAAGAGACAAAGTGACAAAGTGATGAATTGCAGTTAAAGTGACATGTGCAGTATGAGGGGGAGTGACCGGTGGAGTGTTATAGTCAGGCGGTGGGGGACCGGGCTCTGTTGATGAGCCCGACTGCCGACGGGAAGAAACTGTTCGTGTGGCGGGAGGTCGTAGTCCTGATGGACCTCAGCCTCCTGCCAGATGGAAGGGGCACAAACAGTTTATGTCCGGGGTGGGAGGGGTCGGCCGCGATCTTTTTAGCTCGCTTCAGAGACCTGGAAGCGAACAAGTCCTCCAGGGACGGCAGATTGCAACCGATCACCCTCTCTGCAGAGCGGATGACACGCTGAAGCCTGCCCTTGTCCTTGGCTGTGGCTGCAGCGTACCAGACGGTGATGGAGGAGCAGAGTATGGACTCGATGATGGCCGTGTAGAAGTGGACCATCATCGTCTTTGGCAGGTTGAGTTTCTTCAGCTGCCTCAGGAAGAACAACCTCTGCTGAGCCTTCTTGGTGATGGAGCTGATGTTCAGCTCCCACTTGAGGTCCTGGGTGATGATGGAGCCCAGGAAACGGAAGGAATCCACAATAGTGACGGGGGAGTCACACAGGGTGATGGGGGAGGGTGGGGCTCTGTTCCACCTGAAATCCACAACCATCTCCACTGTCTTTAGAGCGTTGAGCTCCAGGTTGTTCTGGCTGCACCACGACACCAGATGGTCAGACTCCCACCTGTAGGCGGACTCGTCCCCACCAGAGATTAGTCCAATGAGGGTGGTGTCATCCGCAAACTTCAGGAGCTTGACGGACTGATGACTGGAGTTGCAGCTGTTGGTGTACAGGGAGAAGAGCAGAGGGGAAAGAACGCAGCCTTGGGGGGAACCGGTGCTGATGGTCCGAGAGGCTGAGACATGTTTCCCCAGCTTCACGTGCTGCTTCCTGTCAGACAGGAAGTCTGTGATCCACTTGCAGGTGGAGTCGGGCACGTGCAGCTGGGAGAGTTTGTCCTGCAGCAGAGACGGGATGATGGTGTTGAAAGCAGAGCTGAAGTCCACAAACAGGATCCTGGCGTAGGTTCCTGGCGAGTCCAGATGCTGGAGGATGTAGTGGAGGGCCATGTTGACAGCATCGTCCACAGACCTGCGAACTGCAGAGGGTCCAGGAGGGGGTCGGTGAGGGACTTCAGGTGGGACAGGACTAGCCGTTCAAAAGACTTCATGACTACAGAGGTCAGGGCGACGGGCCTGTAGTCATTGAGTCCTGTGATCCTGGGCTTCTTGGGGACAGGGATGATGGTGGAGGCCTTGAAGCAGGCTGGTACGTGGCATGTCTCCAGGGAGGTGTTGAAGATGTCAGTGAACACCGGAGACAGCTGGTCAGCACAATGCTTCAGGGAGTGAGGGGAAACGGAGTCCGGACCGGCTGCCTTACGGGGATTTAGTCTTCTAAAGAGCCGGTTAACATCTCTCTCCAGAATAGACAGGGTCGTTGCTGGTGGGGGAGGGGAAGGTGATAAATGATGAAGAGGCGTGAGCACCTGATGGGCTGGGGGAGGGAGGGGAGGGGGACTGCAGCAGGTTGGTGGAGCTGTGGGGGATGGGATCAGGACATTGTCTTTCAAATCTGCAGTAGAACTCATTGAGCTCGTCTGCCAGGCGGAGGTCATTCATGGAGTGGGGGGTTTTTGGCTTGTAGTTGGTGAGGTGTTTGAGGCCTCTCCAAACCGAAGCAGAGTCACTTGCTGAGAACTGTTGTTGGAGTTTCTCAGAGTACAGTCGTTTAGCGTCTCTCACCGCCTTGCTAAACTTGTATTTTGCCTCTGTGTACAAGTCTTTGTCCCCGCTCCTAAATGCCTGATCCTTCTGCAGGCGTAGTGTTCTGAGTTCCGTTGTGAACCAGGGTTTGTCGTTGTTGTAACTCACCCTGGTGCATGATGGTACACAGCTGTCCTCACAGAAGCCGATGTAGGAAGTTACAGCCTCTGTGAACTCATCCAGACTGTCAGTAGCAGTCCTGAAAACATCCCAGTCAGAAGCAGTGCAGTCAAAGCACGCCCGAAGATCCTCCAGCGCCTCACTGGTCCACTTCTTGAATTCCCTCACCACAGGTTTGCAGAGCTTTAGTTTCTGCCTGTATGCAGGAATCAGATGGACCATGACGTGGTCAGAGTGTCCCAGTGCAGCACGAGGGACGGCGTGATAAGCCCTGCTGACTGTGGTGTAGCAGTGATCCAGAGTGTTCTCCTCTCTGGTGGGGCATTTAATAAACTGTCTGTATTTAGGGAGTTCATGGGTGAGATTTCCTTTGTTAAAGTCCCCGAGGACAATAACTAAAGAGTCCGGGTTGGTCCGCTCCACACGCCGTATCTGGTCGGCGAGTGTCCGCTGAGCCTCGTGCACGTTGCCCGCCGGCGGCATGTAAACACCGACCAGGATGAATGAAGCGAACTCACGGGGGGAATAAAAGGGTTTGCAGTTGACGAAAAAAGTTTCCAGATCAGGAGAACAGTCTTGTAGGATCACCGTTACGTCGTTGCACCAGCTGTTGTTGAAGTAGAAGCAGATTCCTCCACCCTTTGTCTTGCCGGAGAGCTCCGTGTCGCGGTCCGCTCGGAGCAGCTGGAAGCCCGCCAGCTGGAGCGCGGAGTCCGGTATCGATCCGCAGAGCCACGTCTCCGTGAAGCACAAGACGGAGGATGTAGAGAAGTCTCTGTCTCTCCTCATCAGCAGCTGAATTTCGCCCAGTTTGTTGCACAGTGAACGCACGTTGGAGAGAAAGATGCCTGGCAGCGGAGTGCGAGAACCACGCCTGCGGAGTCTCACCAGCGAGCCGGCCCGTTTTCCTCTCCTACGGCGTCTCACCGCGTGACGAAAGGTGAACGCACCTTTGACTAGAATGTCCAGTAATTCCACGGAAGAAAGCAGGAAAGTTGGAAGTAACTCCGCTGGAGTTGTTCTACGGATGTTCAAGAGCTCATCTCTGGTGAAAGAGCTCCGGGAATCGCAGCAGCAAACGTAATTAACAACAAAAACAACAAAAAACGAAGCGCACCGAAGCACCGAGGCGGCCATCAACGGCGCCATCTTGGATTGTGGCGCAATGAGAGACCGTCTCACACAAAGCAGAAGACTGATGCTTCCGAAAGGCTACAAAGCACCGCCCATGTAGTACAACTATTAAGTTTCACCACCCTATTAAAACCACACTATGATGTACAATTCACCAACATGTAACCCCAGAGAAGCAGCCTGCAGCAGAGGGACGGACGGGCAAATTAAAGCACTGCAGGAACCCCACAGCTGTGCCTAGAGGACACGTCTCTCGGTGCCTCTCTGCTGCAGGCTCGGTGCACGTCACGTATGCGTGGAAGTGACCTTCTCCGCATGGACATCTGCCAAAACCAAATGGGCATAAAACCTAGATCATCATTATGAAATACTTTGGTTTGGGAAAATATTCCTTATGTCACCTCAGCTTGTTATAAACAGTTTGGATTTCAAGGCAGGAGAGCAGGGATGAGTGTGTTGGTACCTTCTTGATGACGGAGACCTTATTGTAGTAGCGGATGCTATCTTTACCCAGGAAGTCTAACTCCACCACATACTTGTTGCCTTCCAACTTCTTGTGAAGCGAGCAGCAACCGACTGTGTCTGCCGTCTCTCCCTCCTCCTTCTCATTTCCAGCTCTCAGTGCCAGCTTTTTATTTGGGGGGGGGGTGACGAAAACACAGGGATAAAATGCATAAATGTACATCACTCAAGAGCAAATGAGCGCCAAGCATTTACTCGTTAGACAAAAGACACAAGATGGAAACCCAAAGTCAACACACCGAGGCAGAGTTGGAAAAAAGTCTTGGCACGAGTCCGAAGCGGTCACAAACTGATCTATTGCTTCACTAAATGCAGGACGATGTCATTAGCGCGCGGGGTGGCGAAAAGGCCACCAAGACACATCGCCTTTAACATCACGTGGCATCAGACCTCCGCACTAAGGGGCAAGTTTGTGAGCCCAAGAGCAGTTTTTCTGTAGCGCTGGTGTTTTAACATGTGAGAAACCTGGCACGCTGGTAGTCTCGGAAGCTGACCTTGTCTATGAAGTAGAGGGCCACTGCTCTTTGACGTGTGACCATATCTTCGGATTTGAGATCCTGGAGGTACTGGTTACGGATGTCGTCAACACACAACTTCAGCTTCCGGGCCATCTCGTATTTCTCCCAGTCCTTCTCTCCCTGTGCAGGACGGAAAGAAAGGAAACAAGGTGGAAGACGAGTGGTTTAAAAAGCTTCTGATCAGTCATTTAAATGGCATCGTGACATGAATGCATGCTGCCATATCACACATCGACACAACTGTATTGACAAAATCGTCCATGCCTGTGTCACTGGCTGCCGTGTACATCGGGAGATGGGACTAAAGACATAATTAAATCCACCATTGCCGAATAGGCGCACATATTGTCATGGAGACTAACGGCGGAATAACTTAACCTTCACACATGAAAGACAAGGAAAAGAGAAATCATGGAAGAGGGTGAAAATGAGAGGGCAAAATAATGGCAAGATGTCGCACACATCATACGAGTAAAATTTCCCATTTACGCTCCAAACAAAGCCGTGATGGCATTTTAATATTTTAGAAACAAAAGAAATATTTGGACTTAATCTAATACACAACAGTTTGGTCTTTATGGACATGACAAAGATGCAGGATACAGATCTAATGTCAGATTCATGGTTCTGGTCTGAATAGGAATGCAAGACCCTGATTCAAAACCAAAAGGGTTCAAAATGGCCTTTCTTTGCGGTTAAAGGTTTTGGCAGGATTATTGGTTGATTGACAAACTTTTGTCAGACACTAATATATATATACTGTCTCACAAAATGAAAAAAAGACAACTAGTGGTTAAAAACGATAGCGCTGCAATAGAATCACTATCTCAACTCCCGGCTGGTTTGATTGACAGACAGTTTATCCAATAACCAAACAGGTAGGTTTGCAAAATTCCGGGAGTATTAGAAGTCGGAAACTTTCCATGGAAACTAATTGGAATATATGGGAATAAATTGAGACATTTTGGGGTAACTGGATTTAATTTGTCATAAATGATAAAACAAAATGTTGTTTTGTCGTAAGCAGACATGCATAAAAAACATTTTTAATCCAAAGTTTTTACTTAATCCATTGGTAAGTAGAACTGTATTCTATCATTGAACAACAAAACATGGATTTAGAATATAATAGTGCATTTCCTATGATCACCCCCCAAAAACTATTTTCATTTCCTGTTTTTCTCTGGTTATTGGTGTTGTTAACCCATGGTGGTTTGATAGTGGAACAGGAATAGGGCCTGGGCAAATAAAGCTTAGCGATTTGTCAAAAAAAACAAGCTTTAATCTTGTTAAGATTGATCTTGTTACCTTGAGTTTGGAGTTGGCACTCAGCATGATGTATTTAGTGACGCCCTGGATGTTCTCGGTCCAGCTCGCCAGCCATGTTACAGTGTTGTCATGGCGAACCTGCTTCCAGCTGTGACCAGCAGGCGGCGCGGGAACTCGGGATTCGCTGTCGATTACGGGGAGAACTCAACACGGAATCTGTGTGTGCGTGGTTTTTTTTTTGTGTGTTGCTTTAACATTCCATATTTTTGAAGATCCCTAAAGCAAATAATCACACATTCAAAATCCAAACATTGCACCGTAGGAGCTCCCATTGCCTGTGCAGCTGTCAACATGGAGACACATTGCTTCATATCAAGAAACACGGTGACGTTTTGCAAAGATCTCGGGATTGAAGGCTTTTAAAAACACTGGGAGTTCGCAACACATGGTTTAACACTAGGTTTTTCGCAGCTATGGCTCATGGCAGTATTAGCAAATCCAGCTTTTTCGTGCATCGCTACGCCGTCACACACCCTTCCGTGGATACTGTGGTCGTCTTGCCTCCCTCTCACCTGCTGCAGTTGATGGTGACGTCCTCTGGTTGGATCTTCTTCTTCAGCATTCCCTTCTTGGGATGCCCGCCTCGACCGCGGAACAGCCCTGAGGCTCAATCTTGAAGTTGCCAATGCGCTCTATGTGGTGGTCCAGCAGACAGTAGTCATATTCCTCCAAGATCTTCTGGTTGGCCTCTTTCAAGGCCTAATGCAGAAATGATCCATCTTGAACATCTACAGGCACTAACGGGAAGAATCGTATGACACGAAAGCTGTGGCACAGAAAAAAGAAAAGCAAAAAAACACTACCAGTTTCTCCGCTATGGTGGAGTTTTTCTTGGCCTCCACCGTGGCTTTGTGCATGGCATGGATCTCCCGGAAGTCACATTTGTCCAGATCTGTAATCAGCAATCTCTCCTCATCGGCCATTTCCTGAGCAAACACAAAACAGATGCTCACGTTTATTCCCTTCTAGAGTTACTTAAGTTATATCTGCATTAAAGCACGGGTAGCTTTAAAAGATGAAAGAAAATCTGAAAATCAATCACAAGCAATTTTTATTAACAATAAATTTCTTCGGGTGGTTTAATGGATTAAATAGATACAATAAGAAAATATAATAAGTAGAACAATAGAACAAATTCAAAGGAGACGACCACGATCGAAGCAGATTAGGAACCCTGAGCTTAATTACTCATCTTTGTGGAGGAAGAACAGACAGAAGAGAAACGGTCTTGTTATAAAAGGCCGCAGCGTAGATCATTTCCCTCCGAAGAGGGAAAGACACTATGGTACGCTGAAGGGCGCAACATTCTCCCAAAAGGAGAGATCACTAACACAGCGATCCCGTGGAGGCTTTGTTCTGACAAACGCACAAAGCGCACACACACACACACCTCTCTCCATGCAAATATGACAGAACAGACATGCAGTCAGTATCCGTGTCCGAGGATGACTGACACACCACTGTGGGCAGACACCGAGGGGCAGTAGAGCGAGGAAGAGTTTTTCCGGGTATAATAACACTTTAATTGGATTTGTTCGTAAGCAACGGAGCTACTTGTCGAGATTAGCATATCAATGCCTTCACAAAAATTTTCAAGTGCATTGAGCACTAAGCAGCGCTAAATTAATTCTGCATATGACACACGGATTTCTTTGTACGTAAGTATCCTGACGGAACGCAGGGCACAGATACCAGTCTACACTTTAGAACACAAAGCTGGAATTTAAACAAATCATAGAGCACTTGGATGCCATCTGTAGTTTAAGCCATGACCAGCACAAAACTAGACTAGAGTTGAGTCATCGGTGTGATAGCATCAGTAGAACGACAGCTGAGTCGACATTCAGGAATCTGTCAAAACCATTGCAAAGCATTTAACTGTAAAGGCCTTGTTTTCAATCAAATGTCAACTTATGGGATAAAGGTGTTTAGTGATGTGAGATTTTTGTTCAATACGATATTTTTTGCTTTAGATTATAATAAAAACTATTGTTTTCTTTTATTGTTTTCTTTTGCTTCCTCTGTGTTTCATCAGATCAAACAAAAAACATCCTAGAAATCTGCTTGGGAAATATGTCACGCGGGACAGGCACATGTAATTAGTCAATTTTCAAAATAAAAAACATTTTTCAGTAGTCAAATGACCAAAAAAAATCAAATATTAATTCTATCCGTGGTGCGGCCCGGGAACCAAATGCCCCAAATACCGGTCCGTGGGCGGTTGTGTACCACTTATGGGTTTTGCAACATATATATCTTTCCATAGATATGCAATATATCGATATATGTCTAAAAAAGGTTATGGTCCGTTCTGGGAACCTAAAAAAGTCAAAACGTTTAGTTCAGGGAACTAGAGGATTGAATACCCTAAATGGATTAGAACTTCAGTTTAGGAAATTATCAGCTTGTTTATTGCTTTAATGTCGTTTTCAACATTTCAATCTATTTTCTAAATAGTTCTTAAATGTCCTTTTCTTTTGTCTTGTGTTTTGATGCTTTAATTAGTTTTATGTAAACACTTAAATTTGCGTTGCCTTTTTAATGAAAAGTTATTTTCTTTCTTACAGCAATATTGTCAGTAGGGGCATTTCAATACCACACAACCTTATCAGCCTCCTCGCAAAACTGACAAAATATCCAAGACTCTGGCTTTACCTTCCTCCAATCGTTAAAGAAGTTAGCCTGGAACACCTCCTCGAAGGTGTACTCATGGTCCAACATCCGGCCAAAGAAAACCGCCACCTCTTCAGCGGCCGGGCTCAGCTTCACATACCTGCACCCAGACAATACAAGCTCAAGTTCAACACCACAATACAACGCAGACCTCTCTGTCCTAATTTACATGCTACAAAAACACAAAGACACACACATCCCAGATCTAAATGCCACACGCTGCGGCAGAACAGCCACCTGAGCTCCTCTGGCGTCCCGTCAGAGTAAAGCACGGATCGACAGCCGAGGACTAAGATCTACATTCAGCCCCGCTACGAAGAGTGAGACACAAACGAGTACATGGAACTAATGGATCTAACGGACTCCCTGCAGGACAGTTAAACGCTGTACTGGTTGTCAATCAGCGTTGGACCCAATGAACACCGTTATCGGTCAGTCAATTCTTGCCTAGATACATAGCAGATAAAAACTAATATTTGTTCCCCCGCTTACAGCAGTCTGCGTTGCGGCAATTAATTTTTCTGTAATTTGCTATTAGTGTGTAATGAGAAAAGAAAAGGAAGTCTAACTTTAAGGATTTGAATTGTGCTATAATCCTATTAAATAAATCGGCCAAAAAAACACCCTGAATACACCGTAGCCTATGCAAACTAATAAAATAAAGGCCCAGCCTTGAAGAGCGCGTCTCTACACACAAACAGTGAATGGGAAGAACTAGTCATTCATGTTAATGCATGGTGCGCACAATACATTATTACATGACATTTGGAGGGTATTTGCGTATAATGAAAATTAAATAAATTGGGATATTACAGATTTAGACATTTGATTACGGATTAAGGCGATAGTCTGCCATTATTTAACTCTAAAAGGTCTCAACGGTCTTTCAACTTAAAGTCTGTATATTGGGTGCATTGAGCAGTTGTCGCTTTGATTATTTGCCAACATATATTTATTTGTGTGACTACTACTGCCTCCCCAATTTATTTAGTGATCTTTACTGTCATTTTGACGGTTTTCCATATGGATTTTTAGTGGTACAACTTTCAGCTTTTATTTGTAATCCATGGAGCATTAACTTGATATGAGGCAAACCAGACAAGAAAAAGTATGTAGAGCTTGAAATGTATTAATTTACTTTGGTTTGAAAGGTACCGAAAGAATTTAAAATGATAGTCATGAGTAAAGACTGACGTTCAACTTCCCCGCTAAACTGACCATCATAAAAGAAGTCAACGTTGTCTAGCAGAGGCTGTAGTCGGGAGGGAAATAGGGTCCGTTGTGTTCCAGAAACTTCCATTTCACCCCATCTTCATACTTCTTCTCCTCCCACCTTCCCTGTGTAGTTAGTGCACGCGTCCAGGTCAGTGTCTGCAGGAAAATATAAATCAAAATACTAGAGCAGCATTTCCAAACCATCTCCAGCAACTCTGCTGCTCCTCCTCCTGCTTTTGGATCTCCAGCAGTCTTGCCGCCGTCATAGCACGTTTTGTCCTCCTTATTCTCCTTTTCCCAACCTCCTTTTCTTCTTTTTCTGCACTTTCCTTCTTTGACCGGCCGGTTCCAAGAACACAGACAGAATAGTTACAGCTAACAACACAGGAAAAAAATTAAAAGTGAGTACAATTACCAAATGTCAATATTCATACACAAATGTTATCTTATAAAAAATGTATCCAAAATTTCCCTCTTGAGGGATCAATAAAGTATCTATCTATCTATCTATCTATCTATCTATCTATCTATCTATCTATCTATCTATCTAATAATGTTAAATGGGCTTACATTTCTGGGAAATCACAAGCTCAAAGTTCTGACTCACGAATGTGAAGCAGTGGAGTGTGAAGGGTCATCTGTGAGCTTTTCGTTTACTCTTTTCCTTTTTATTCCTTTTATTTCCTCACCCTCTTGTTTCGGTTTCACCGACTCACTAGACCACAAGAAGAAGTGGGGACTGTTATTGTCAATACCAAGTCGAGTGGACCTTTCATCTTCAAATGGTTATCTGTTGCTTTTTTTCCAATCGGAAGTCTGCTTTGTGGTCTATGAAGGTTCAACTCTTTTCACATGTCAAAAAACACGGCAAAGTAGATTGCAGCTTTGTAGTTAAGCTAAGAGCAAAGCAAAAGGTTAGTCCCCTTCAACCAGCCATGACTTTTATCAATTGCATTTTAGAAAACCCTTTGTGTTGGATCCCATTTTATTCCAATATTGGTGTACTTGAAAAACCAATGTCTATGATCTTACTTTGTTTTTTTTAATGTATTTTCTTTCCCCGCTGCCACACGGCTGGCTATAGAAAGAGGACAAAATTACCCTGCTATGCAAAACAGGGAGAAAGAAAAAAGAACCTACAGTACACGTTGACCACAAGTAATCACACATAATTACCATAATCAAGCAGCATTGTCAAAAACATTAATGATAATGACAAAATTACAGCAATTACAAAAAGGAAAAAATTATACAACTGCTAGCTTAGATTTCCCTGCAGAGAAAGGAACTACTGGGTAGGGAAATTTTCGAATTAAGAAATCAACAAATTAGAGTCATCACCGCTAATAACCAACAGAGTTATTTTTTCTGTCACACAACAGTTTGTTAAAAGGGGAAATGTGGATAATGTAAAGCCTACAATTGCGCAACTGGCTAAATTGATCCTAATTACGGCGCACTATAGTGGCGACTACCTGGTACACGCGGTGTGAGCCTAATGCACCGTCTCTGCACCTCGACAGCACGACCCCTGATGTCTCCTGATTGAGAGTAATGAGCCCCCCCCTCCCGCTCCTCTGGTCTCTGACTCCACGTGGATTTGCAGCCAACGCTGTACGTGTTCTGGGTCAGAACAACAATGACACGGGACGCCGTCCCACCTCAAGGGGAAACATATGTTGGACGTCAGCAGATAAAACGGGAGGAAAAGGGTATTACTTCATTTAGGAGAAAAGATTACAAAAGGAAGAAAACGAGGTGATACAGAATTACAGGGGACAACGACACAATTAGATGAACAATTATTATTATCTCCACCAACACACTTTACTCACCGTAAAAAGATTTTTCACAGTAAGAACGGGACAAAAAGGGCTAAATACAATAGGCCTAAACAAATAAATCTGTACCGACTAAATTGGTTCCAATAAGGAACCTTTGCATGAGGCTTTTAGAGCCGGCCACTGCCAGAAGGGAAGCAGGCGAATTCACAGAACCCACAGACTGACTGCAGGGGTCATTGTGTCATATTCATGCCGACTATCAACTGTCTTTACTTCTTAGGAGCCAGAGCTTTATTTCAATTCGCTACGAAGCTCAAACGGCAGACCGCTTTGTCCCACCAAGTCCTTCTTCACCTCCGGGGAAAGAATTTTGTTATGCTTCACTTCCCCGACGTCGCTCTCTTGTGGAGATGATATCATAGATATGACGACATTTAATGCACCGTCCCAAAACAAGAGAAAAACAAAAAGAAAGACAAAGCATCTGCTGCCAATCCAGAAAGAGAAAGTGATAGCAGGCAGGTGGCCAGAAGAAGGAAGTCAGAAGCAGAAAAAGGTCAAATCAAAAAGAATTATAATTATTATATATTTAATGTATGTATATGTGAGAGACGTGCTGCTTGATGTATATAACCTTTAATTAATACCTTTAATTTTAAATTAAAAGACGTCTATGGCCCGACGTTGAAAAGAGGTTGCAAATTGGTTTAAAAGTGAAAGTTGTTTCAACGTCTATTCGTAGACGTTGAAACAACTTTCGCGTATAGACCCGTTTTCAACGTGATTTATAATATCGGTGGTAAACTTACAAATGTGGACGTAGTTTCTTTTTAAACCTCTAAAATAATGATATAGCACACAAGAGAAGACGAAATATTACCGTATTAAAAAATCAATAATATTTCGTCCTCTCTTGTGTGCTATATCATTATTCTAGAGGTTTAAAAGGAAACTACGTCCACATTTGTACCCAGTGAGCATTTTTTGGTTGAAAAGACGTTTAAAAGACGTCTATGCCCGACGTTGAAAAGACGTTGCAAAATGGTTTAAAAGTGAAAGTTGTTTCAACGTCTATTCGTAGACGTTGAAAAGACGTCTATGTTTAGACCACATTTCAACGTGATTTTTTAATACGGTAATATTTCGTCTTCTCTTGTGTGCTATATCATTATTTTAGAGGTTTAAAAAGAAACTACGTCCACATTTGTAAGTTTACCACTGATATTATAAATCACGTTGAAAACGGGTCTATAAGCGAACGTCTTTTCAACGTCTACGAATAGACGTTGAAACAACTTTCACTTTTGAACCAATTTGCAACGTCTTTTCAACGTCGGGCCATAGACGTCTTTTAAACGTTGTTTCAACGGATAAATTGCACGCTGGAAACTTACAAGTTACATACTTAGTCACAGTTGTCATGTTAACAGCCCTTAACAAGGACAAACACATTATTTTATTAATTTGCATTTATTATAAATATAACACTATACATATAACACTTTTCCTAATTAAAAACAATACAAAAATAAAATATATATTTCAGGGAAATGAACTATGGATTTAAAAGTGCAGAAACAACATTTCTGTGTTCAACAACAACAATTCTGTGTTTGTAGACCATTTTTCTGAATTATTTGAACTTCATTTTTAGATTCTGTAACAAGATGTGGATCTGAGTCACTTGAGTTGGGATAGTATACCTGAAATCAGCTGCATCTCCCTCATCCTCACTTGAGGATTCTTTGTGTAAAGGGAGTCAGAGTGCCAGAGAACACCCCTCAATTGCAGATTTCTCTGGTCAACGTGTTTATTCAATTCAAATCATTTTATTTTGTTCAGCTTTGCGATCTGTAAACATGCAACATCCTGTCCCAAAACCCCCAAAATGTAAAAAACCTCAACCGGGAGAAGCCTGAGGGGAAAACAGCAAGGCAGTAGGTGTGTAGAGTATGAACAATTTAAAGATGTACAGTACATCTAATTCCTACGACAGAAATGATTCTAATATTGTGGATTACTAAGCCAGGGGTAAGGCAGGACCAGTGCAGGGACAACCATCATCAGACGTAACCTCCATCAGATGCAACCACCACCCGCAGAAACCTGTGAGGTGGGAAAGCACAAAGGCAAAGTTGGTCATTTGGGTTTATGATGACAGTAATAAACTAGTAATAATAACAGCAGCAGGTTTGTTAGAACCCTCATTTATAGATTGTTTACTTATTACATTATCAACAAGATAACAATTCATCTGCAACTTATGGTATTTCTGGAGTAACATTTCCAGGTATATTACACAGTATCATGTTTTAAGCACGCAGTAACTTACAATGTGTTGGCCCTCTTGTTTACAGAGCACAACCTGTTGAATTCAGCCCTTCACCCTTGCAATCTATGGAGGACTAAAAGTACCACAATTAAATAAATAAATACACCATTAAATAATTACTTAAATGTGTCATTCATTAATTAAAATTGGAATTAAATAAATACATGTGTCATTAATGAATTAAAATACCGATTCATTGTATGTAAAATGCATATATAACTATTTCACTATTTACATTTACATTTCATGATCCTGCGTTGCAGCGCTTCATGAATTACTTACAACTGTCAAACTGACCCATCAAAAGTTGGTAGGCGGAACATAACGCCTGATTGGTTACCCTGTGCATCAAGTCAAGACAAATCAATTCCAGATAATGGATCGCTGCAGAGCTACTGAACACATTCCAATACACTGGGTGGCGCTATTCACCTCTACGTTGGTTTGGATACGCTGTTAAACAGAACTTTCATTGCAACGGCTAAAAATCAAGGAGATGACGCGGTCCTGCTAGCCCCAATGACCAAGGACGCAGACGCCGTGCGAGGTGCAGGACAAAATGTCAAAAAGTTGCCCGGAGCTGCTGAGAGAAGCAGCGAATTTGATTGAGGAAGCTCTGAGCAGAAGTCCAACGGCTCCGGCGGCTCAGTCACAGCAGATACCGGCCGCTCAATCACGTACACCTGTCCAAGGTAAGCTAAGTAATTTCATGTTAGCCAGGTGTGCTACTCATTAATGATTCGGGACACACGTGTGGGTTAAATTAGATCGACTCGAAAATGTATTTGTATGTGGTATTATGATGTTTCGTGCGCGACACGTTCGTTGTTAATTGGTGGAGCATAAAACCCGCTAGTTAGCTAATGGTGTTAGCTGGTTTGAGCATCCCAAGATAGAAGTAGAGACTGTTTTAGCTGACTGGTGACCATTGAGCGGTGACGTTTTTCTGTGTTGCAGCGGAGGTAGCAAGGCTCTTTGCGCCATACAACATTGGAGCCAGAAGGAATATGACGAGACGACCAGCACAAGTCCAAGTTAGCCGAAGAAGCTACACACATACTGTCTGTTGTTTGGCTGACCACAATGCGGATAAAATTCCAAGCGTACTGGTTAAAGCTGAACTTCTTACTTCAGGACTTGGAGAGCAAAAAGTAACATTTTCAGGTCAGTGCGAAACTAGGCATTTACCAAAACAAAACAAATTGTGTTCATTGAAATTATTTGCATTTAATTGTATAGTGACTCAAACGTAATTCATTTTAATACTGTGAATAATAGTTATCACAGGCTTATTTGCTTAATTTAAGGTGAGGTGAGTTATGATTTTGTTTTATTTTTCTCCAGGGAATGACCACGATCCCATGGTTATAACAAATAAACTGATTGAAGTGTTTCCGAAGCTCCAACAAGGGGGAGGCTTTGAACTTCTAAAACTTGTAGGATCTACTCGCAGTCGAAATCTTGCATTGCTTCAGTGTCCCAGCACTGGATACACCCTTGCCTATCTGAAAGATCCATCGACGATGATGGACAGGCTACAATCTACATACGTCCACTTCAACAGGATCTACCCTTAGATTGTGTACATAAATTTACAGAGACCTAGTTTAATACATAATCAAAACAAAGATTACTGGTGACTTTTAATCATTAATTAAAAGCCATTTGTTGTTAGGAGAGCTCACGTCCTGCCTCTGGTCCAGTCATCCCCTGCATCACTTGTCAGATGGAAGTTCCCTTTTCAGAGATGAAGCTGCACAGATTGAGCTGCAATGGGTATGTACTTCCTAAAGCAATGCGAGGGTAGCATATTCATTTTCTTTAGGAATATGTCCTCTTGGAGTGTTGTGCACACAAATAAGCCAGTATGACCATTTCGATTCTGTTCACTTCAAGGACACCCATGGAGGAAAGAGAACAAGAGGGAGGCCAAAGGGAAGAAAATGATAGTGAGACAGCCCTAGTCAGTGACAGTGTTCCAGTGAGGTCTGAAACATCAGCTGAGAGTGCAGTAGTTCCAGCAGTGATTGTCAACGAGGAGTTGGATCGCAAAGAAACAGACAGTGGTATGTGTCATCACAATAGTGTTGCTATAAGATTGTGTGTAACTGAAAAGTCAATAGAAAGCGAACACTTTTAATATAGAATTGGATAAGATAATAGTTACAGGCAATTAATAACATGCACCTGTTTTTTTTATTTTTCTAATATTTAGTTTTTGTTGAATGCCGTTTTTATGTCAACTCGGCGTTGTGACAGATTTTTAAGCTATTGGGTCTCGCGTTTTATCAGTGAAATAACATAATTTTCCTCCTGTTGTGTAGAGTGAGAGGGTATCTGTATATGCAGGTAACATGCCAACTCACAATATGTCTCTGGAATAGATAACTTTGTTGTTGTTTGTTTAGAATGGAAGATTATTGAGGAACCCACTCAAGCTGCCAAAGTTTTCAAAGAAAATCTGCTAAGGGAACATGCAACTGGGAAACCGCTTAGAATGAAGATGGATGTAAGGGAGTCTGAAGAGGACCGGGAACGGGAGCTTCTCTTATTCTATAAACAGCAGCAAGAATGGGCATGTCCACTTCATTGTACTCTGGTTGGTAAGTAATATAAAGTTTATAATATAAATACATCAGTACAGTTTATACCACTCAAGTAGCATATATGGAATTGTCCCATTGGAAAATGGGAGAATGGAATGCACAAAATTATATAATTGATAAAAAATGTTATGTATGTGAATATTGTGCACAATATACTCTTATCTGGAATAATCAATATTAAGGATGCTGTTCTAAATTACAGCCAATATAATTTTGACTATTTTTCTCCCTTGCTTGTTAAATGTTAGCTAATCAAGTTACCCGTATTTGTCTGCCACTTTTTTCCACTGTGTTATTATCAGTATTTTATTTCAGGTGATCTTGCTATCGGAGAGGGAGTGATGCGGTACTTTATGACAACAATCATATCCAAACTCCAGTTTGGATTCAGTCTAGATCTTGGTAAGTACTCGCACACGTTCTGGTGGTTGATGAACGCAGATATGTGCTGTTTAGCAGAGGGCCGGTGGGCAATGTTTTGTGTCAGGTAAATCAGTAAGTCAGTAGTAGGATATACAGGGGGGTTGCATTTGAAGTGGTTTGGGGTCTGTAAGTCATTTTGGAGTAGGCTACAATTTTGTTTAAGTGAATTCTACAAGCGGCAATACCACAGGCCAAGTAATCGCCTGTTCCAAACAGGCACATTTTCAACGGGCACTGCACTAGTATGATGTAATTTTATGTATTTAAGAGGTTAGTTGTTGTGACTTTATTCCCTGCTCTCTTGGTACTTTACAGGAGGAATGGGCCGAACACTGCTATTTGAGGGTGAACCTGACCATCTTGTTCCAGCAGCATCAGAGGCACTTATTGAAAGCAACCTCTTCCGGGTTGCAGGAAGGATGTTGGCCCACACTTTTCTGCATGACGGTCCCCATGTCACAGGATTAAGTCCTGCTGTAATTCATGTACTGTTCAATGGGGACCCTGAAATGGCTACTGTTGTTATTGAAGACTGTCCTGATCTGCACATCAGGAGCATCATAGAACTGGTATGTAACCTAAAAGATAATTTGCCATGTAAAAAAATATTGCTTGGGCAGATATAATAAATGGTATGGTCCTTATTCTAGCTTGAACATGAAGAACTTACACCGGAACAGAAAGCCACAGTTTCAGATCTTTCCATGTCTTGGGATCTTCCGGCAGTCACCAAAACAAATCGGAGATGGCTACATAATAAACTTCTACTCCATGCAGTGAGTTCCTGCTGGTTAAGTAACAGAACTCATTGCTGTACTTGTTGAAATTATAGAATGTATTCTGAACCCTGGCTTGTTGATGTTAACACAAGAGTTTAAGTACTCGAGTTTTAATGGGTTTTTATAAGACACTTTATTGTGCTTTTATTAACATTTTGTTCTACTGTGCCAACTTTTGTCAAATTTGGGTTAAGGATTTCTGCTGTAATATGGGTCTGTCTGTCTCTTAGGTCGTTGGGAGGACCATGCGCCAAATTAAACAGTTGAGAAAGGGACTGAAAGATGTGATGGTATGGCCCCTGCTGACATCTAGGCCAGATGTTGTCCCACTTCTTTTCCCCAAAATGGCTGAAATGCAGTTCACACCCCAGGTAAGTCAGTAATTTAGTTATATTTGTGACTTAACTTAATGAATTTTACGTCTTTTTTCCATGACTGAGCTGGCTATTTTTCCATTTTCCAATGATGTGATCTGCATCTCCCTTTTTAAAATTACAATTTGTTTTCTTTAAGATGCTCCTAGAAAAAATCACATGGCCAGTTGAGGACAGTGATGATGAAGACTTTGACTTGGACACCACCTGCCGCATCACTGGCTTTCTAAGGATGTTCATTGAAACGGGTATAAACCTAATTTCTCTTTACAAATGCTTCTATGTCTCATGGATAGATATGATCAAATAAAGTTGAACTAAATGTCTTCAATCCATTGTATGACTTTTAGCTTCATCAGGTACCCTGGCCCAGCTGCTGACATTCTGGGTTGGCTGGGAGATGCTTCCTCCTGAACTGACAGTGGTGATTTCTGAGGGAACCCTTCCTACGTCCTCCACATGCTTTGAAACACTAAAGCTGCCAGCTCATTTCAAGATCTACATGGACTTTGAGAAAGCACTTGTCGCTGCTATAAAAAGTACTGGATTTGGGCTTGTTTAAGTATTTTCAGACACAAGTTCAGTGTCTTTGAAAACTGATTAACACACTGCAGCAGTTGACTTTTTATTTTATTTTTATTCGGCATATATATATATATGTATATATATATATTTTTTTTTTTTTAAAGGAAAGCAAACTTTCAGTTTTTGACTGCTTGTTCTAACACAAAAAATAAAAACGTGTCGGACATCAGTCTAAGATTCTTGATAACACTTCCACAGTCTCTACATATAGTCTAAGCGCATCAGTAACAGAAACTCCTGGAGCTGGCAAAATTGCAACCTCTTCATCTGAGAGCTCACGGGCCAGCTGAACCTCGGGGACTGACACAGTGCCTCCATGAAGGCTGTGAGGTCCGTTCCAGTCGATCCCATACTCTTCAGGAATCTGAAAAGATGACAAGCATAATCAAACTTGTACTTAAAAATAGTTTGACATGTCCTAACACAAGATTGTTATTTTTGGTCACCAAGTCAGTGAGAAATTGTTAGTTATTAAAGTTTTGTGAAATAATACAGCTGTAGTATGCACTGTAGAAACTACAGCTCACAGGTTGATCTTTAAAAGCTTGGGAGATTTTAAAGACAATATAGTAAATGTTCCATTTAAAGTACCACATTTAGCACAATTTTTTTCCTCCCATAATTCCTTTTGGGCAAACACTTTAGAAACGTGTTTGAAGTTGATTGTTAACCTCAGTAGGATCCTCCTCAGGGCCTTGCTCTCTGTAACGTCTCCTGAGTTGCTGTGGTGACTGATTCCTTTCAGTTCTCAGACCGTGAAAGTTCCAAGCATCTCGAAAAGAGTCTAGGCTTTGCTGAACCAGTGGAAGGAAAATCCGGTGCAGAGCGAAAAGATGGACTTCATTGTCTGGATTCAGTTTTCCCTGATCTTCCAATGAAGTAAAGATCTGATAGAAGAGGTCCAGGGCATGTTCATAAACATCTCGCCACATCCTCTCTATTCTGTGTTTAGGATAAAATTGTCAAATTGTTAATTTATGTGACATATGCTAAAGTACATTCAACTGGTATTTTAGTTGTGTGAGCCTAGTTGCCAAACATATTTCTTTACCGCTGATTGTGGACACTTCTGCCTGTGATGTGTGAATTCCTGTCGGTACCTCTGCTTCTGATCATGAATTCTGCTACATCTGCATTCTCCCCCCCTTTATCAGACCGTACCCTTGATGGCAGCCCATAGTGCTCAACAGCGGCGATAAAGCTCTGTAAGACCGTATGAGCTCTGTTATTGCCAGCCACAGTCAGGTAGACCACTAAACGACTGAATCCATCCACCCCACCGTGGACAACAAATCTCCACCTGTTGCAAACACATGAAAAGATACAACTTTATTGTAAAACAATTGTAATGAAACATCTAGAACGATGAATTGTTTATCTGCTAATATCACTGACCTGATGAGCTTATGGTGGCCATCTATATGCCACAAAGAGTTTGGGCCAGGCACAAAATACTGCCGTCGCCTTAATACACGCAGCCTCAGACGTCTCATGTAGACTCCCTCTGCATCTACTCTGCGTAAAGACTCTTGCAGTCTTGAGACTGAGGGGAGGAACATCCGGACAGCTGAGAATATTACTGTCAGATATTGTTCCACCTCTATTAAACAGGAGGCTAAAAATCACAGGACATGTCTATCCTGATGATAGAAGTCAGCTGTCCTGAAATGTGTGTTTCTCTTCTATTATACACATTCTACATCTCAGAGGCGATGTCTTTCCAAAAGCGGGCTTCCTTCACCTTTCAAAAGGGCAGAGCTCCGAATTAAAAATACATTTAAATAATGCCCATATTAATATACTCACTTGGAACACGCACACCTCTTGCATTCAGGTGACCACGCATTAGCTTGTAGCCGGTGTTTGGATGACTTCTGTGAATTTCACTTACAATATGGTCCAACTCCTCATCATTCACAGCTGAATAGAGATCTGTTTTTCTGTAGAAACAAAAAAAACACAACATCAAGTAATGTTACCTTAAACGCCATATTCTTTCAGAGTGTATGAGAGCAGCAATTCATAAACAGAAACCTCATGAATTTAGTGTAAATACCTTAAACTGTGTTGTTGCATGCGCCTCCTGATGGTCCTCTTTGACACTCCGAACATCGCTGCGATTTGAACTGCGGGAACTCCACAAAGAACTTGATGCTCCAGAACTGCAATCGGTATGTCAAACGGCAAACGCCCCGGTCCCTGTGTGTGTTGGGCCTGATGCGCCCTGGTACCAGAGAAGCGGTGGACAACTTCTTCTAGATTTGTAATTACTCTGTGGTCGATATCTTCGTCAGAAAGTGCGGAAATGACTCCAACAACTTCAATAAGTTCCTCTGCTTTACTAGCTACATGCTCGGACTCAGCAGGTCCTGCTTCTACATCCCCTGCTAAGTTTAAAATGTCTCTCACCAACTCCCTGGAAAGTTCACGGAGATCCTCCATGTTTCTATCCAGGTACTTCAGACCAAAGCAATGGATCAGACTAGATTCGCGTTAGCCCCGCCCACTGACTTTGATGGGTCAGTTTGACAGTTTTAAGTAATTCATGAAGCGCTGCAACGCAGGATCATGAAATGTAAATGTAAATAGTGAAATAGTTATATATGCATTTTACATACAATGAATCGGTATTTTAATTAATTAATGACACATTTAATGACACATTTATCTATTTAATTCCAATTTTAATTAATGAATGACACATTTAAGTAATTATTTAATGGTGTATTTATTTATTTAATTGTGGCACTTTTAGTCCTCCATAGCAATCTGTATTTAGCCCCCATTGCTTTAAAAACGTATTTTCAATGTGAATGCAATAACATTTATGGATACAGCAACAACCTTACGCATTAGTAACACCAAACACACGAAAAATATTCTGGGATGTTTACTTTTGGTCCAGGTCATCATGCTGCACGCTAGCATGATAACTAGCAAACTACCTGCGCTAACGCTAACTAGCTTAACAAAAAGGGCCGTCTTTCCCGTATCGGGTGGGCAGCAGAAGTAAAACACCCGGTTATAGTTCCAGGTGTGCTTCATTCAAACACTCCCGTACTTACAGAGTAGTGGAGCCGGTAGTCGTGGTTCTATCAGCCCGTTCATGTTGCTCTGCTGCCGTAACTTTGCCTCGTGCTGCGTCCGCTCGGAGCTCTGCAGCTCTAAGAACTCGCGCATGCGCGTTACAGATGTCAGCGGAGTTACATGTATACAAGTAATGCTTGAACCTGCCCGCATTATTATGTCTTAAACGCATCTTATTAACAGCACGCAGTCCGTAGTTTCATATTTATGACGTTTTAAGTGAAATATTAAATACGTTGAAATTACGTCTTCGCGTAGACCAAATTTCGCCGACCAGTTCATTAATTATTATGAAAATCTTAACGTTAATATCATCTATCTTTCAACCTAACGTTACGTCATGACACATTTGTCAACAAATTGACGTTTTCTGGCACGTTGATGTTTTATCCCATTTTTAGCCGGTTGAAAAGACGTTGAAATGAGGTCTTAAACGTTCAGACCTCATTTCAACCCGATTTCAACCATATTTCAATGTTGAAATTACGTCTTGTAGGTCACTGGGTAGGTTCAAAGATTTCATCCCGATACCTAATGGCAATGTGTTTGTGTGAGCCTATAGGGATTAATAAAACTTTACCATATATCATTACATTTTTATTCATAAACTGCAATGAAAACATCATTCAACCAATCAATTAAATTTAACAGCCTACAAATAAAACTAAATCCACACATTTATTTTAAAACTAATCATCTTTTCTTATTTGTGCTAAATTACCACGCTAAAACAATTGCTATTGGCTGTCTCACCACGTTGCTTTGGACAAGATCGGATAATCTGCCTGACATTCAGAAAACTGGCCAATGAGAAGCATGCGCGCTCACATTTGAGCGGGAGGCTGCTGCCGGAAAGCTGCTCCTTGGCTCTGCAGCACAGGTCTGCTAGTCCCTGCTGTAACCTGCATTATGACCTGAGTATTTTAAAGTTACACATGGAGGCGAATTTGAGTTGTGGAACGCCAACGAAGAACAAAAGACTGGAATATCAACTCACGGGATCTGGTCACTTCAGTAAAGTGAATGTATGTCCTTGCAAAGATATTGAAGATATCAGGTAAGAAAACATTTACCCTTATTTTCTGAAACAAGCTAATGTAATGTTATGTTTTGTGTTTATGTCCTTAATTTATGTAGCCCAGTCAAAAAATATTTCATTTTAGACAAATATGTAAACAAATTGGGATGAATAGTTAACGGACTGGCTTGGTTGAACATCGGCCTTTATATGCCCATATCGTGAAAAAGTACACAGCCCACTTTGTCGGAATGGAGGTACTGAAACGCCTCTGAGCTTTTCAGGTTATTAATTGCATTCCCATCCACCGCCATGGAATCAATAAACTAAGAAAAGATATTTGATGTTGTGATGCTGGGCCATATTGACATGTTGTCCGCCCATGATGTTACCTTACTTGGATGCAGAATGGTCAAAACACAATTTTTAACAAGATTTTCGGTCGAATGTTGCCATTCCAAAGCCATTTTTACACCACTACTCAGCCTGCGCAAGTTCTTGGCAGAAACAGGAAGTAACCCGTAAGTGCCCGGGAAACTTGTCTATACAGAGCTCTCAACTTTTAAAAAACCTTGGAGGGGGAGATTTTGTTGGGGGAGCATACGTCCGACAGCGCGGGGCGACGATACTGTCGACGGGGAGGTTGAAGTGGAACCGCTCGGACCGAAGTCCGATTCTTTTTTTATCGTGAGGAATTGTGTGTGGCGGGAGCGCGTGACTAAAGACCGAAATAAGTTACTGTCACGCATTGAGAGCCCTGTATTATATGTATGAAGAGTTCGGCTAACATTAGCTAACGCTAGTGAGGTAAACAAGCTAACGTTAGCCTGTTTACCTCACTAACAGGTAACGTTAGCTTGTTTACCTCACTAGCAGGTAACGTTAGCTTATTTACCTCACGAACAGGTAACGTTAGCTTATTTATCTCACTAGCAGGTAACGTTAGCCTGTTTACCTCACTAGCAGGTAACGTTAGCTTATTTACCTCACTAGCAGGTAACATTAGCTTGTTTACCTTACTAATGGGTAACGTTAGCTTGTTGGCATGATTCTGTCTCCCGGTCAAAAAAACATACTTGAATGTGGTTTAGTCAGATACCGTAAACCCCCCCAAGAAATGTTAAATGCACATAGTGGTCAATCACCTGGTATGGTGATGTTAAATGTTACAGTTACTCCCTCTGTAAAGTGATTGTAGCACAACTACAACAGGCATAACATTACACATTTGACTGAGGAGTACTATTAATGTAACAGTTCAGGGTGTTGTTTGGCTGTTACATTATTGGAGATAAAGTACTGCTTTAAGTACCTTATTGCTTTTATAATACGGTTACCAATTACATTATGAATACAATCTTTCCCCAACCAATATAACAGCTCTACCCCCCCTCCCCCAAAGTTCTTAAGTATCTCATTTCAGTAGTCTAGTACAGCGGTTCCCAAACTTTTTTTCCTGCGCACCCCCTTCCATGTCCCAACCGGGTTGGCGCACCCCAATTCACACTTAAAAAAAAACGCAACAAAACTTTGTTTTATCGTCATATAGACTCATGTTTAAACATGCGCAAATAACCACAACACGCATGACAATAACAACATCAACACAGGCTGAATTAAACTGCAATGAATTACAAACGATCCACAACATTAAAAAGAATAGGCTCCAAAATAGATTAAAATAAATAAAAACGGAAACTTTTCAAGTGCGACAATAAAATTTGCCTACACACGATCCACAACATAATTAAGTAACAAAGAGCGGTCAAACATAAAATAAATTAAAAGACGATAAAAGAGGATCCATCTGGAACTTTTCAAGTCTAGCGCAAAAGTCGCTCAGCCTGCAGAGAGAGAGAGAATGTGTTAGTATTCCCAACAGGCCTATATGTGTAGCAATAATATCAAATACTTACCCATATTAATGCGACGGGTGGGCTTGCATCTTGGCACAAAGCTCTTCAAAGTTTGGCGCAATGGAAGACAGTTTAAGCCTCAATTCCTTCTTAACAGCATCCAGTCTTTGCCGATGTTTAGTTTTAACTGCTGCCATAGCAGAGAAACCAGCCTTGCAGAGATAAGTTGTGGCGAAGGGCATCAAAACTCTCAAGGCTTGCTTTGCCAAGACTGCGTATGATGTCAGTGACTCGGCCCAAAAATCCACAAGTGGCTTTCGTTTGAACTGTAACTGCAGTGCTCCATCAGATGACAGCTCGATCAGCTGCTCCTGCTCGTGTAATGACAGCTGTGGGACGGGCAGGGAAACTTCAAATGGATTGCGAATCCAAGCGCCAGATGTGTCCATAGGTGGAAAGTGTTTCCGTAGCTGTTCGGCGAGATGGTTGAGGTGTTCAATTATGAGAGTTTTTACATGCTCACCCAGGTGCACTTCATTTTCCCCCAAGAACTCGTGAAGCGTAGGCAGGGCTGTAGTGGAGGGTAAACGCCGTTTACGCACCTCTAGAATTTTGGAAATAGCGTTTACGCACCTATAAATAGCGTTTACGCACCTCAAAGTTCCCTGCGCCTTGTATTCTTCCGTTGGAATAATCCGAAATAAAATTGGTGTAATTTTAAAACAGCTAAGACTACGTTTCCTATTGTTGAACATATAAACGCCGTAGTCCGCCGTAGTCTGAATCATTTTCATCTGCGCTGTATTACGGTCTGTGAGCATCCAATCAGTGCCTTGCGGCTGCAGCAGCGACGTCAATCAGGATCCAGGAGGTGTGTAAACACATACATGCTGTGGATCAGCCTAGTGGTCCCCAATCTTTCTTACCTCACGGACCGGTTTCATGTCAGACAATATATGGACCGGTCGAGAAGGTCCGACGGGGGGGGGGGGGGTGTAGTGGTCGTTGCGGGCGGATCGACCGACGGGGTGGGGGGGGGGTGGGGTAGTAGTCGCGCGCTCTGTGTTCGCTGGTCGTGCACGGTAAAAGGACAAGAAAAACGCCTGGTGACGCGTAGATTAGAAAACAAGTCAGTTCTCAATGTGAAAAAAAACATGCTGTATAGGCTATTTATGATGACATAGGTAGTACATGAGTGTTCCTTTAACATATGTTGTCAGTGTAATTGACAGGCTGCTTAAGTGGTTAACTCTTAATTCAACATATTTTTTCAGGCAGTGATAGAACAGGCAATGATGCAGAGAGCACAGGGAGAGGAGAAACACCAGGTCGAATAGAGAGAGGAGAAGCACAGAGGAGCCATGAACGCGTGTTCTGGGGTTCATGGCTCCTCTGTGCAAGGCAGGACCTGACGTGGAGGACAAGGAGGCCCTCTGGGCACTACTGTGAAAAGGAGACTCCGTATGTAGATAGTTCTTAATCTGCAATTGTGTTGTTGTGTTGTGTTGACATACTTTTCTTTACTGTTTTCTTAAATTTAACATTTAACATAATGCAATATAGCCAGGACAGCCTTACAGAGTCGCGACGCTTCGCATCGCGTCGCTTCGCATCGCGTCGAGGTCTGTATGATCACAAAATTCAGAGTTTACCCACCTCTAATTTTACCACTACAGCACTGAGCGTAGGGAAACAGGTGTGTGTTCCCACTCACACAACTTGCCGAGAACCGTAGCTTCTTTATCATGGCCTCAACCCTGTCTTGTGTGTTGAACACAATTACACTGACTCCCTGCAGACTTAGATTGAGTTCATTCAGAGCTGAGAAGATGTCCGCTAGATAGGCGAGCCTTTTCAGAAAATCTTCATCATGCATACTGGAGGCCAAATGAAACGACTTCTCCTCAAAAAACTGCTGCAATTCGTGCCGGAGTTCAAAAAGCCTTGTCAGCACTTTGCTGCCTGACAGCCAACGCACCTCTGTTTGCAGCAGCAGTGATTTGTGGTCGCTGCCCATCTCGTTACATAACAGATGTATTCATGAATTTAGCGGATGAGCTTTAAGGAAGTTCACCAGTTTGACTGCGTCGTTCAGCGCTGCAAGTAGATCAGCTGGCATGTTTTTGGCTGCGAGGGCCTCTCTGTGAATACTGCAGCTGATGGATGGGCAGACTCTCCTAATATGAGCTATAAGCCCCGTGTGTTTCCCCGTCATTGATTTTGCCCCGTCTGTGCAAATTCCCCCACAGCGCTCCCAGTCGATGCCATTGGTCCTCATAAAAACGTCAATTAAATTGAAGATTTCCTGTCCTGTTATTCGGGTAGCAAGGGGCCGACAGAACAAAAACTCTTCTTGTACCGATCCTTCAAAAAGGTAACGGACATAGAGAAGAAGATTGGCCAGATTTGCAACATCTGTAGACTCGTCTACTTGCAGAGAGTAAAACTCACTTTTTTTCAGTACAGCCAGGATGTCTTCAGACATGGCATCAATGCGGCGTGACACAGTGTTATTGGACACAGGAATCATGTCCAACTTTTTTGCCTCTTTCTCTCCAATCATACACTCCACTATTTCTTTGGCCGCTGTAACTGAGCAGATATGAAGCCAGTAGTGCGTCTTTCGTAGACCCAACGCATGAATGAAACTGCATTTTCTTTTGGCTTTTCTGCAACTCCTCCAATTTCGCTTTAAAAAATGTAAGGGGCTTGTCACTTAAATGGCCATGTTTCGTGTGCATGTGACGACGGAGATAAGATGGCTTCAGACAGCTGTTTGCTAGAACCTCACTGCACAACACGCACTGCGGCTTCGGACAGTCTGTATTGCCGATCCAAGTGAAGCCCAGACCCAGATAATTGTCATCATATTTTCTTCTTTTTTTTCCCGTCTGGTTTTCACCCTCATCACTTCTTTTTTGGCATCTCCTACCCTGCCCTTCGGTTTCCTCCCGTGCATCTTCTGACTCCCGCTCATTTTCTGTCTCTATCCTCTCTGTCTCTGTTGCCTCCAAATCCTCTCTCTCTCTTGGTCCCTCTCCTCCTTCGTGACTAATAACTTTATTATAAGACGTCCCACTTGACAGTTTCCCTGATTAAGCCAGTTAAGCATATTTACACGATCAATGAAACGAGTTGGCGCGCATATTGCCGAGCGGCTGCAGTGCATGAAAGAAGAGCATGCTTAGAAGAAGACAGCTGCTGTCTTCTTTTACGTTTCTATCAAAAAATATATTATAGTATTAATATTTAAAATAAAAGCGATTACAAAGGAAATGTTTACTTACTTTCATGCTTTTTTATTGTATGAAAAAATCCTTTTATATATGTCAATGAAAAAATCCCACTTAAAAAAACTGACCGCCATTATATTTTTCCTCTCGGGCACCCCCTGGTCTCAGCTCGCGCACCCCTGGGGGTTAGGATTAGGGTTAGGGCGGGCACCACACTTTGGGAATCCCTGGTCTAGTAGGGGTTTTTTTTGGATCACCACCGAGCTAAAAACTAAAATGTCAACTAACGGTCGCGCAAAATCAAACCTGTTACTATGAGTGCACTCTCAACCAATCACAATGCTGGATTTCATCTACCCGTATTATTATAATAATGAATGCAATGCATGTCTTAAATTCCACAGTAACAGTTTTGAGGTATAATTGACAGTATTCTTCACTGTTTCAAACTGTACTCCACACAGCAAAGGACGCTAAGCAGTGCATCGCCTGTGAGATGATGAGAATGCTGAAGGACTGACTAGATACCACCGGATTGTGGCGTACAGAATTAAACCCAGGTACAGATGCGCCAAAAGAGGCGACATACACAGATAGGAATTGTTCTAACATAACAACAATATAAAACAGCAAATATGTGCTTCTTATAGAATAGAAACACCCATGCATACAAAACTGGTGATATGATCCTTAAAAAACAGTTCACCATCCATAGTTACTAATAGGTTTTTAATCAATTTTTAGTGATGTCAAAATGGCTGTTCTACGATCCAGGTCTCCCATCCAACCTGACAAAGCTTGAGCGTATCTGCAGAGAAGAATGGCAGAAAATCCCCAAAATCCTGGTGTGTAAGGCTTATTGCGAGAGACTTGCGGTTGTAACTGTGCCAAAGGTGCATTAAGTAAAGGGTCTCAATACGTATGTCTTCTCTTTCTAAAATTATGTTTTCTCTTTTTTATTATGGGGTATTGAGTGTAGATTGTTGAGGGTCTGAATACTTTATGGACGAAATATGTGTAGTGGCAAATCTTTTCTGGGTCATTTTCATATTTCCTTTCTAACACTGATAACTGCTAATGTTACGAAAACTTGTTTACATTTTTCAGATCAAGCATTGAAACAACGTTTACGGGGGAGAACAGCCACTCAACAACACCAAAAGTCCATCACTAGTAAGTATCAACTGAACTATATAAGACACAATATTAGTCAATATGAACCACTTGTTCTGATCCTTTCATTGTGATTACCATATGTAGTATTAAGTATGATTTCCTAAGTAACTTTAATGATCTCAGAAAAGTACATCTGCAAGTCATTTCCCCCACTGGCCGTAGTAATTTTTCCTTCCTCGATCTCAGTTGTACGGTGGACCCGAGAGCTCAGTGCACTGCAACCAACAAAAAACTAATAGAAAAAACAAGCAAATTAAGAAAACAACTTCACCCAATTGACAATACATGTGCAGCATTTAGAAATCACACTGCAAATTCCGGCAACACAGTAAATAAAGAAAAAGACAAAAGTGTTTCCAGGGGACACTAAAAGGTGATGAACACGGCTGGGACAAGCTTGTTGTTGCTACAGTTTGTGACTCATGAAGTTAGGTCCAAGCAGAATTTTATCAATCATTCTAATTACATTTGAGGACATTTGTCAGATTTGAAACTTTACTATCCGGTTCCACAGTGAGTAATATCGGCCTGTAGCCTACATAATAATCATATAGGCATTGTTAAATAAAATAGTATACCAAGGTATAGGTTACAGTAGGCCAAGGAGAGTAAGAAAAACTGAGGTTATATGAGAAACAGTTCTCCTCTTTGTTTTCCTATGAGTTGCGTACAGCGCTCAGCAAAAGTCAGTTCACAACGTAAATATTAACGGATAATACAAGGAACCGACTTCAATAACTTCATGAGTCTCTAACTGTAGCAGCAACAAACGCATTCAGCAATTGAGTCCTTTGGAAAAAGTTCTGTTTTCTTTATTTGCAGCATGTTTTTGTTTTGATTAGTTTTAAGTGGCAGTGTGTTGAGCTCTCAGGGCCACCATAGAGCTGGCATACTTTCAAAGACATTTCATCATGATCAATCTTTTTTTCTTTTTGTTTTGTTTAGCTACAAGTGTGTAAACCTTGCTATTCTACATCTGATAAAAGTGTTTAAAGGAATGGTAAAAAATAAAAGCCTACTTTCTAGGAATTCTCAAAGAATCTTTGCCCTTTTTTTTCATTTGTTTCCCTAGATGCACCAAGGATTGGGCTGATTACTGGGAATTTGGAAGATTGTTCTTTATCTGCACTGTCACTTCTGGTAAAGATTCATTGACCTTTTGCGGTATGTTTTGATTTGACTCATTAATACACTGCCTAGTTGGGATTCTGGATTAAAAGTGTAATGTTTGTCCTCATATATTAGAATTAGGGATGGGGCCGATCCGATCCAGTATCAATTCGGGTATCGGATTTTCCGATACAACCTTTGGAGATTTCCGATATCAATGAGCCATGTCTGCGCTTTAACGTCGTCTGCTGAAATGACTCCAAAAGTGATCCCCGCCTGCTACTCTGCAAGCCTGCTAGCTGGCTGCAAACTGTGGAATGGATTTCCTGAGCGTGTCTCATAACTGTCTCATTGAGCCGCGCCTCCGTTCAGGAATCCATTCCACAGTTTGCAGCCAGCTAGCAGGCTAGCAGGATAGCACTGAGGCTAGACTGTTTAGCACGGCAGCCAATATCGTGGATGAAAAAAGGAATCGTCTAACTGCAGAGAGAGCAGAAATGCTCATATTCCTCAACAAGAACCTGCCGATGTTAGATATGTTGAACACTACATCACTTCCTCAACTCAAGTTGGGAGCGCTGTGTGGTCAAGTCAAGTCAACTTTGGGACATTCAATTTTTGTTTTCTTTTAAAGAATAGTTAGACTCTGGTGTTTAGTTTATTCCAGATCATCTTAAGTGCTGTTCTGCACACTGTTTTAAAACTTTGTGTGAGTGTGTGTGTGTGTGAGAGAGAGTAAGTGTGATTGCGTGTGTGAATGAGTGAGTGAGTGAGACTGTGTGTCAAGTGTGTGTAAGATGTAAGATGTGTGTAAGATTTTTACAGTTATTTTATTGCACTTTTCTTCAGATATTTGACATATCAGATATGTTGTTCATGATACAAGAGTCAGTTTACTTGATTTGTGCTGTTATTTTTGTGAACGAGTGAGTGAGACTGTGTGTCAAGTGTGTATGTAAGATGTTCACACTTGCACTTTTCATATTTCTAAATTTTTAAGACTTTGACAAGTATTTGACATTTATGAAATTAAAGAAATATTGACATGACAATAAATCTGACACCCTTAGTTTCAAATTTGTTTTCAGAATTTTTTCTGTTAACAGGATTTCCTGTTTTTCAAACACAGCTCTGGTATCGGAATATTATCTGTATCGGCCGATATCCAAATTTAGGTATGGGGATCGGATCGGAAGTGAAAAAATGTGGATCGGTGCATCCCTAATTAGAATTAAATGGAGGGACCTGGGATCTGGAGAATATTAAAGAAAACCATATAATACTGAATTGGAAAACACCATCCCATCAGCACAATGTTTTGCTTTCTCCACCTGTTTCAATGGTGAAGTCAACACCTAATCATGATAGAAACTAACAGTCAAGATGGAGAAAAGTTTTCTAATTCTTCCCGGAGGGCTCTAAAGAACTGTTTATAAATAATCGGTTGAATAAATTTGTTTTAAAATGAATAGTGGTATGTACTGTTTTGTAATTCAGTGTCCAACCCCTAGTTTAATTGATCCATTGAAAATCGTCTAGATATATTTTTTCCCCCAGATCTTTTAGCGGTGTCCCTTTTTATTGAAGGTGTTTGATTGTAATAGGTCAGGAAAAATCTGTAAAATAACAGTATTTCACTGCAAAACCTTCTGTAATATCACTTTTTTAAATAGTCGTTTGACCTTCTTTTTACGGGGTTTCTTTTTACAGTGTACGCCTGAGCCTTTCTTTAAGGAGAGGGGGGGAAAAACATGAAGGGAAACATAAAAAAAAGAGTATTTTGCTAAACCTGGTTTTTCCAGCAGACATCTCCTTTGAAACTCTTGTCACATCTGGTCCGGGAAACAATCCATTAACAACTCGGCAGGAACCCAGCTGTGAGACTGTGAGAGATTTGACACAGCAGGTCTGTGGCCACGTTCCGCCATCCGCGGTGCACCCTGCGGAGCGCCCAATGACCAAAACCTTGCATTATTACGGTCCTGACGAGGCACAGATATTTGTCTTCAATGCAAATTCAAATACATTTCCCCTTTGAGACAGCTTGAACTATTGAAAAAATGAAAAACATTAGAACCGCAGGAATTAAATTCAGTCACCTCAGGAGGGAAACGGGAAGATTTCTGGCTCCATGGTTACTTTTCAGCAAGGAGCTGTGTAAACATTTTCAGAGCAGTAGGATATTAATCCAAACACTGGACCAGATCGGCACAGCGAAAGGAGAATTCCCACAAGGTGTCACACTTGACTCAGCTGCTGCCTCCCGAGCATTACACGATGGAACTGAGCGACCGCTACAGGGAGTCTAGGGATTTGTTTCTCGGCTCACCAGTTTAAAATCCACCATGTTGGCGCAGTTTGAGTTTTCTTTGCGACTCACATTGATCTGTCTCGTCTGCCTGCCCCCCATAGCATAAGTATCTTATAATGCACGCAGATGGCTTATGACATTATGAACAGCAACTATGGTCACGCTTAGAAAAACATCTGTATACATAAAGTCTGAAAACACTCGCAACCAAAGGGCCTTGTTTCATATCTGTTGCACATCCATACTTCAAGCCACACTCGGAACCTTTAATAAACACAATGGTGTCGCATTTGCTCAAACAGTCACTGTATCTTGACAGCGGTGCATGAGACAGATATCCTGTGAAGAAAACAAGTGCCTCCTCCTCCTGCTCCTCATTGTGTTTTAAGATTCCACCGGGAGCCCAAAGGAAAAAACAACCTATGAGAGCCAAGAACCCAAAATGTGTGTCAAAGCTCATGCACTCCAATTAAACAGCGTGGATCCAGTGTGAATTCATGTACTTTAAGTGTTTTGCCTTTTCTTGCCTCAAACATTCTCGGACACAAATTTTGTCATATTACGTTCGGTTTGGTTTGCAACCACTGAGATCAACAGCTGCCACGTGGCGGATTTTCAAACTCCTTCTTCAGGTTGCATCATTACATGTCAATTAGCTGGCATTTTATCCAAAGCAACTTACAATAAGTGCATTTCCACCAGAGGGATACAAAGTCATTATAACAGAGATCCAGGTTGCACAGCAGCTCCCTCACAACTCAAAATAGCAGAATTCCTTTTACAAGACAACTAACTGAATGAATTTTATTTTATTTTATTTTATTACTTGTGCACTGCCGTCTTGTTGTCTATTGTTACACTGTCTACTGTCACGCACCAACCGCCAAGTCAAATTCCTTGTATGAGATTGTTACGGCCCTGTGTTCCACAGCAGGGCCTTGCATGTGTGTATGTGCATTTTTGTTGAGGTTGCTTGTGTGTGTGTGCATCTCCCTTCTCTCAAACTGACAGGATTTACCAGCCCCCCCCCCCCTGATTGGCTGAGGACCTCAGGATCGTTAGTGGCTGCACCTGGCTGGAGCTCTAAAGGCCACAGTCTTCAGGCCCCAGGGGACGGCACCACATGGGTGATACTGTATGGTCAGACATTTGTTTTGCATTTGGGTGGATTGGCTGTTCTGTGGGTGTTTTAGTTTTTGATATCTGTTTTCATTATTATTACATCCGTTTTGTTTACTAACAACCGTGTTCTTCTTTTCCCTTTTCATCCCTGGGGGAAGGGAGCCGTTGTGGCTAGACTAGAGGCCCATGGGCATACATCACCCACAGTGAGTCTCTGTCTAGGAACACTAGCTAGAACTGGGCAGGCCACCACCTGTATTTTTGGTTAGCGTGCCAAAGCTACGGCACTATATATAGGAACAAGCCTGTGTATTTTTGTTTGTTTCATTGCTTTGGTTCTGCCCAGCCCTTCTCCCTACAATCCGTGTGATTAGAGAATAATAAAGTAATCTATACACGGTAAAACTCTTGTGTCCTACTTGCACCACGACCCCCAAATGCCCCCTGTAGTGATACACTTGGGTCTTGAGCAGCGGCGTGTCAACGGTCCCCTCCCTTCTAGGGAGCTGGTGCGACATATTTTGGCAATACATGTTTCCTGATTCCTGAATACTAATCAATTCATATTATAGGGCAGACTCCTCCTTTCAAAGCACACGTACGTCTAATTCCCAGTCATTTGGAGCACGTAATCCATTCTCTTAAATATTATTTTTCTGTCTGAAGTTTTATTCCCCAAATTGCCAAAGATTTTGGTGGAATTATGTTTTGACATTCTCATATACTACGATAAGGATATAGTGTCAGCATTACCATATTTTCATTAACGTTACCGATTGCTGCTTGAAAGGTGAAAACATATCAGCTGGATGTTGGACTCATGTCTTTATCTGGTTAGTATCCTTTTCCTAAGACAACATTATTAAATGCCACCACAATCAGACAAGCAGTGTTTCTGACAGTCCCCGTATAGTTTAGAATTTGACCGTTTCACCCTTCAGGTCTACATCTAACATGAAACTCGGCAGCCATATTAATTTTATTTTAAATTGAGAATTTCCATTTTGGTACATCACACTTCAGCAATATAACATTTATGGAAAGAGGCCCTTTCACGCTGAGGAAAATGTGCTCCCTGAGTCCTGTAACTGATGAGGATCAGTGGAAACTTAATCAGTAATTCAGTCAGTGTGCCTTGAAATGACATGAGGCTAGCTGTAACAGAGAGCTGCCTGCTTCACTGCCAGTAGTGCTTTCAGGTGTCTATTCATCTCTCTGCTCCAACCAATTACACAAGCCAATGACAGATCGCTCCACATTCATTTGTCTGCTCATATGTGCATGGTAATGAACGCATCAGATATCAAGGTAAACTAGAAAATGCATTTCCTGCTGAAAATGCATTGGAATGCAAAAAGCTGAAATTAATTTTTAAAAATAGCTGAAATTACAGAAAGTTGAAGGAAATTTGAATACATTTGCTGAAATTACAGATATTAGAAAAGTTGAAATTAATTTCAAATTGCTGAAAATACAGAAATGGGAGAAGCTGAAAGGAGTTTCAATAGATTTGCTGAATCTATTGAACACATTAATCCAATCAGCACAACCATGCCCTCGTTAATCTGAAGAAATGAAGCCTCAAGAGTGTATACTTTGGCTGCAAGGACAGAAGTTCCATATTTTTTTAACCAGATTCTGGCGCTGCCTCACACTCTAGCCCTCGAGGTCCCCATCTAGCAGACGCAATACACACTCATGTAAAAGTCAGAAACGGAGCGAAGAACTAGTGAAACATAATCAGTGATTATGACAAAAGTACAATAGATATCAAGAAGCAGTTTTTTTCATAAAATAGTTGAGACTTGTGTCAACATTTGAAAGTTTAAATGGTGTCTGTAGCTGAAAGATTTGCAAAGCTGAAAAATCTGAAATTTGAAGAAGTTTAGGAGGATTTGAAAACAATTTCCATTGGAAAACCATGTTAAAATATTAATGATTATTGATTTATATAAATTCAAGCATAAGTGGTAGAAAGCTGAAAAGTCATAGCCCTAAAGCCAGAAAGGAGCTGAACATTTTAATATTTGAAGGATTTTAATAGCTGAAAATGTGAAGGAGTTGAAAGGGCGCGCGGAAGAAATAGAAGAAGATGAAGAACTAGAAAAAGCATTTCCTGCTGAAAATGCGTTGGAATGCAAAAAGCTGAAAGCTGCACTGAATATTTGAAAATAGCTGAAAATACAGAAAGTTGAAGGGAATTTGAATACATTTGCTGAATATTTAAAAATAGCTGAAAATACAGAAAGTTGAAGGGAATTTGAGTACATTTGCTGAATATTTAAAAATAGCTGAAAATACAGAAAGTTGAAGGGAATTTGAATACATTTGCTGAATATTTAAAAATAGCTGAAAATACAGAAAGTTGAAGGGAATTTGAGTACATTTGCTGAATATTTAAAAATAGCTGAAAATACAGAAAGTTGAAGGGAATTTGAATACATTTGCTGAAATAAAAGATATTAGAAAAGCTGAAATTAATTTGAAATAGCTGAAAATACAGAAATGGGAGAAGCTGAAAGGAATTTCAATAGATTTGCTGAAAAAGCAGAAATGAAAACAGCTGAAATAAATGTGAAATATTGCAAAACAGAAGTTGCAGGAGCTTAAATGAATTTTAAAAAGTACAGAAATAACAAAAGCTGAGATGAATAAAAATAGGTTTAAAATTGTTTGTAGTAATGTTAGTTGTAATTTGGGTATTAGTACTAGCAGTAGAAGTCGGTTTTGTATCAATAGCAGTAGAAACAGCTGGAATACTGATACTATTATCCATAGTAGTATTTTTAATAACATTAGTAGTAGTTGTATTAATAGCAGTAGAAATACTAGTAGTATGGTAGTAGAAGTATCAGTTGTAGTTCTACTAGAAGTACTAGTAATATTCGTAGTGGTTATAGTAGTATTTGAAAGAGCAATGCGTATTTCAACGAAACCGCTTCATGGTTAAGGTACAGATAATCATTGAAGCTTTTAGTTTGTAATGATGGAATTGGGTGAGGGGGGGTTGGGAAACAGAATGTTTGTTATTCAAACTAAGAAGTTTTTAATTAATAGGCCTCATCACAAACATTACAGTAAAAATTCCCTCCATGGGGCTTTTATTTTGAAATTATTGGATTGGGTGGGGTGGGGGGGTGTAGATAGAGGGAGGGAGGGTGAGAGGGTGAGGAAGGGAGGGGTGGTGAGGAAGAGATAGAGGGAGAGAGAGAGGAGGAGAAATAGACAGACAGACTGACTGAGTGATTAACAGTGAGCAGAGGTCAGGGGGGAGGGGGGGCGAGTGTCTTTATCATATTGGTCTGTTGACAGAAAGCATAGCTGCGTCATGTGACTCCACTAATCAGGTCACAAGGAGCAGCTGTGAGTCACAGACAGATCCTGCAGCATGTGAGTGCTCGTAACCACGACAACGGCGCACCTGTGATCATTAACGGCTGCAAAATGCAGAGACATGGCAGCAAGTTACACAGAATCCACACCTCACACAAATGAGAACCAGCGCAAAACTATAACAGCTATCTAAAAAATACGGCGTTTGTATGAGACCCAAGACTCTACCGAACGTGTGGATGTGCTTTTTATGTCTGTCCGGTAATAAATACGGCTCCTATGGCCGTTGACAGAACGTGTACCTTGTGGATTTTTGTGAGAAATATGTCGGCAGATTTGTATTGGAGCCTATGGGGCTTTTGGCAGAGGTTGTGTCACTCAAACACTCCTTGCGCCAAAACTAAAAAACTCTGGGATTCCATGAACACATTAATCCAATCAGCACAACCATACCCTCATTAATCTGAAGAAATTAAGCCTCTAGAGTGTATACTTTGGCTGCAAGGACAGAAGTTCCATACTTTTTTAACCAGATTTCTGCGCTGCCCCACACTCTAGCCCGCGAGGTCCCCCTCTAGCAGACGCAATACACACTCATGTAAAAGTCAGAAACGGAGCGAAGAACTAGTGAAACATAATCAGTGATTATGAAAAAAGTACAATAGATATCCACGAGCAGTTTTTTTCATAAAATAGTTTAGACCTGTGTCAACATTTGAAAGTTTAAATGGTGTCTGTAGCTTAAAGATTGTCGGAGCTGAAAAATCTGAAAGTTGAAGAAGTTTAAGGAGGATTTGAATACAAACTCCATTTGAAAACCATGTTAAAATATTAATGATTATTGATTTATATAAATTTAAGCTTAAGAGGTAGAAAGCTGAAAAGTCATAGCCCTCAAGCCAGAAAGGAGCTGAACATTTTAATATTTGAACGGTTTTAATAGCTGAAAGTGTGAAGGAGTTGAAAGGTGCCGCGGAAGAAATAGAAGAAGTTGAATAAAGATTCGAAGAACAATACTTGGAATGCATCTCAATGCATTCCAACAACTAGAAAATGCATTTCCTGCTGAAAATGCGTTGGAATGCAAAAAGCTGAAAGCTGAACCGAATTTTTTAAAATAGCTGAAAATACAGAAAGTTGAAGGGAATTTGAATACATTTGCTGAAATGACAGATATTAGAAAAGCTGAAATTAATTTGAATTTGCTGAAAATACAGATATGGGAGAAGCTGCATGGAATTTCAATAGATTTGCTGAAAAAGGAGAAATGAAAACAGCTGAAATAAATGTGAAATCATGCAAAAAATACAGAAATGAATATTAAAACATTGCTGTTAATAGAGGCATGAGAAAAGCTAAAATTATTTTAAAGAATTGCTGAAAATACAGGAAGTGGGGAAGCTGAATTTCAACAGATTTTCTAAAAAATACAGAAGTTGCAGGAGCTTAAATGAATTTTAAAAAATACAGAAATAACAAAAGCTGTACTATCAGGTTCACTTTCTTGTCTTTTGTCTTCCAATTGCACTAAAGCATGGACAGTTCTCATGTGCCTGTGCAGGTTGTTTGTGGAGCCAGCTCGATTGGGGTGGGGTGCGGAGATTTTAGTCTTGCAGACTCTACATTCTGCCTTAGGTCAATGTAATTGAAATGTGTCCAGATTTTGCTGGGTTTCCTGTTGACACTCATTTTCTTAACTTTCTTTTTTTACATTTCCAGTCCGTTGCTCTCTTTCTCTCTTGTGACTCGCCTCCCTGTTTGTGTGCTTGCTCTGTGCTGTGCTGCTGTGTGTGTAAGTCCCGCCCCTCCCCCTGTGCTCAGCGCAGGCACAGAGACGCCACCACACATATTGACCGACAAAATGCGGCTTGAGAGAGAGAGAGAGAGAGAGAGAAGAGAGAGAGAGAGAGAAAGAGAGAGAGAGAGAGAGAGAGAGAGAGAGAGAGAGAGAGAGAGAGAGAGAAAACAAAAATAAAGCGGCTCCCCAATCAGGAGCCGGCTCCAGGCGTTCACGTCAAAGAGCCGGCTCACTACTAGCTAGCGCCGTGTTTGCTAGCGCCGTGTTCTCCCCACGTAGGTCTATGTGTCTGTCAGACTACGTAGGGGAGGGAGAGTGAGTGCTGGCACGAGCCTGTGTGGTCGTCATGGAGACGGCGCAGCTGCTGTTTTCGCGGGCTGATCACAGAGTAAACGGATTTTACCAAGAAACCACACCTCAAACAAATGACAACCAGCGCAAAACTATAACAGCTATCTAAAAAATACGCCGTTTGTTCGAGACCCAAGACTCTACCGAACGCAGGGAGGTGTTATTTATGTCTGTCCGGTAGAAAATACGGCTCCTGTCGAAGTTTACAAAACGTGTACCTTCTGGATTTTTTGAGAAATATGTCGGCAGATTTGTATTGGAGCCTATGGGGCTTTTAGCAGAGGTTGTGTGACTGTTGGTCTCCGTAGGCCAAAACTAAAGAACTATGGGATTCTATGAACACATTAATCCAATCAACACAACCATGCCCTCATTAATCTGAAGAAATGAAGCCTCTAGAGTGTATACTTTGGCTGCAAGGACAGAAGTTCCATTTTTTTAAACCAGATTCTGGCGCTGCCTCACACTCTAGCCCTCGAGGTCCCCCTCTAGCAGACGCAATACACACTCATGTAAAAGTCAGAAACAAAGCGAAGAACTAGTGAAACATAATCAGTGATTATGAAAAAAGTACAATAGATATCAAGAAGCAGTTTTTTCATAAAATAGTTGAGACTTGTGTCAGCATTTGAAAGTTTAAATGGTGTCTGTAGCTGAAAGATTTGCGAAGCTGAAAAATCTGAAAGTTGAAGAAGTTTAGGAGGATTTGAAAACAATTTCCATTGGAAAACCATGTTAGAATATTAATGATTATTGATTTATATAAATTCAAGCATAAGTGGTAGAAAGCTGAAAAGTCATAGCCCTCAAGCCAGAAAGGAGCTGAACATTTTAATATTTGAACGGTTTTAATAGCTGAAATTGTGAAGGAGTTGAAAGGTGGCGCGGAAGAAATAGAAGAAGCTGAAGAATAAAGATTCGAAGAACAATACTTGGAATGCATCCTTAATGCATTCCAACAAATAAAGATTCGAAGAACAATACTTGGAATGCATCTTAATGCATTCCAACAACTAGAAAAGGCATTTCCTGCTGAAAATGCGTTGGAATGCAAAAAGCTGAAAGCTGTAATGAACTTTTTGAAATAGCTGAAAATACAGAAAGTTGAAGGGAATTTGAATACATCTGCTGAAATTACAGATATTAGAAAAGCTGAAATTAATTTGAAATTGCTGAAAATACAGAAATGAGAGAAGCTGAAATGAATTTCAATAGATTTGCTGAAAAAGCAGAAATGAAAACAGCTGAAATAAATGTGAAATATTGCAAAAAAGAATACAGAAATTAATATTAAAACATTGCTGTTAATAGAGGCATAAGAAAAGCAGAAATTATTTTAAAGAACTGCTGAAAATACAGGAAGTGGGGAAGCTGAATTTCAATAGATTTTCTAAAAACAGGTTGCAGGAGCTTAAATTAGTTTAAAATTGTTTGTAGTAATATTAGTAGTAGTATTAGTTATAGTTGTAATTGTGGTATTAGTAGTACTAGCAGTAGAAGTCGGTTTAGTATCAATAGCAGTAGAAACAGCTGTAATACTAACACTGATAGTAGTATTTGTAATAACATTAGTAGTAGTTGTAGTATTAATAGCAGTAGAAAAACTAGTAGTATGGTAGTAGAAGTATCAGTATCAGTTGTAGTACTAGAAGTACTAGTAATATTCGTAGTGGTTGTAGTAGTATTTGAAAGAGCAATACGTATTTCAACAAAAACGCTTCATGGTTAAGGTACAGATAATCATTGAGGCTTTTATTTTGTAATGATGGAATTGGGTAAGGGGGGGTTGGGAGAGAGACTGTTTGTCATTCAAACTAAGAACTTTTTATTTAATAGGCCTCATCACAAACATTACAGTAAAAATTCCCTCCATGGGGCTTTTATTTTGAAATTATTGGATTGGGTGGGGTGGGGGGGTGTAGATAGAGGGAGGGAGGGTGAGAGGGTGAGGAAGGGAGGAGTGGTGAGGAAAAGATAGAGGGAGAGAGAGAGGAGGAGAAATAGACAGACAGACAGACTGACTGAGTGATTACCAGTGAGAAGAGGTCAGGGTGGAGGGGGGGTGAGTGTCTTTATCATATTGGTCCGTTGACAGAAAGCATAGCTGCGTCATGTGACTCCACTAATCAGGTTATAGGAGCAGCTGTGAGTCACAGACAGATCTTGCAGCATGTGAGTGCGAGTAACCACGGCAACGACGCACCTGTGCAGACACAGGACAGCGAGTTACACAGAATCCACACCTCAAACAAATGACATTCAGCGCAAAACTATAACAGCTATATAAAAATACGCTGTTTGTGCGAGACCCAAGACTCTACCGAACGCAGGGAGGTGTTATTCATGTCTGTCTGGTAAAAAATACGGCTCCTGACGAAGTTTACAAAACGTGTACCTTCTGGATTTTTTGAGAAATATGGCGGCAGATTTGTATTGGAGCCTATGGGGCTTTTAGCAGAGGTTGTGTGACTGTTGGTCTCCGTAGGCCAAAACTAAAGAACTCTGGGATTCCATGAACGCATTAATCCAATCAGCACAACCATGCCCTCATTAATCTGAAGAAATGAAGCCTCAAGAGTGTATACTTTGGCTGCAAGGACAGAAGTTCCATATTTTTTTAACCAGATTCTGGCGCTGCCGCACACTCTAGCCCTCGAGGTCCCCCTCTAGCAGACGCAATACACACTCATGTAAAAGTCAGAAACGGAGCGAAGAACTAGTGAAACATAATCAGTGATTATGAAAAAAGTAGAATAGATATCAACAAGCAGTTTTTTTCATAAAATAGTTGAGACTTGTGTCAACATTTGAAAGTTTAAATGGTGTCTGTAGCTGAAAGATTTGCAAAGCTGAAAAATCTGAAAGTTTAAGAAGTTTAAGAGGATTTGAAAACAAACTCCATTTGAAAACCATGTTAAAATATTAATGATTATTGATTTATATAAATTCAAGCTTAAGAGGTAGAAAGCTGAAACGCCATAGCCCTAAAGCCAGAAAGAAGCTGAAATTTGTTATATTTGAACGGTTTTAATAGCTGAAAGTGTGAAGGAGTTGAAAGGTGCCACGGAAGAAATATAATAAGTTGAAATAAAGATTCGAAGAACAATACTTGGAATGCTTAATGCATTCCAACAATTAATATATTCAAATGAAGATGGAGTGGTGTTGTGTTCAAAAATGAAGAAACGCCGGACGGACAGAGGTCATCGCTGATCAAAAGGTTAAAATCAAATGTATTTAACAAAGTGTGGTGGAAATTTGTGGATTTAGCCCATGTGAGAAATCAAAAGTATCTTGAGCTTGCTTTGTGATTAAGTATTTATTACTAACTAGGATATAGAAAAAATCATTATAATACAGAAATCATCAACACAAGTCGTAAGTACAGACAGAAGTCAAATGACTACAATTCAGCTGAAAAGGGACAGATGTTCCTTCCCCCAAAAGGAGCAGGAAGATCTGACAAAGTTGAAGAGGAGAACAGGAGCTTATATACACTTCAGGGAGGTTTGTGCTGCCTCAGGACAGGACAGCCCACCCCTCAAAGAGGAGTGTTGGAAAAGTACCAGATGATGTAGGGGTGACCCCGCGACCCTCGCTTTATGGACCCAGACAATCAACAACATCTAAAAGGTCAGTCAGGGCACGTATGTTTTCATCTGTGTCTTATCTCACCCTGGACTGCCTTAAGTCACCGGCTCACATCAAAGATAACATTCCTGAGAGCCTCACCCCACGCAGGCTCAACAATTTTCCCCCAACATCCCTCTCTTTTTGTCATTTTTGACAATCCGGAATCAACTTAAGAAACTCTAAACAACAACTAAATTGAAATTAAGAAAAAAAAATTAAACAACAAAGAAAATGCTTAGAACATACATCAGTGGTGTAAATTCACGAAGATTCAGAACATCACATCATTAACTTCTAGGTACATTGAGAACTCTTGCCAACATTAACACATACATGCTGTCTAGTTACACACAATCCTCACACTTATCATCACTGTCAGAGCTATACGGATAGGGTGGAGTCCATTCCTGAACCGGACACCGTATAGTAGTACTTGTGTGTTCAACTGATACATGAGTACTAACAACCTTCCCTACAAAGAGCTTTAAAACAGTTACAATTAGGGTTATAACAATTACAGACAGATTGATGCCCCCTAATTCCCATAGCAGTTCCTTGAAGAGAGAAGGTCCCTATGATCCAACAAATGCCTGTATTTCCCCAAACGGATTCCAGTCGTGGTCGTGCAATTCCTTACTGCCCCGTTCTGTGTCTGCCACCACATCATAAACTGATGACGTTGCATCGGAGATGTAAGCTCAACATTCAGTATGAATCGCTTTGCATACCAAGCCTTGTGCAGCCACAACGAGGTCCAGAGCCATTCTATTTTGTAGTACCATGTGTTTGATGTAATTTACTACAGTCACTCGTACCTAGAGAGGAACCACCTAGGAAGTGATAACGTTGGTTAAGGGATGGACCGGAATCTAACCAACATCACTTTAATATTATTAAATTAATACCTATAATTAATTAATTAAAATCTATTGGTCTATTTTCATGATTAAACCGCTTAAACGCAAAACGTACAACTTCCCCCTTTTCACCCTCATAGGCAACTGTGCTTTGCGCTGTTGTCGCCGTGTGCGGTGGAGGAGTGTAACAGTCTTTATCATTACTCACAAATCGATGAGATAGCTCAGGCCACCCATGACATCCCAGTTGGCTTCCGTGAATGGAACAGGAACTAACATAGGTGCTCTAGATGAAATGGGCATATGCTGACATATCCAACAATTAGAGACATTCCTTTCATTAGCAAACTCATTCATAATAGTCAACGCAATATTATCATGCTTGTACGGTGGTGTACGGTTTGGAAGTTCTTAACGTTAGGCTTACTTGCACGCATACTGCCAATCTAACCGAGTGAAATGGGCTGGTTCTGTTGTACAGTCTGCAGGTTGAGCGCACCAGAACGGTATTCCCCACTCGTGTCATATTTAGGGCTTAGAGTCACCGTGCAAGTGTCGTTTGTCTGAGTCCTAAAATCCTCCAAGTCCAGGACTGACCAGCGACCTAAGTGCGGCGTGCTCAGCCGTGACATGTAAACTTTACAACCCTCCTTCTCAGTCCCCCCTCTCGGACAATTGAGAGAGATCAACCCTCGCCTCCAAGTTGCTTTGGCGGGGGCTGTTCTGGCCTGCAGGAGGTCAGGGCCTGTGGTTTAACGGCCTCGTAAATGATTTCAGGTGGTACTGTTTTAGGCTGTGTCTCTTCTTCTGCAGTTCTTTTGCATGCCTCCCTCCAGTTGCTAGAGCCAGTGTGGGCTGGTATCTCCTGACACGATCGTGGTTTACTGCACCAGAATGGTGGATCTTCTAAACCAAATCTTCCGTGCACCCACACGGTACATATTCTTCTCCCAACCCGGCAACACACACAATTTCATTTACGTGACTTTCTATTTTAACCCATGCATCATGTTCGATTGTGTAGAGCAAACACTCTGTCTCGTCGCATTGTTTTGCTGGACAGTGGAAACTTCCTGAAATTCTCTATTGGAGAGGTGGAGAACGCTGGAATCCGTGATGTTCACATAAGGAGGTTGTAGTTCATTGATCGTGAGGGGAATCAGCACAAATGTGGCCAGCGTCAGTGATATGCACATGTTCATTCTCAGGCTCCAACCATGCTTCCTAAGTGTTCTTTGGCGCTGGAGATCTGTCTTTTATCGCTGTTCTCCGGGTGGCTGCCGTCCTTGCTGTCTCTGCCGTCTCTGCCATCTCTACCGGGCTCGTTGGTGTCCTGGAACACTGCAGTGGGGGAGGGCTCTCCACCCTGCAACCCCTTAACCGGAACCAGATGGAGGTGCTCCTTCGCCTCCTGGATCCGGGATGCGTTTGCAGTGGCTGGCGTGAACCCACGTCGCTTTCCCTTCCACCTTAACTGCCGTCTCCGTGGTCAGGAGTACTTGGAAGGGCCCCGTGTAGCGTCTCTGCTTCCAGTGCTTCCTCCAGTGATCCTTAATGAGGACCCAGTCTCCTGGTTTCAGGTGGTGCTGCATTGCTGTAGCTGTGGATGGAAGCGCCGCTTTCACCTCTCCGTGCAGTGCTGAGAGTGAAGGGGAGAGGTTAGCACAATATCTCAGCATGCTCATTTATAGCAGTGCACATCCCCCCTTTGCCCACGTGATCTTTTCCGTGAGACAACTTAGCATAAATGTGCAATAGAGCACGTGGCAAACAGGGCCTACTGTCCGGCCCTGTGTAGATTCCGCCCTCAAGAATGGCACCAGATCGTTTCCACAGGGAACGCTCCTGTGCACCGGCAAGAGGCCGAAGTGTTGAAAGATCGGCATAAGGACTAGGATCGGTCGGTGTGGAAAGCACTTGAGCCAGGGGGAAAAGGAAGCCCTGCGAGGCTGCCTTCTTCGCAGCCGCATCCGCGCCCCTGTTTCCTACAGATACAGGGTCAAGAGAAGAGGTGTGAACTTCACGTTTAATGACTGCAATGGCTCTGGGTAGTAAAATGGCATCCAGAAAAGCCGACACAAGGGTATGATGTGCAATAGGCTTGCCAGATGACGTGAGAAACCCCCTGTGTCTCTAAAGAGCTCCGCACCAAAAGAATAACGTGAATCAGTGAAGATGTTAACTGTTTTACCTTCAGCTGCCTTACATGCCTCGGCAAGTGCAATCAACTCTACCGCCTGTGCTGAGAAGTGTGAAGGAAGCCTGCCACCAACAAGTGTGCTGTGTGATGTAACCACTGAAAACCCAACCTGACCGCTGCCCGTGTCTGGTGAGCGAGAAGCGGAGCCGTCTACAAACAGCTCAAGATCTGCATTGGGAAGAGGTGTGTCCAACAGATCAGGCCTTGGTATGCATGTCTGCTGCAAGACTTCGACACAGTCATGAAGCTCTCTGTCATCTGCAGTTGGAAGAAGTGTAGATGGGTTAAGGACATTGCATCGTTTGACAATTACATTAAGTTGTAGGATACCTGAACCATCTCTGAGCAGAGAGGTGAGAAGTCTTCTGGGCATATAAGATATGAGAGACAGTGAGTGGGACCATGAGTGGGACATCACAGAAGCCCACAATGTCACATGATGCTAAAATGTCTCTCTCGGCTGCTGCCACTGCTCGCAAACAGAGAGGAAGACCCGAAGCAACAGGGTCAAGTTTTGAGGAGAAGTAGGCAACAGGCCTAAGTTGTCCTCCATGAAGATGACACAAAACTGATGTCATTTAACAGTCCTTCTGGTCTATGAACTGAGTCTACGGTAAGTCGGGTCTCAGCAGGCCCAGAGTCGGGGCCTGTGATAAGGAAGTCTTTAAGTCCTGAAAAGCCTTTTCAGCTTCAGTAGTCCAAGTCAGTTTGTTATGCGCGCTGAGGCCTTTACCGTGGACCATGAACGAGAGAGGTGCCTCTCTTTCTGAATAAATAGGGATCCACTGTCTACAGTATGAAGTCATCCCCCAAAAACTCATTCGTTTTTTTTTTTGTTTTTTTTGTTTTTGGTACCAATTGAATTGCCCCAATACGTTTGGGAGAGAGGGATTTTGCCCTCAGCTGTGATCACATGTCCCAGATAAGTCACTTGTTCTAGAGCAAATTTAAGTTTTTTGTAGGCAAGCCTTATGTCCGTTCTCTGCCAAGTGTTTAAGTAGCCAAATTGTACCAATTTTACAAGCCTCCTTTGATGGGCTGCAAATCATCATATCAGCCACATAATTTAGATGGGCCGACCCTGCAGGGAGTTATAAATTATGTAGATGTTCCTAAGCGCGTCTGTGGAATACACCTGACTTCTGTGGTAACCCACTGGACATCCTATCCATTTATAGCCGCGCCCAAAAAAGAAAAAAAACAAACCAACTTATGTCTTCTTGTTTGGGAGGCTATACAAGTCTGCGCGTTGTGTGCATTCCTCAACGAGCTCTACTGTTCTGTGTACACTTACTCGTGTGATCAACGTAGTGCGATTTACATTACCACTTGTAAGAATACGTGTTCAAGATTTGGAGCCTGGTCGGGGTTATCAAAAATTCAGCCGAATGACTTCTCTCGTTCTGGAAAATGTATTTGTCAGATCACAGGTCAAGTATCAGCGCTGCGTTTGCAAAGGCAGGAGCAGTTCAGGCAGCACACAGGCCGGAAGAACAACTAACTAACATCAGCAAGAACATCATGTTTTATAACCCTTGAAAGACAGAGAAGGAAAGATTTCTATTGGCCCTAAACTGGCGTAGAGGAGGACCTTCCACCTCCCGCATCTAAGATCCGGTCACATCCAATGTCCAGACTCCTGACTTAACGTAAACATCGTAAACAGAGTGTGTATGTTGAATAGTGTTGGTGTGTCTCTAACCCCCCTTTGGCTGGTAAATCTTCTAGTTGACCCGCAGACCTTACATTCCTCAGCCAGGACATAAACTGACTCCCCATCCTGTCGGACTTGTGTCTGCCTGCTTGGCAGATCCTGCTTACCCCCTTACCTAACTCTTAAATCAAGACAAGACAGCAAACCCCCAACTAGCCCATGAAAATAACTTTTGATTATCACACTAGCGCTATACTCTTCATGAGGATCCTCTGCACCCGGTCTGAACTTTAGGCCGAGACGCTGTTGCAACCATGGACCAAGATCCTGTATCCCAGTGAGATGGTTTAGCCAATGAAATGTGGAGTAGAATCAAGGAACACCTTCTTTTTTTTTTTTTTTTGGGAAGGAGAGAGAGATACAGACACCGCAGCAGCCTCCTCTGACCAATACACATGCTTCAACCATAATCTCTCTTTCTCCAACTTTTGGTCATGCCATACGTCCACATACCTTCTATCTCGCCCTGTGTTTACATGGGATGTGCAATGTAATGACTGTGCATGCATGTAATCTTCTACCGTGTGTGTATGCGCAATTTTACATGGTCATGAGTAATCAATGCATCAAGGTATGCTAATAGTTTTCATCCATATACATACAGGAGGGGTTTTGGACTGTAGTTAAACATCTAAAATAATTGCAATTTAATCTTTTTTTTTTCTTTTTTTTTTTCGTGTGTGCCATCTGATGTTGAGCTCAAACACAATGCCAAATGCTCTTGAGTCAACTACAAGTGTTACCGGATGGCAAATCGTCAACGTTAATTATGGGAATTTCTGAATATAACTCGACATGCAATCTAAGATGTGTGTGTGTGTGTGTGTGCACAACTATTTTGTTTCGTTTATGAGTGTGTGTAGGGTGCGTTACTTTCTCCTCCGTGATGGGGTGCTCCGTCTCTGGGGTCCGCCCCTCCCTCTGCCTTCCTCAGTCAGAGGTGTGATGTGTCTCATCCTCATGTGCTCAGGACACTCTGCTCGCCAATGTCCTTGTTGTCCACAATTGTAACACACGCTTGGATCATAACTCCCGTAAGTCCGATCTGATCTGCCTCTGCCACGAGCTCTTCCATAACCTCTTCCTCTTCCACGTTGGCCTTGGGCAAATTGTTGGCACTGCAAGCACGTAAACATTGCATACTGAGCCTTTTCAAAACCTTTTAGTTTGTCCTTTTTCTTGTGTAACTCATCTTCAGCGTGCTCAGCGTGCTGAAGGATGTCTGCAAGAGCACACGTTTTCCAGGTTGCACATGATCTTTTCACCATCCGTTTAAGTTCAGGGGTCATTCTGCTTATAAAATGTTCTTTCAGATGGACTTCATATGGCATTAGGGGCTGTGCCCCCATTGGATCAGGTCGCTTCAGGCCACTGTGGGTGTCAAAAGCTGTCGTCAGGCGTGCCAGGAATGAGCTGCATGTTTCTTGTGGCCCTTGTGTCATAGAGGTGACGATGGGGAGGTTCAGTCTCAGAGGAAATTGTTCTTTTACCAACACAATGAGAGCATCTACACACTTCAAATGTCCACATCTGTGCCGTGCTCACAATCAGGATCTTTAAGGCGAGCAGCCATTCTTGTGGTGTTGAACACACTCTGAACCTTGTGATAGTCATGTGTCAGAAGTCTGCACATCAGACGTCGCAGCTCTGACATGCTAGGATGGTATTTTCTGACAAATTGCTGAAAATCAGTCTCCCACTTAGCAAGATTGTCCTTGGGACTGCAGACGTGGCTCATTGCCTTGGTCACATCGGCATCTGACCAGGGTCTGAGAACCAGCATCGGCCCTTGCACCCCCTCCACTGGAAAAGAAGCTGCAGGATCGAACAACGTCTTTTTTTCTTCTCTGAGCAAGGCCTGCCGTTGAGACTGCGGGCTCATGAAGGCGGGAGCTGGAGGAGCAGTGAGGGGAGGGGGGGAGTCCAGATCCGTGTCCACCAATCTCCTCAGGAACTCATAAAAACAAGGATAAAGTGTTTTGGGGTTAGAAGGGTACACATTTCAGAACTTCTTGTAGGATCTTTGGTCTTTAATGAATTAAATGCTACCAACCTCTGTCTCTCCCTTCTCTCCGACTCATACTTCCACATCTTGAAAGCTTCCCAATCTGCCTTACATACCACATTCTTTTTCTGCTTTCTTCTCGACAGGCCTGCATGCTGAGCTGCATAGTTCTTCTCCTTCCCCCTCAGTTGCAATTCCAACTGCTCCAATTGATTCTTACTCAAACTCCCCTTTGAAGGAAACCCCAATTCAACACATTTTTGTATTTGATTCAAACTGCCAGGATAACGCTCTGACATAAATTTACACAATAGTGGCAGGATATTAGTCTCATGGTTTTCACCCGTCTCCCCTTTATTCTGAACACTACTCATTTAGATATCCGTATCTGTACACAAGGAGTGTACGCGCCTATAAAGGTGCGCACAAACGGAGAAATACTACACGTATAACTAAGGCAAGTCAGTGACCGTTGCTTTCTCTGGCCACTCAGTCTACTGCATTTATCCAAAGTTGGCCTGTGAATTTTCAGGAGACACAGGATATGCAACTCGAGAAAATACTACAGGTGACCCAGACACGTCTGTCTACAACACACTCGTTGTGAGATAGGCCTAAAACCCTTTTGTCAATGACTCTGTCTGCCTTAAAATAATTTCGATCTCTCACCGCGTGTTCGTTGTTTCTTTTTCTTGAACTGGATGGATCGGCAATCCGGGTCTCGTCGGGACGGCAGCTTCTCACCCTCAGGGAGGAATCACCTATACTATATGGGCTCCTGTCCGTCCGTCAGAGTCCAGATCACGCGTCCATCCCATCCTCGTCGCCAAGTTTGTGGTGGAAATTTGTGGATTTAGCCCATGTGAGAAATCAAAAGTATCTTGAGCTTGCTTTGTGATTAAGTATTTATTACTAACTAGGATATAGAAAAAATCATTAGAATACAGAAATCATCAACACAAGTCGTAAGTACAGACAGAAGTCAAATGACTACAATTCAGCTGAAAAGGGACAGATGTTCCTTCCCCCAAAAGGAGCAGGAAGATCTGACAAAGTTGAAGAGGAGAACAGGAGCTTCTATACACTTCAGGGAGGTTTGTGCTGCCTCAGGACAGGACAGCCCACCCCTCAAAGAGGAGTGTTGGAAAAGTACCAGATGATGTAGGGGTGACCCCGCGACCCTCCCTTTATGGACCCAGACAATCAACAACATCTAAAAGGTCAGTCAGGGCACGTATGTTTTCATCTGTGTCTTATCTCACCCTGGACTGCCTTAAGTCACCGGCTCACATCAAAGGTAACATTCCTGAGAGCCTCACCCCACGCAGGCTCAACAATTTTCCCCCAACACAAAGGAGATGGCGTTGCGGTAAAAAGAACATCTCAGCTGAGGAGCCGCTGGTCTCAGCCACCAATAGGCCTCAGGTCAGTCCTTTTGACCATCCCTAGTGCCGTCTGTCGCCTCCACCAGCGAACTCGAGAACAATGGTTCCTACAAGGTATTTATACCAATGCTTAAAGGTGTGAAAGTTAGTGTCCACACCTCTGGGAGTGGTCTTCTGGTGAGTTCAATGTAACTCGGGATTTCGAATGATCCTTAGTCAATATCAGTTGTTGTGCAAGTATTACATGCATGCATTCCAGTTGATTACATTAAATACAATCATAACTGCATTAGTATTATTCTATTACAGTTGCAGTGGTTTTACAATATTGTCATTACTTTATTGATTACAGTTTCAGAATCATGGCTGTATTCTGGTATACACTATATGCATTTTTATTAATTTTATGAACCGGGTCACATATTGTATCTAATATCCTACAGGGGCCACTGTACTCCATCTTCAAATTAATTTCATGCACGCTCTCAATGCCACTGGCCTGCACGGCAACTCGGGCCGGCATAACGTTCTGTTGATAAGACACTCATGTGTGTATCCTCCAGCACATCGTCCCACGTGCCTCTCGCGCTTTCTTGCCCGATTTATCACCATTGCAAGAATGTGAAGCGTTGTGCTGGAGTCGGGTCATAGGCATGTATTGTAAGAGAGCTGCTTAAACATCTATGGCAAAGTAACGGTTATTTTAAATATGACTTATGATGGGATTATGATGAAGTTCAGGCTAAACTGTAGCTCTTGTCAAATAATTGGTGCATCTTAGCTAGCTCGTGAACGTTAGCCAACGCGGCCAGAGCCGTTAATTGCGTTCATTTTAACGGTGCGGTCCATTGGCTTATACGCGTGTTCGGGACGTTGCAGTAACACAGGAGTTGGCTGTGTTGTTGGCTCGCCACTTGTAATGCCAAGAAAAGACGAGCTAACGTTATGTATCGTAAAAATACAAACTTTTTGGCAGTTCCCTTCAACCTTCACAGAGACGCACAGCGGAAACCTCGGGTCGCCCGGATTGCGTTCGCTTGCAGTTCCTGGGTTGAACTGGGCGCGCCTCGGTGACGAGCTGCATCCTGATTGGCTGAGGGACTTCCGGGAGTTGACAGATGAGTGTGATTTCGGGGGTGTTATGTCGTATTCTGTGACCCGTTCTTTCATGTCTGTCGTTGGAGTCCGTTTTCCCCTTTGGCGTTAGTTAACGCAGAAATGAACTATTAATCATTTTTGATTGGTCAGGTAATAATGGTTTTTAGGCCTACCTACATATTATTATGTCACATTTTAAAAGATTAATAAGAGTAATAATTGGAATACGTCTTGAATGGATGAGGCACAATTTTTACTATAGATTGTTTTGCCTTACAGTGTCCTTTTATTGTTTATAAAGTGGCAGAAAAGATCATATACATAAAAAGGGACAAAGGTATTTGTGACCTTAGTTTGGCTCCTGATTAAATCCTATTTACTCCAGTTATTTGGTTTACATTACGGTAGCACATTCTACAGCTAATTGTTCTCGTATTCTCCGCAGTATTTTTTTTGTCTCACTATGGGTCTTTAATGGATCATTCTAAAACATTTTAGCAATTTTTGTTATCTCCAGAAAATTTTCTTCCTACCATAATTGTGTTCTTGTCTGAGGGAAAAATCAGCATAAGACTATTACAAAATGTGTCATTAAAAACAGTGTAATTCAAATTATTTCAGCTTCTTGACTTAATCTATGAGGATAAAATATATTTAGCAACAAAATAATTTATTATATATTCCTTCACTTGACAAAAAAAAAGAAATACACCAAAATATCATAATAGGTCAATGCACCTAACAAATACAGTTTCAATATCTTTATACTTTATTCTTATAAAAAATCTTCAGTGGATGACATTATTAAGTGGTTAATTTACCCAAAGTATGTCAAAAAGGAAGCAATCAACCTTTTTCAAACAGAAGATGCTGGATGTTTTCACCCGGACGATGGATTCCAACAGAGAAGAAGGCTGTGACTTAGTAAGAAGGTTCTGTAGAAAGCAGCAATAATGCATGATATAAAAGGTCTCCTAAGGTGGACAAAAGAAGGTTGTCAGTACAGTATACTTCTCTACTAAGAGGCAAATCTAAATCAAAAAGCAATAGGGAGCCAATAGGAATTAATCAATTTGCTTCAGTAAGAATTTTACTGTAGCTGTAGATCAGTGTTTTTCAACCTTTTTTGCATCACGGCACACTTAAGACACAGAAAAAATCTCACGGCACACCAACAACCGGAAATTATATGAAAATCAATCCCAAACAGTTTCAGCATGAGCATAATATACTCTAAGAAATCAGGGAAACGCGGGTTCTATTTGTTGTGTTTTATTAAACTTAACATCATCCTAATGCCAAGATGGCACAGGCTTTATGCCCAGGTATCTCTTAAGCCTAGTTTATGCTTCTGCGTTTTCCCTTGCGTCCCTTTTCACACCTCCTTGCGTCCTTGCGTGTGTCGAGACATTTTTCTAGGCTTGCGTCGAAAGCAACGCAAGCAACGCAAGCCTCCCGCAGTGCACCAGGCTGCGATTGGTCCGCTAACTACGTCCTTTACGGAGTCTCACATTTCCGCTTTCATAGCCCGATACCGCCATTATTAAAACGAAGATTTTTTACGGGAGAACGGATCAGATTGAAGAACTTTTGTCTGAAGAAATGCGCAAATATGACCGCTTATACAAGCCGTCGTTGGCGGGTTGTAGAAGCGGGTTGGATTAGGAGGGAGATCGCCATAAACGCCGGTTTGCCGGTCGAGAGGTGCACAAAGTTGTGGAGGAAAATACGGGACAAATGTGTCCGCGATGAAAAGCAGCAGTAGCGATGCACGGGGCAATAAAGTCTATGATAAATAAATAAACAAATAAATAGACGTGACTCTCTAGGTCATCTTCAACAAAAACACGCTACTCCGCCTGTTGTTCTGGAGGTGAATTGCTCTGCAACACACGCAGAACCATGATTTGAAACAAGTGCGTCGCCGCAACGACGCAGACGCAGAAGCATGCGCCGGCCTTAAATCTCACTTTTTTAAATTGTCGCCTCAGCAAATCTGCCTATTAATTACGCTGCGTACCGCCACCCACACGCAGAGGGGAGTATTGAGCCGGCACACCTGACAGCCTCTGGTGTGCCGCAGCACACTGGTTGAAAAACACTGCTGTAGATGATGAGCAGCAAAACTTGAGAAACCTCAGGATAAAACAAATGTGTAGTTTCCTAAATGGTAGTCTGATGCTGAACCTAATCACAACTAAGGTTACATTAATGTAGCAAAGCTTTAAAAAAGTAAAATAAGGTATTGCATGCTGCTGGTTAAACAACATTTTACTCTATTCTCAGTTCTTCTCATTCAAATACATAGTAAACTAGTCATTATTAGCTAGTGAAACATACTGGCAGTTATTAGTGGACCTGAATTATTACATGTTTTATTTTCCCTCTTTTATGTTCAAAAGTGAAGTAATGAAGACGGCCTACTGGGTTTCAATTGTGGCAGCTGCCATATCAAAATATGATTTGGGGTCTCGTGACAATGAGAACATAATACTGGATTGGAAAATCACAAGACATTGTTGGCAAGTTACTTAAGTGATTAAAGAATAGACCTTTCTTTCAGAGAAGTAAAGTCTTATTCATCTTTGAAGTAGACTCTCACATAACGGCTACTAATTATTTGAAAGAAATCAGCAACATTCCATTATCGATCCGCTTCTTATTGTTACTCTTTATACCGGATTAAACAGCTGTGGTTTGTGGGAAAAGTATTTCAAAAAGGCTGTCATTTATATCTCAATATTATGACCAAGTTGTCATTTGCTGTGTAATTTGGAGGTTCCTGATCTTGTAATAAAACATGTCAAAATAAACAGAAAAACAAACAATGATTTATGGTCAGAGTATTTTATTGATGTACTGAGTCTGGGTGTGATTTTTAAATATATTGCATACACACATAGTCTTTAACCATCAACACTGTTATTAGTATGAGAAAATTATTTAAAAAATACATTAATTTATTGAAGGCACACAATGTATAAAAACCTACAAAACATCGAAACATATTTATATTTAATTTGTTATATTGATAAAAGTCATGCAGCAAATTAGTAACTACTATAAGGCTTTACAAAATGCGATGTCCCAGATATGCAGTCATTTCCATTCACACGAGGGAGCCTTTTTATGTTTTATACTGGCTGCGATGAACCTTCTTTGGGGTCACGACATGCTGCAGTGTCTCTTTAAGAGACCCGGAAACGGTTCCCCGCCGTGTGATCGCGAGTCGCGTGTCCGGTGCACGCAGCTGATCATGCTATCCCTCCCCGCCAACTGGGCTTTCCGAGGCGGTGTGCGGTGCTGGCGACACCGAGCTGTGCTCAGAGGGGCTCTGAAGGCCCCGGACGTCAACGGTGTCCGTCGGTACTCGACCCCAATTCGTGGCGGTGTCGCGGGCATGGAGGACATACTGGCCAGGGTCGTTGCACCTTTGCCCACGTACGAGACGAGAGACAAGTACCCGCCTCCCCCCGAATCCAACAGCCTGGAGTTCATGCACTTCTACGCGGGTCTCGAGAAGGAGGAGAAACTCGGCTTCTTGACGAAGCTGTCGCACGACTTCGGAGTGGACCACAAAGGCATCTCCGAGCTCGCCTTGAGGCTTTTGGACGCTCAGCTACGAGCTTTGGCGACCATTCTGCAAGTGGAAGACCGGCTGCTATATGGCCTGACACCCCGTTATAAGCAGCTGCTCAACCATATAAGCAGGGTCGAAGGTGGCGTGAAGTTTCTGGTGGATCTCCGAGCCGATGTGCTGGAAATGATCTCATCCAAAGCTAGCGAGACCCCGCAAATAAGGGTAATTGATTTGTTTACAATATCTATGGATGCCCGCGTGTGCCAAAGCAGCGACGTTCGCGTTTAGAGGTCTGGCATCGCTAGCCTGAAAACAGCTGACCCTCAATGTTACAGTTATTTAAAAGATTATATCTGTGCTATATTTGACAGCGAGCTGAGTATAGCTGCTTACACAACTCAGGCCTCACTGACGCACTCTCATGTTCTTATCAAGTGGCTCACGTTTCCTCACAACTTGTGGCAACGACCTTTGCTCCAGATTTCCCTCTTGGTGCAAAATGTGTTTTTTTCCCTCCGTTGATTTGGGTGCTTATACAAATGGACAACACAAATCTTTAGAGCCAAATTGCAGGGCTTCCTTTTATTTATTCTGCACTGTATCCACTTACTGGCGACAAAAACATGCCGGAGGGGTTATACAATTTCTGAAATATTCCTGATGTTTCTTCTTATATATAAATATCATTTAATTGAACATGGTTATTTATAATTATTTTAATTCAAAGACCTTTTCTTATTGATGCCCCTGACAACAGAACGCGCATACTTGGGCCCAAACCAATGTTGCCCCTAGGTGAGTCTATTTAAGGATGCTGATTGGCTAAAAATTGTTTATTTGATCAGCAATTGGTGCAAAGTGCTCCTTAGACCTGCCTGAAGACGGGACGTGCGACGACGGGCAATTTGGCCAGCCGTCACTTGTTCATCTTTCCACAAACAGCAGATGAAAGATGTTAATACAAGTCCGGTGCATCATTTTGGATTGCACACAGCTTGAGTGAGGCTATCCTGTGGCTCGCTGCATTTCTGCTGCCCGACTGCCAAAAGAATGCAGACTCTTTCTAATGGAGTGCAGGATCAGTCTTTTCCCTTCTGTTCGGTTTTCCGTTTCTGTCCTAACCTCAGGCTTTTTGATTCGAGACCCGACCCGTACACGTCTTCGCCTTACGCTAGGTCAATGAAATACACACCTCGGTCGGGCCTTTCTTCTGAGTGGGAGAGAATTGGCCAGCGGCTGCACTCTTGTGGGTTGTTTATCCGCCGCGTTTTCCCACAGAAATGCGGCGCTGGGATTACCGGCTGTTTTTCATAGATTATTTCACTTCTGGTAGTTTGTGAGGTAAAAAAGGAACTCCCGATACACACATATTCACAACAAGCAGCAATGTGTCTCAAACTTTTGATTGTCTCCTCGCAGTTTTCCAGCGGGAGACCTGTGAACCACAGAGCTGCATAATGCAGTGTTTAATGCGTGGATGTGGGGAATACTTTGATAGTGGCTCGCAGAGAATCGCAGCCAGTGGCGTTTACACCATGACGGTAATGGAGCTTGATTATATTAGCCATTATTATGACTGACAAGCTGTTATTAAAGGGATGCAAGGAATTGGCCAATTTAAGCGGTATGTGCCTAAGTGTGTTTGCTTGGCTGCGGTGCATCCGCTTGTTTGTGTGTTTGCAAGAGATTTGCTTTAAATGAAGTCTGACCTTCGCGAGACGACGGGCCTGCTTTGAAATGGCAAGTTGTTTATTGGAGTGCCTCGTCTCTACCCGTCGCAAGCTCAAAAATAGCACCACTTATAAAGCGTCTACAGGGCCGTACGCCTCAACACACTGAATGAAAGCGGCCTGGAATTGTTTACAGCCAACAGACTAACTCGAGCGAGCTGGAAGCCAGTCAATAAAGTTCTCTCAATAAAAAGGTCTATAAGGCCCGTGAGGACTGTGTTCATCCACCGCTTTTTATCGTCCTGTAAAAGTTGTAATTTTTAATGAAAACACTTTTGGTGTCTCTTCTTCACGAAATATACAGGAATAACCCCCCAAAAATCCCCCATAGCAAAGTAAAAGCTAATGTAGTGGAGAGCATAACGTTCCTTTCCACAAGAATCAGATTATTGTTTTATTTTACCAATGTACCATTCAGCTTTCATTTTCCTGAAGGACAGGCGCCTGCGCTGCCCAACAAAGGAAAGAACGTGGTGAATATTCAATAATCCTCCCTGGTTGTGGATGTTAACTCAATTTTTTTTTTTTCCTCTGCCAGGACCTGAACGGCACGCTGAAGAGCCTTCTGTCCGAGTGGTTCTCTGTGGGTCTGCTTCGACTGGAGAGGATCACCTGGCAGTCTCCCTGTGACATCCTACAGAGGATCAGCCAGTAAGCAGCTTTCCCCTCCTTCTGTTATCACAGTCTCTTGAGTCATACAGTTGTGCAGCAATGCAAAACCCGCCCTCTGAACACAGATTCTCCAATCACAGCTCAACAAACATAGTTAGCGCGCTGCTGGGATACTGTTTTTTTTTGTAGGTCAATACAGGCAGGGTTTCCTAATATTGAACATGGACAAAATGTGAGATCCAACTCTTATCACAGCCATAAAGGGCACATTTAAGTCACACCAGCTGGAAACGTCATAAAGTCAGTTTCTTTATGAGCCAAAAATTACAAATAGTTTTATTTCCCCCGATATCACTGTCAAGTGCACATGTATCGCACACAACGGAGAGCTTGGCAGGTGTAGCGACAGAAGCTGAGAAGGGCAGGACTTGGTGAATGGTTAATTGAAAGCAGAAAGACTAACCCTCAGCCCCCCCCACCAGGTACGAGGCCGTGCACCCTGTAAGGAACTGGACAGACCTGAAGCGCAGAGTTGGGCCGTACCGCCGCTGCTACGCCTTCACCCATGCAACCATGCCGGGGGAACCCCTGGTTGTGCTACACGTGGCCCTCACTGAAGACATCTCTGATAACATCCAGGTGAGAATGGATAGCTGCAGGCTGTGGTAATGGGTTGTCTGTCACTTCTACACACCTGGGGGGGGGGGGGGGGGGTAGTTAAGCATCTAGGATTACATTGTTCCTCTTCTCAGCTGACAAATGGATTTGTGCTTGTGTGAAAAAAACAATACTGAGACCTTTAAACCTGCACATCCCTCTGGGCGCGCTGCCGACTTCCTTCACTTGGTATTTACAGCGTGGAAACGGCCCTTTTGACAACTCTGCAGTTTGAGAACAGTGCATGGTGTGAGATACAACAACGCCATCCTCCGCTGCAGGAGAGCCCTGCATTGATGGCAGCTATCTAGCCACAGTGAGAACGTGCTTCTGTCTGGGTGATGCACAGGTCGTCCGTGGGGGGAGAAAAAAATATATAATTTCTTTCCCCAGAGTATCGTCCGTGAGTTCGCAACTCTCGACTCCGAGGAGGACGTGAATAAGGTCAACGCGGCCATCTTCTACTCCATCTCCTCCACACAAGCTGGCCTTCAAGGGGTGGAGCTCGGCAACTACCTCATCAAGAGGGTGGTCCGAGAACTACAGGTGAGTGCTGGGGGGGGGACGACTTTGAGGGGGGCTTCAGTTTCTGTTTGATTTACTATTCAAAAGTTTCAATTTCAGTCGCAGTGCTGACTCGTAAACATCCAAAAACACGTTTCAATGCTTTAAGCATCGCGCGCTTTAGTTTTTCAAACAACAGCTGTTTTGATTGAGCTTTTTTTTTACTCGTCGCCATTTATATTAATGGCAAAAATACGTTCCAGTAAGCTCAGCAGATTTTGCATTTTCTGCTTCAGCATTTGCTGTTTGTGTCGGAGTGCAAAGTAGACCCACTACCCGATGAGGCCATATTCATTTTTTTTCTGAGGCTGTCTGCTTTTTTATTAATGTTTATGTTGAAATCAAGCTCGTAACCTCATGAAATTGCATCTGCAAAAGAAGTATTTTTCTGTATAGAATGTGTAGCTTCTGTTACTAAAGTGCTGGAATGTTGAAAGAATGAAGGAATTACCAAGATATTGGTTCATCAAAGTTCATTTATTTTTATTAGCCAATGAAAAAATCAATTAGTCAATATAGCTGCTTAACTAGCTAGCTTTCTTTTGGTAGATTAAAAAAAAATCATCCTATAGAATAAGACTCGTTAACATTTTAAAGCAGATGATTCTGGTTGTAATATGTCGCTACTAACACGCAAAAAAAAGAGAACTTGAACTTTTAGATCCTCCATTCCTTTTTCTGGACACTTTTATCCAAAACCCTCCACCACTGTTCTTACTTTTTCATGGCGGTAGTGGGAGACGATCACTCAACCCCATCAGTGGAAGTGCATCGCTCGAGACTCGGCAACACAAATTTGTATTTCGCAAACTTGTACTGTGCAGAGGGCTTGGCTTTCTGACAGGGTTTTATGTAAAGGTGAAGAGAAAGAGTGGCGGAGACACACCGGGACCACTGTGCTGATGGATAGATGATAGAGTGGAAAAAGAAAAGGTCAAGGCGGAGGGACGGGGGGGTCTTTCTTGTCTTTATCGATTGGCCCCCAGAGCACATGTCCGGCGCTGCGGTTTCTCCCTTTTTTCTCTTTATTACTTCTCTTATCACCTCTTTCCTTATTTCCAACTACCCGTCTTTTCCATCCTCCTCATCCCGTTGTGAGCACCCATTAGTTAAAAGTAGAAGCTCCCGATACAAGAATACATGTAAGTGAGAGGACCAATTCAAAAGGATGATCAAAAGGAGACTATGTCGCGAAGCAGCGCAGCTCTGCAGGGGGTGTCTGACACTTTTATCCACGGCGACTTTCACCCCTCTGCCGTCCACATCAATCCGTCACTTATATACCCAGAGACCGGAGTGCAAAGATGGACAGTAAAAAAAAAGAGGGTTTTGGCGGGAGGAGAGTGTGGGGGGGGGGGCAATGGAGTGGAAGGCCGGAGCTGCAGGCCGAGCACAAATAAAAAAAAAAGAAAAGGGTTTTTGATACCGAGGTTGAGGGTTCGCCTCGCTTATTTCCACCTTTGCAAAGCTAGTGCCCCTGTGAGTGAAGATCAAATCGCTTCTTTCCCTTCTGTTTCTTCTCTCTGAGCTTTTTGAGGTGGCTCTGGATTTAAGTGCCTACGCATGCATGCAAAGGATTCTGCGATTTCCTTTTTTAAAGTTTAGATATTTTCATGCTACCATGGTATAATCTGTAAAGCATCCAACATCTTAGGAGAGATCACAAATGAAAAACTATTCCAATTGGCTCTACAATGACTAAAGACCGGGAGAAAAGTATCAAACCCTGAATCACACCGAGTTAATCAATGAAGGGACGATCTTGCTACTGATCTCAGAAATGCGCTCGAACCTAATGCAACAATTACATATTTGCACAGCATTCAGACCTATTAAACACACGTGTTATTTTTACACCGGATGGATACGATTCGGCCCCCTTCTTCTTGGGGAAAACTAAACACCTTTTTAAAAGAGTGCGTCATGCCTGCAGTGGTCAACGTCTTTATTGCCCCCGGCGAGCTTCCAAAATCACCACCAACATCAAACCAGAAATGTCCGAGAACGCACTCGCCCAGTTAATGAATACTCAACCTGAAGCGCCGCCCCTCTTCGTGTCTTCCAGAGCGAGTTCCCTCACATGGCCCAGTTCTCCAGCCTGTCTCCGATCCCGGGCTTCTCCTCCTGGCTCCAAGGTCTGCTCGGCCAGTGCAAGAAGGAAGGCCGGGGCTCCGACCTCCTGTCCGAGCAGGAGTGGGAGCAGGTGGAACAGGCCGTCGACTCGGCCCCGGGGCCTGCGGCCATCGAGGCCCTCCGCAAGCTCATCGCCACCGGCGAGTGGACGCGCTCCGAGCGCCTGACCCGCGTCTTGGAGCCCGTCCTGATGCGCCTGTGTGCCTGGTACCTGTACGGGGAGAAGAGGCGCGACTACGCTCTCAACCCGGTGGCCAACTTCCACCTGCAGAACGGCGCCACCATGTGGCGGCTCAACTGGAGCGCCGACACCAGCCCCAGGGGCGTGGCAAACTCCTGCGGCATCATGGTGAACTATCGCTACTACCTGAACGAGACGTCCAAAAACAGCGCCCTCTACCTGCAGAACAAGGTCATCAGTGCGTCGGAGCAGCTGGTGGGGCTGGTGTCCCAGTTTCAGAAGAGCAGCAAACTTTGACGATGGAGACAAATACAAAAATGGGTTCGGTTAGTTGGCGCGTGATATCATTCGTACGCCAACTGGCCGACTTAATAATATATTATTTGACGAAGACACCGCTCAACGAATGTCCGCTGGTATTGTTTTTTAATTGAAATTAGCCCATTGCTCACATGACGCGTCTGTGTGCTGTGAAAAGGTCCAGGTTGAATGTGTTTGATATTGTGTAAGGGAGACTGTGGCTAATGTAGCACGAGACATCTATCAATGCTTTTCCATGCTCTTGGATAACTGTGTGTGTGTAATGGTGAAGCGGGAGCAATGAGGGAGTGCAGCTACTGGAATAAATTATGTTTATTTACGCATTTCTTCCGACAAAAGTTCTTAAATCAACAAATAGAACACGCGTTCAGGGAAACACGCGTTTCCCTGATTTCTTAGAGTATATTATGCTCATGCTGAAACTATGTTTGGGATTTATTTTCATATCATTTCCGGTTGTTGGTGTGCCATGAGATTTTTTCTGTGTCTCAAGTGTGCCTTGACGCAAAATAGGTTGAAAAACACTGTCCTAGGGGACTGTTTTTAAATTTGGTTAATCATTCTCACTAAAGCGTTAGGTAGTAGACTCATTTTAAGTGAAAATAATTATCTAACTGGTGCCGATGATATCAATATAAATGCGTGATGCATCAAATGCTTTTCTTGTTGGACTTTCTCGTGAGTTTGTGGCCACTAAAAGTCCAACCTAACCAATGTCAAATGACTAGCTAACGCTAGCTGATAGCTAACGTTAGCTAACGCTAGCTGATAGCTTATGTTAGCTAATGTTAATAGCTTGTAGCTTCACCTTCCCGGCTTTCTCGGCATGTATAAAGGTTTAACGTTACGGACCCACTTTAAGTGTATTTTTAACTTGAACCTATCAGTGCGGTAATATTAGGAGGAACAATAACTAAACTGAAATCCTATTGATAAAAGTGCGCTTGCTGCTCTCTGGCGCCAAATGGGTTAATGTTAACAGCCATTACGTGAGTCGCGCGCGGCTCTGCTCAACTCTTTACTGTGGTATATTTTCCCTTCGTGGTGCCTTTTCTCGGCTATACACTAATGAGCTAGCGTTAGCTTAAACATGTAGGTAGCTCTGAGAGCACGGAGGAAATGCGCTTCAAGCGGGGGAAAATGTAAGCTGCAGCTGCTCTGTAGATAACAGAGGAGGACAAGCAAGGTCGATTCATGACCACTGTCCGGTAAAAAATACTTTTTAGTTGTTGGCCAAAAACTAAATGGATAGGATAATATTGGCATTGCCTGCCGTGCCAAAATAGTTTAGCTTTGTTTTCAGCTCTGGTTTCATTAGAAATTAACTAACTATTGTAGCCTACCCACAGTATTTTGTCTGTTAATAATTGAGAATTGATACTAATCATATATATACATATATTCTTTTTGAATAAAAAAAATTATATATGAATAATTCATGTTTAAGAAACCTTTCTGCCATTTCTTGCTCATTTCTATAGTATTATGAGGGTTTATTTAAATACAAAATATGTTTGTTGGGATCTAATTTGAGTCATTATCTTAACCCAAGTCAGTAATGATTATTGAACATTACTTATTTTTCCTAAAATAAATACCTGAATTGTATTTTCAGGTATATATGTATTTTTTTTGCAGTTTTTTCTATCTGATGTTGGTGTGATGTGGAACTCTTTGGGGACCTCATAAAGTTTTGGTAAGTACATTTAACAAACAAACTCTTCACAGGTATGCTGATCCCAGCAGTACTGCTCAGGATAAATATTCTGTAATGTTGTGATATTTTTGCTCTCTATAGGGCAGTTATCGCTGAGAGCAAAGTAAATCTGCCACTGATCATATGTAGGCACTCAACAACTTTTGTGCAAATGATTTTGGTCCTCTTTAGTCAGCTTAATATTTCATTTCCTGGGACAAACAATGAGTTAAATTAATTACTCATCTTTTGTTAGTTCTACAGTGCCGGAGTTTTAAGTACCACGGGTGACTGTATAAACATCATCACTAATTATTTTTTTTTCTTCTCTCTTTGTTGTTTGTCTAGTTTATGTGGCAGTGTAAAGACTGTGGCGCTGAAGTGTCTAGGCGATCAGAGATTCTTAAACATTACAAACTAAAACATAGTCATTTTGGACGTGGCCTTCATATTAAGTGTGTATATCCTGATTGGCCTGCACTTTTCCATATCGATGAGGTAAGCACATGCTAGCTATTTTCCCAATGTGCCTCGTGTCTTTGTACAACAGAATATTGCACCAATACTCTGTATTTTGTCTTTTTGTTCTTTGATAAGATACATGCTGAATTCTAACGCATTACAGCCATCCCACTGGAATCTTCCTTCATGGCACGATTGGACAGCCATTTAGCCCAATTGACATCCATCTTCCAGATGAAGGGAGGAGTTGCTGGCCAGGAACTGGCTAAACATCTGGAGATTTTGCAAGAAGTAAATATGTACACCAATCATTATGACATGTAAAATGTCATGTATATATGTGATGATGAAAACATTAAGTTATATTGTACATTTAGGTTATAACATTTTATAAATATTGTTCAGTTTATTGAAATTGTTGTACTTATTTATGTATTTCTTATTATTATTTAATAATTGTAATTCTTTAACACAGGAGACAAGTGATGTCAATCTGAAAAGGACAGCTATCCTAAAGGATCTTTGCAACTACCTGGGTGAGAACGAGGGACATCTCGTTCGGGAGTATATAGTAAGTAATTGGGATTGATTTGCCTGTCACATGTTGTTTTAAGATCCTAATGTCACCCACATACGTTTTCAGAGGTTCATGTTATCATTGACAGACGGTTGAGAATATTCATATAAAATTAACAACTTGCTGCACAGTATCGTCGTTCCTATGTACATATTTAATAACACCTCACAGATATATAGTTTTATTTAAATACATAGAAAATGGGATCAGATTCATCTAAGAGATTATTATGTATGGTGGCAATGTTCATACAGTAAAGTATACGTCATTGAAATTAAATACATTTCATGAATCGTGTTCTTTTCTCCTATTCTCTTTACACATACAGGACATTGAAGGAAATGACATCCTGAGAGACCTGCAAAAGCATACCATGGGTATATATGTCATCAACAAGGAGGGTGGAGAAATGCGACATTGTGATGACATTGGAATTTTCGTTGAAGGAGTAATCATTCTCGACAACTGTGGATCTGTGGCCCGCACTTGTGCAATGATGCTGGGAGTCATCTACGCTCTGAACATGGCTTACCCCAAAGAGCTAAGATACTATTACGAATTCCTTCAGAAAGTGCTCTTTCGAATGGATGCTGAAAAGCTTTCCCCCAAAATCCTTGGACTAAGGAACAAAATAGATGCTGGACTGTAGGAAATCTTCAGCCATTCTTGTGAACTGGTCTCATTGCATTGCAGAAGAAAAGAGTCGACGTAATTAAAAAGCACCAGTCAAACCCGGGTAAACGATATATATGGCACACTGAAAAGATGTTTGTTCCATTTATTGATGTGACAGTTAGTCTCGTTCTGGCTCTACACAGATTTGCTATTTTCGTCTTCCGCTAGTATCGGAGAGTAAAAGTTTCTGGAGGTTTAAGTCACATGTTTCATTATGTCTTGATTTATTCGCTGACGAATAAGTCTGTTCCCAATGCACTTGGTCTTTTTTTTGTGCCTTAGTTGCGCATGTGAGATTTGTTTGTTGATTTTTTTTCTATTTTTATATATACATATATATTATGACTGGTACTCTAGTACACACACACACAGCTCTGTTGGAACTTTTTGATTTTAAAGCCTCCTGAAGATTCTGCAACACCTCATTGAAGCACTGAAGATAAGATAATAAATACAACACATTTATAGAACATACAAAATAGAAGAACATATCCAACTAAAGAAAAATGAATAAGTGGTAGCACAAGGTTTTGATAGTGTCGTTTTTTTGTTGCTCAGTCTGTTGGATTGTGTTGAGGGGCTTCTAGCGTTAAAGCAACTGGTTTTTATATATATGTAATGTACATATAAACATCTAATGTATATATATATATATGTAATGTGTATGTAATGTATAGGTAATGTGTGTGTATATATACATCCAGTTGTGGAAAAGAATGTTCTTTCTTTTGTTTAGATTATTATGTAAGGTGTATTATAATATGCCCTTTGCTTTTTTTGAATAAAATACACTGATATTGACTAATGGCATTTCATTTGATGAAACTTAATTTTAGTATGTATAATTTAAACAATAAATTGATTAGAATGTAAATAAAAAGAATAGTTACAGTTACCTAATTCATTTGATTAAACTGAACATTGGTTTAGTTGGAATTTCTTAATAAATTTTAGTTAACTCTACTCAAAACAGTTGAGCAGAAATTATAAATAAAAGTAGGCTAAAATTAGTTGAAAATAATGAGTACAATTTACTTAAAAAATATGTCTGGATTTAGATACATTTATGTCGTGCATTTACTTACCTAAAAAAAATTAAGTAAATTCAACACATCATTTTTTTCAGTGCACCCAGTCTCACCCCTGTTCTCTCTCTCTCTCTCATTGTGCAACTCTGTGTCTTAGAAACTAATGGAGTGGGAAATAAAGTAGTAGTAAACGGTTAGATTGATGATGTTCAGCACATGTTAATAATGGATTCACATCCAAGTTCAATATTGTACTGCTCCGTTGTCAGACAAAGTCTTGGCAATACTTTCCAAAAAGCAGCATAAGACCTGATTACAATTGATTAGAAAGTGTCTGCTGTGAAAATTCATGCCTCTGCTAAAAATAATTCAGTAATTTAGACAATCAAATTTTTTTTTAAAGATGAGTCCATGTGTGCGTGGCCGTGGTATATTTCATTTCTTATCCCTCATTTGTAGGAAATTGCCTTACAAATGAAGCTAATCCATTTTTTACAGATCAAAGTAGCAAGAAAAGTCAGAGTGGTGCTTTTATTTTCAAGATCTGAGATATAAAACCTAACCCTAACCCTTTTTTCTTCATTACACAGCAATTTTAAAGCACAACTATACAACCAGTTTGTAAGCCTGAAAATTATTTCTATACAAAATCTGTGGCAAAATCTGTGACTGCTTAAATGTTTTAACACAAGCAAACCCCTTCCAGCATCTCCTGTGATCGCTGTGCCACCGGAGAAAACAATCGTGCCACATCAGATTCATTTGATTACAGGTGTACTTTTTTGACATGCACACATTAAGGAAAACCTATCACTGAACCTTCCATGTGAGCTGAACAGTCTTGGAAATATCAAGTTGTGACCTCTTGCCTTTTATTGCAATACAAAATCCACCGAACCGCAGCTATGCTTACAAATTATTCCTTTGACATCAACAGCTTTATAAAAAAACTAAAGCCTGGGGAAACACCTTTGTTATTGTTACGTAGTATTTAACACTCAAAAATCTGTTTCATCAGGACTATTAGGACTAGTTTAAAACGATCCGTCATGACAGCTGTCATCACATTTTAACTTGAATGTTGCTCAATTCTGATTGATTGTGATGAAAAGTATGTGATGAAAAGTATGTGACATCACCTTTTCCCCACCAGAGGCCGGCCCACTCGGAAACAAAAAGAAGCGCTTGGAGAGAAGTCCCTTATGTGTAACACCAAAGACGACTTTGGCAGAAGGTTTTAGGATCCAATCGCTCACAGACAACAGATTATTGAAATAAGATTTCTGGTTGAACGTTAATAAATGATTACACACGCAAGCGTACGTATTCAAGTACAGAAGAGTGGAACAGCATGTGGAGCTCTACAAAGTGCATTAACGACCTTGAAGATGTTGATCATCCAGGTCCATGTGCTTTTATCCAGTGAACAGAATACATTAACAAGTTGCCAAGTATTTAGATAGATCTAGTAAACTTTGGCCATTTCAAGATTACTGCGTTCTGCATTTTAAAGCTGTTATCAGTTTAAATGTTTAAAGCTCGCTGACTCGTCTGTGTGTTAAAAACAGATGTGTGTTTTTGATTATCTGACCTTTATGAGGCTCCATACGAGTTTGGGAGCATTGCTATCACATCGCCTCTGAACATGTTTACGGCAAGCCGGTAGCTAATGGTGCTAACAGCTAATGGTGCTAACTATGGCAAAAGTGCGCACGGACCAAACAATGCACACTAGTTAGCACAATTCATCCAAGTGTGTTAATCCATTCTGGTTGCTGTCGCCGGCCCTCCTTCATGCTTCTCACCTCAGATCACCACCATTCTCCACCTTCTCCACCCATTGGTAACCCGGCCCTGCCCCCCTGTCTGTCTTCGCCTGTCTTCAAAGGGCTTCACGGTTTTACAAGCAATCAGGACACACACATACACGCACGTTCCAAATGCAAATAGCCACACACTCCTGCAGGTACACATGCAGCCTTTTCGAATCGGCCCACACGCTGCAAGATGTAACCTTTAGAGGGCAGCAGAGTTTCACTCGGGGTGAATTGGCACATACGGTAGTTGCAAAGATGATTCCCTAATGTGGTCGCTGGACACGCATACACACAACACAACACATTCCTTGCCTTTCTTAATTCCCACACCTCTCTTTCTCTCTTCTGACATTCCTTCTGTTATTGCTGTCATTCCTTTCAGCTCACCCCACCCATTGCGTCGCAGTTGAGGAGGGAGTTGGAGTTTGACAGATCTGCTATATCTGGTTATATGCTGTAATTGAAACTAATTTGTCTTGCTGATGACATTTTCCGCACACTCCTTCAGCCATTGCAATCAGCCGGTATTAGCTGACCCGACGTCTTGTATCAGAATAGGTTATTGAATGAAAAGGAGGTAAACAGGCTTAGCAACGGTGGCATCACCCGAGGGGAAAGCCACTGCAGGTATTGTACAGCTGCCAGCCTCAAATGAGAGTGTGAAAACCTCTCTGTCCCTGTCAGTCTCTCATACACAAACATGAATGCTTGCATTCATGCACACACACACAAACTGTGCCTTAATTCTAACATTTCCCTGGATCAGTGAGAAATTTGCAAGACATTGAAGAGAAGATAAAGAGAGAAATACGTACAAGTTGGCTCTGTGAGTTTAATGATCAGGTAAATAGACAGAGACCCAGAGGTGATGATCACTTACAAAATCACTTTTCCTTTGTCCTTCCTCCTCCTTGTCCTGTTCTGTTGCTCATGCTGGTAAAATAACGTGCCTCCTACTATGCATAATCCGAAATAAACTTGGTGTAATTTTAAAACAGCTAAGACAACGTTTCCTATTGTTGCACATATAAACGCCGTAGTCTGAATCATTTTCATCTGCGCTGTATTATGGTCTGTGAGCATCCAATCAGTGCCTTGCGGCTGCAGCAGCGACACCAATCAGGATCCAGGAGGTGTGTAAACACATACACGTTGTGGATTAGTCTGCTGTCTACCTGTTCGGAATGTGTAATATTCGTGTGCGTGCACTGACATTTAATTGTCTAAAAGTACGACACATACCAGTGAGTTTCTTTTAGTCGGCGCTGTATGCGTCCATCTTTATTAGCGCATATTTACTTCTGCGCAAAACGCGCACCTTGATGACCTCATCACACCGTGACAGACATTTGAACCATCCAAGTATCCAAGATACTACAGAATGGATTACCGCCGGTAATTAGCAATGGATATCAGGCGATATTTGTAGAGACCATCGAGTGCTCCCACTCCCACAGATGCCCGCAAAAGGCCTCAAGTACAAAGTAAGACTGAAGAAGATCAATTCACGTTTTAAACGTTGTTTTGGTTCGCACAACATCGCATTAAGACAGGGACAAACGCTATTAATAACGTGCTTTCAAATACGATGATGCAGGTAACAAGCCAGCCTTCCCGGTCCCATCTAAATAGGCCTAATAAAGTGAGTAATTATCCTCACGCATATTGCTGCAGATTAGGCCAATTCATTAAAAAATTGTCAACAGATTATGTGCAAGCCAGTTAGACATAGCTAAGAGAAATGCTAAATGAAATGTTTTAGTTTAGCTATAGCATCTTCAAATTTTGCGGTCAAAGTCAAATATATTAGTTTTTTACTTTCATGATGGCATCATGTCCTGCTCTCGCATAGAAGACGTCAGCGGGGAGGAAAGCTGTTGCTTCACTGAATAGGCCTAGATGCTTAATCAATTATTTGAAGTCATGAAAGGTGTAGAGTAGCCTGCAAGTGAAATGCAATGTAAACCTAGATTATTTGAAAACAAGTCAGTTCTCAATGTGAAAAAAAACATGCTGTATAGGCTATTTATGATGACATAGGTAGTACATGAGTGTTCCTTTAACTTATGCTGTCAGTGTAATTGACAGGCTGCTTAACTGGTGTTCTCAGCCCCACAACTCTTAAATTCAACATATTTTTTCAGGCAGTGATAGGACAGGCAATGATGCAGAGAGCACATGGAGAGGAGAAACACCAGGTCAAATAGAGAGAGGAGAACGGCTGATGAGAGAACAAAATCATGACAGTGGAGAACCAAAGAGTGGAGAAGAGGAAAGGGGAGGAAATGAAAGAAGACCAACAGAGAATGAAGAAACAGAGAAAGGGGAGACAGAGAAAGATGAAATAGAGGGAGGAGATGAAGAAACAGGTAGTAAGAGAGGAGTAAGAGAAGACACAGGGGCAGGAGAGATGGAGTCGCGACGCTTTGAGTTGCGTTGAGGTCTGTATGATCAGAAAATTCAGAGTTTACCCACCTCTAATTTTACCACTACAGCACTGCTCACAGACAGTCTTTTTCTACTTGGAAATCGTCCCCGCGCAGACCTCTTTGCCTGGGACAGCTTTCACATGGAAACTTTTATACACACACACACACACACACACACACACACACACACCGACACCTTTCGAGCTATTCAATTACTCAGGGATCTCACTCCGATACTGTGTGCCATCCGTGAGCCGAGATGATTTGCATTTCCAGGGAATGATAGGACAAGTTAGGAGAAGAGGAGAGGCGACGAAATGCTCAGTCTGGTTTCTGGAAAACACCTGGTCTGGTCTGAACCGTGTGGTGGTCAACTTCAATACAGCTTATGAAAATGTGGTAGTATAGTAGAACAGTAATGAGTGTAAATGCAGTAGGTTTTCTGTGCACAAAAGGGGTATTCAGTGCAATCCAGTGATCCTCCTCTGTCTCTTTCTTCCTATTTACCCTAACTTTCATCAGCACACACAATACCACTCCCTTCCTCTCTATTTCCGCTCAATCTCAGCTACTCCCCCCTTTCCAGTCCCTTCATCCATCTCCACTCTGCGGTCAGATGGGCTCCTCCGGGTGATCGATCACTATAATCTCAGCCTTTTACAGTTAATGAAATCCCTGTTGGCTCACTCCGTAAGCACAGGGTTGGGTAGACTTGCACCAACACACACACACACACACACACACACACACACACACACACACACACACACACACACACACACATCCACCCACACGCTGTATGGAAGTCGAGTGTTGGTGGGTACTTGATTAAATCAATAGCAGCAGAGAGACATGGATAAGCGGCCAGATGGATGGATTCAGTGGATCATTATATTATGTTCCATTCACCACTGCTGCTCATTTCACTAGTAATGCATCTATTAGCTTTTTCTTCTTGACTATTGGCCCTTGTCTCACTGTGCCTCTCTGCGTGCGTTTGTGAGTGATATCAGTGAGCTTTTGATTGGTGGTGAGGTGTTCGGGTGAAACGCTGACAGACCGTCAGTGTCAAAGATTCATTACAGACCCGGATGACAAGTACGCCTCCAGGTTGTCCATTAACAGACAAACAAGACACACACAGAAAGGACAACTGGATTCACTGGAGTCTGGAGAAAGCTTTTGCTAAGAGCACACAGGCTCACGTGGTGCCTATTATGACCTTGGTTGCTCTAAAGAAATTCAACACACACACACACACACACACACATAGTGTGTAGGATGAAAGTTATCCCTCAGTTTAATAAGCACAAGAGAAACATAAGAGAGGAACATTATAGCATTAGCCTTAGAAATATTGCACATATTGCATTAGTATTTTAGAATATAACACCAGCTAAAAATGATATATCTTTACATCCTCTGTCAACAAATTCATTTTAATGTTTGGAAAAGGATTCCCATCGGGTTTTTCATCTTACTCACCATATGCTTTGCATCCCATTATTGGGTTATTTGCCATCCATTTGCAGGAATGTGGGCTGATCCGATCTCAGCCCAATCACTGCATGCATAAAGAAAGAACTAATGCAACACACATTGCTTTGAACAACCCAGATTTGTACATGCCAATATTCAGCAGTCAGCGGCAGCTCAGCACAATAAGAATAATACACATGTGTACGAGGTTACCAGTATCACCTGATAGAGGTGTTACCTGCACATTACATTTAGCTGACACTTTTATCCAAAGCGACTTTCAATGATATTCTCCGCGTCTAACTCGTCCCACACAGCGGGAGCAGTGTGATGCTGTAAAGGAGCAGTAGCCGGGATTCAAACCGCCAACCCTGCGGTTCCCAGCGCGCCCTCTCTGTCGCCCTGGACACAAATTGACAGCTACGGGGATACAGTTCAAGTAGCTCACCTGGTGATTATGTGTTTGATGAGTCACAAAGAATCATTAAGGGGGTTGTAGGATATTAGAAATAAACTGACGACACGGTTCATAAAATTAATAAAATGCATATAGTGTACACCAGAATACAGCCAAGATTTTCTTCATTTTTGAATACAACAGGGCTAATTCTGGAATTGGAAGGCGCATGGCACTGAACTAGCTGAATTGGATGAATAACACGAAGTTGGCGGCAGAAAAAGAGAGTAGAGGCCTTGCAGTGGAATGAACGTGTCCCCGGCTCAGACCTTCGGTAAACTTCCCAAACGAATATGCTTTCATTAGTTAATTCTGTGATCTTCTCTATTTCTACGGCACTTCAGGCACATTGGCCCACAGCAAAGGAATGGAGCTGTGAAGCGAGAGCCAGATTTTCCCGTGCGCAGGCGGACACCGTTTGTGGTCATACCCCGGTGTTGGAGACGGGGAGACACATTGTCCGCTGTGGCAGATACTGAGGCGAGGTGTCAGGGACGCGGGGAAGTCAGGACTCAAAACACAGAGTTCAAGGAAACAAAAACACTTTAATTGTCAAAATCCAAAAGCTCCAGGAACTCAGCGGTTACAATGTTGTTACAATGACGCCACAAGTGACAAGAGACACACACAGCTTAAATACACAAGGGAGGTGCAGGTGATTGGACACAGGTGGAAACAATCAGACAATCACAGGGGATGACAGGACAAGGCAGGAAGTGAAGTTACCCAGGGAGACAAGAAGAAGAAAACTACAAAATAAGAAAGGAAATCAACCCAAACCATGACAGGAGGAGATCGCACTCTTTGTCATGGTTAATTATTGATTAGTGTTTACACAGATGGCCTCTTTAGTTTTGGAGGGATGAAGTTAGCATTGCATTGTAGCATCAAGGCTAAATGCTAATTTAATATCTCAGACAGAACAATAACGGTGACCACAGCTGAGGGACATTAGACCGGTTTTGTTTTTTCATAACATAAGTGCATCCTGTAAAAGTGACAGAAGATCTATACAACAACAACTATTAGCTTATTATCTTTTTTATAGTTTGGTCAGCCACTAAATTTATGGTATTGTTAGTGTAACATAAGATGAACCCTGAACCACTCTTAAGTAAAATAAAAATGCATGACGGTGCACACATGCGCTGACAGTCTGCCAGTCGTTCTCTCTGAATTCATCCTGAGCAGACAGGACCTTAAGGTGGCCTGATGGCCACTGCTGTCAGGGAAGTGTCAAATTATTCATGGTTCTGCTGCCACATACCCAATGCAATACAAATTATGCAACCCAACATTTTTCTTATGAAAAGGAACAGACGGTTTCATGTACACAACAATGTCTCACATCACACAACACTTAAACAATCATTAACGCAGCATGCTGTGTGTTGCAAACAAGACTTTGTCATGAAGACGGAGCTTCAGAAAAACAGCCGATTAGAAATATTTGTCACGACATCTTAAGGGTTTTCACAGCGACCAACACACACACACAGTAGGTTTTTGCCCATGCATTATTTTCTCAAAATGTCCTAGAACTCCCACAGGGACACAGATATGCATGAAAGGGTTGGCAGAGCATTGAAATGGAAGACCAAAGGAACATTAATGGATCTATCAAGGCGCTCGCTGTCTTTTTTCCGACTATAGAGACATCACAAACAACCTTGTTGCTATTCTACCACAACAGCTTGACCAATCTCAGGCAAAGCAGGGGAATAAACAAGTCTGCAGGAGAGACGGGACGAGAATAGAGCCGGGAAAGAGGAACAACATCAGAGGAAACGCAAACAATCTTGGAAGTGGTGGTGGTTGCGGAGGATAAGCCTCCGGGTAAAGGAACCGTGTCTCTGGGGCTTCTGGAGTGGCCGGCAGATATCTGGGCAGAGACTTTGTTTCCAGTGCGCTGCTCGACGGTCCAATGCGCAATTTTGAGATGCAAAACTATTGAGTTAAAGTTGAAAGGCAACATACACAACCAGATTGTTTTGCATGGTATCCGGTAACAAGCCAATTTTAGAACAATCAAATTCTATATCATCGTGGGAAAATAACTGGTGGGCTTCCAGATTCTATTCCCGTCTCTTTTTCTCTATTGAACTGCGTTCAACTAAAGGCTGTTCAAAGGGTGTTTGGAAATACTGCAGGGACTACAAATGGAATCTGTTCATAGAGATCACAGGATGAACGAGAACAAGTTTATAAGCAACTTTGCTCCACACATTTAATATTATAAAAAGATCTTTCTATTAAGCTGCCTTGAGTCAAGCCATGACACTTTCTCAGGTGAGATTGTCTCGACTGTCCAGGAAGTCTGCATTAAATTGAGCACTCACTAAAAAAAGCCCAATTGAACTCGTCACTGTGCAGAAACCATAACACGGCCTGATAAGGTTTGGTTGGGTCCACGCCAAAGCAACATTTTCTAACTGTAAATATGGCTTATTCAGTCCTGTCTTCTATCCATCTATCTGTATATTGTAAAAACAACGTTATATTATGTTTTAAACTTGCGTCAACCAGCATATTTTAGGCATCTAACTCCATCCTTAATCATATAATGAATCCGATATTACCGTAGGCAATGAGATCAAGTGGGCTCTTTCAGTGTGCAGATGTTGCAAATCCCAAACAGTCGCAGCTGGCTACCCTAACAGCAGAAGTCTTGATACAGAGATTCGGTGCAGATCAACCAGTGAACCATACAAAATACATTTGCCTCACTAATGTCATCATGTCATGCATTGTTGCTTCCTCACATAAATATGATCCTTTGACAGATCCAACAGCATCTGGCCACAGAGACGCACACGCAAACACAAAGTACTGCATTATTAATGCTTTATATTGCATTTCTTAACGTGCCGCCTTACAGGCATTTCTATTTTTTTCTTCCCATCTCAACTCATTGCAATAGTTTAAACGCATCTAAATCTAACTGAATAAAGAACAACTTTTTGGCCTTTCCTTATTTATCAGCCTTTTAATGTGTCTTTTCTCTCTGACTCCACCTCCTTTCCAGCCCACTTCTTGCATGGTTATTTTACTTCAGTATAGCATATGATGAAAACAACCCATTACTTTAGAATATGCTATAACCTTTTTAGCAACTATGTCTTACTAAAGTTATGGAAAAATCTGTCCAGTGTGTTTATTATTTACTTTATTTAACAGCGTGTTGCTTGTGCAAAGAGACGCCGTTGTTAGATTTGACAATTGTAGAACATCCTCCTCTAATTGCTACTTTAGGGACACGTGGTGATCCAAGCCAGCCAGTTTCTCAACATACAGGACTGAAACGATTAGTCTTTCTCAACTTCAACAAAAGAAAACATCAAGCAGCAACCAAAACGTTGTGTACTCACTGAACGTGTGAGAGAGATCCAGTTACTCAATGAAGAATGAGTTCAAGGAGACGGGAAATTCCTGCCAACAGATGAAGCAGTAGTGTCGATAGAAAGGACAAGTTGGGCGCTAAATGAGTCATTGTGACGTCCATGCAAGACACTCAGCGCTAGCGTATCAAATCCTGCAAGTTGCCGTCGACTTGACGCCCTTGTCGCGGTTTGAGGTGGGACGTGGAATATACACAGCATGCACACTTCATGCCTCAAATGTTCCCTCTCCTCTGTCCAACACCAGCAAAGCCATCCGCAAACTATTGAGTTGTAACCAAATGGCAAAATCATAAAGGCATCAGATGAAGCTCTGGAAACATGGTGTGGGCTCGTACACATTCTTTTCATCTGTTTCCATTAAAATAAAAAAGGATGTTCCTGTATCTAGGGAGCTACGGATGTTACAGCATGCAATATCCAATATACATTGAAATGACTATGCAACTGGTATTTACGTATTTCAATAAATGAAACATGGCTGAAACCACACACTTCTCTGGGAAAAAAAAGAGTTGGTTCGACTTTGAGAAAAAATTACATGAAGTCTGTTAGATAATATAGTTCAAGTATAATTCAACTCCTTATTATATAGATACCTTATTGACACTAAAAGAATGAGAAAAGCGTGTTGTTTCGTTCTATTATTCCAAGCCTCACTCCCTCGGCCTGTGACGTTTTCCACACAGAGCCCTAATAAGCCGCCTTCACTGGAAAATGTAACATTCTCCTGACAAAGCAGGTGAATTCATGTGATGCTGAACAATAGACAGGAAGAGAAAAGTTCCTGATCCATGAAAGAAAGAGAGACTCTTTAAAGCAAGATGAGTTTCCCAAAAAGAGGACATCTGTTTTTTTTTGTCTCCTGTTCCCCGTAAATGTGCTTGATGTCAGATTGGTCTTGTTTGCAATTTGTTGTTCATGTTTGTGGGCATCTGTACAAACAACTGTCTCCTCTAGTTTTACGTGTCCTGACTGCGAGAAAAAAAACGGGGAATTTAGGTCTTCATTATACAACAAAGTATTCATGAATATTTCAATTATTATGATGAGTGTGGATATTTGAGAGCGGCACTACATCTCCATGTTCAGTTATTGTAAAGCGGCTTTGTATGTTTGAGGCGAGTGGATAGATTTAGAAACTACGTGCACATATGACTGCGTTATTGAGTACACAAGCATAACGGTTGTGAGGGAAACCATAGAGATTATACAATTCCTATGGACACTTATCCACATTTGTGTTATAACAATGTTTCTCTATCAGTTCACTTCAGTTCAGATAATCTCCTTATCGCATCACAAGATAATATTCTTTATTCAAGGAAGCAGTTTACAGTCCATCTACACAGTAAGAATGTAGTTGGGAATCGCGGGATGGCAAATTCTTCATTTTTAAGTATTGCGTGCAGTGCTGTAGTGGTAAAATCAGAGGTGGGTGAACTCTGAATTTTGTGATCATACAGACCTCGACGCGATGCGAAGCAGCGCAACACAAAGCGTACTATGTGTTTCTTCATCTCCTCCCTCTATTTAATCTTTCTCTGTCTCCCCTTTCTCTGTTTTTTCATTCTTTGTTGGTCTTCTTTCATTTCCTCCCCTTTGCTCTTCTCCACTCTTTGGTTCTCCACTGTCATGATTTTGTTCTCTCATCAGCCGTTCTCCTCTCTCTATTTGACCTGGTGTTTCTCCTTTCCCTGTGCTCTCTGCATCATTGCCTGTCCTATCACTGCCTGAAAAAATATGTTGAATTTAAGAGTTGTGGGGCTGAGAACACCAGTTAAGCAGCCTGTCAATTACACTGACAGCATAAGTTAAAGGAACACTCATGTACTACCTATGTCATCATAAATAGCCTATACAGCATGTTGTTTTTCACATTAAGAACTGCATTTCGCTTACAGGCTACTCTACACCTTTCATGACTTCAAATAATTGATTAAGCATCTAGGCCTATTCAGTGAAGCAACAGCTTTCCTCCCCGCTCACGTTTTCTATGCGAGAGCAGGACATGATGCCAACATGAAAGTAAAAAACTAATATATTTGACTTTGACCGCGAATTGTGAAGATTCTATAGCTAAACTAAAACATTTCACTTAGCATTTCTCTTAGCTATGTCTAACTGGCTTGCACATAATCTGTTGACAATTTTTCAATGAATTAGCCTGTTACGTTCCCCAGTTTTCTGTGTTTGGTGGCTTTGTTTTGTGCCTTGACAGGTGATTGATTCCAGGAGCAGCAGTCCCCAGACTGGAGATCTGGCCCCACCCACTCGTCAGTGGCTGCACCTGGATTCCTTCCCTCGCAACACATAAAGTGGTGCCATTTTGTTATGAAGCTCTCGCTCGTTGGGTGTGGGTTGTAGAGCAGGGAGTGACTTGGAGTCTCTGTTAAATCTTGTTCTGTGTGCTTGTGAAAGCGCTCTTCTCATTTGTGTTTAATCCTGTTTTTTTTTGTCTTTTGTTCCCAGGGAAAAGGGGAAGCACCTTGGGAGTGCGTAGGCAAGCTGCCCATGGGTCTACACCACCCGTAGTCATCCTCCTGTCTAGAAACACTAGGCAAGACCTGGGCGGACCACCCTCTGTATTTGGTTAGTGAGCCTTGCTAGTGCTCAAGCTAGGTTAGGGGGGGGGTGTTTCAGGTCAGATAGGCAAGAGGGACTATTTTGTTTTGTTCATTGTTTTGGTTCCGCCCAGCCCCTTTTCCCAAGCAACCCGTATATATATATATATATATATATATATATATATATATATATATATATATATATATATATATATACATTTATTTATATATATATATATATATATATACATATATTAATAAACATTCCTTTTTACGGGCTATATGTGTTCTGGTCGTCCGTGTACCTACACGCACCACACCTCTTTCCCCCATTACCACATTGAGATGACGAGCGGCGGGTCGTTGCGTTCCCTCCTCCACGAGGCGTGCGTAACATAGCCTAATCTGCAGCAATATGCTAATTACTAATTTTACTAGGCCTATTTAGATAGGACCGGGAAGGCTGGCTTGTTACCTGCATCATCGTATTTGAAAGCACGTTATTAATAGCGTTTGTCCCTGTCTTAATGCGATGTTTGTGCGAACCAAAACAACGTTTAAAAACGTGAATTGATCTTCTTCAGTCTTACTTTGTACTTGAGGCCTTTTGTGGGCATCTGTGGGAGTGGGAGCACTCGATGGTCTCTACAAATATCGCCTGATATCCATTTCTAATTACCGGCGGTAATCCATTCTGTAGTATCTTGGATACTTCCGGTTCAAATGTCTGTCATGGTGTGATGAGGTCATGTAATGGGGAAATGATATGTAATCCTTTTAAATGCTTCATTTTGTATAACCAGTTTATTAATTGCAAGTGCTTAGATGACAAAGGCCCTGACATAAGAACTGACGTCTCCCATTTGGATTAGATGTTTCCAGCGTCATAGCTGTAGAGATTGAACAAAGTGTTTGTTATGTGTATGACCACATTTGTTTTAGCATGTTGGGAGAGCAAGGACACGGTCAAAGAACTGATGTGTCTTACATGGATAAGATGTTCCCTGTACCCTGGCTGTAGATACTCAACAAGATGGTCAAGGTTTCTGTTGACGCCACCGATATCTAAACTTAGGTATAAAAACTGCCTCGATGTGTTGGGGGCAGAAAGAGGTTCTTGACAGTCTACTGACCACGTAGCTGTTGTGACCCTCTTTCCCTTGCAAGGAAATGAAAGGAGAAAAGACATACTTGACTCAGAGCCTTTGTTTCTTACTTAACGATTGTCTGTGCAAAATCTTGTCATCAAGGTGCGCGTTCATGCGCAGAAGTAAATATGCGCTAATAAAGATGGACGCATACAGCGCCGACTAAAAGAAACTCACTGGTACGTGTCGTACTTAGACAATTAAATGTCAGTGCACGCACACGATTATTACACATTCCGAACAGGTAGACAGGCAGGCTAATCCACAACGTGTATGTGTTTACACACCTCCTGGATCCTGATTGGTGTCGCTGCTGCAGCCGCAAGGCACTGATTGGATGCTCACAGACCATAATACAGCGCAGATGAAAATGATTCAGACTACGGCGTTTATATGTTCAACAATAGGAAACGTAGTCTTAGCTGTTTTAAAATTACACCAAGTTTATTTCGGATTATTCCAACGGAAGAATACAAGGCGCAGGGAACTTTGAGGTGCGTAAACGCCACTTAGAGGTGGATAAACGCTATTAGAGGTGCGTAAACGCTATTTCCAAAATTCCAGAGGTGCGTAAACGGCGTTTACGTGCGTTTACCCTCCACTACAGCCCTGATTGCGTGTGAACTGGAAAAGAAAAGTCTCTTATTTAACATCCACATTATCTGTGTGAACTGAATGAATGTTGCACGTTGTGTATAGTCTGAGTGAGAGTTATCTTCAGCAAATAGCTGCTGTATTCCCCTCAAACTATGTAATGTTGGCAGGGCGGACTTTGTTTTTTCCGTTTTTATTTGTATCCAGAGAACAGAGTGGAAACTGGATTCAAATTCCATGTATGAGTGAGTATACCTGACCAACAAAGCGGATTCTGATTCTGATTGACCAGATACAAATTTACCTTTGAACACTATTTTTTACTGGTTTACAGCAAATTGCTCCATCTCTAAATGCTGCATGTCAAAATCTGTGGTACATAGTTATCAAGAAATGTTTTATCGTAATGGATTTGTCCTTAAAAACAGGCCATCTCAATAACTCGATCTACAGTTTCATGTTTGAAATACAAATATATCGCTGTGAACTACGAGCAACATTTTCACAAGTGCACTGAGAAGATTTTTAATGTCCACAGTCCATTTCTGCTAACTGGACTGTATTTACAGGCAAACAGACTAAAATGTTGCAGGATGTTTTAAAAAACCCAGCTGATTGATGCTAAGAAGGCGCTGGCTTGTCTCCTGTGGTCTGAGTAATACAAGCAATAATGGAAGAACAGAGCAAGCGCGCTTTCTCAACACACCCACCCTACAATATGCAAAGAAACTAGAGAGAGGGCTAGCGCAAATCGTGGCACCGGCAACTCGCTGAGGCACTTCCTGTTGCAGGTTGCGGTGCCGCGGCGAATCGTGGCAGCTGCCTCGAATTTACGGCAACTGCCTCGCCTGTTGCCTCGGCTGAGTGAGGTACCTCGAGCGGTACCACGAATTCAGGGACCGGTTCATCGGTCGAGAGAGGTACCTCTAGCGGTACCTCGAGTTAAAGGAGTCTTGCCACGACCTAACGGAGCCATGTAACAACCAAAGGGAGCGGTGCATTGGCTGATAGAGGTACCGGGAGTTTAAGGGAGAGGTGCCACGGCTGTTAAGGGAGCTGTGCCTCGGCTGATAGACGTACCGGGAGTTTAAGGGAGAGGTGCCACGGCTGTTAAGGGAGCTGTGCCTCGGCTGATAGACGTACCGGGAGTTTAAGGGAGAGGTGCCTCGGCTGTTAAGGGAGCTGTGCCTCGGCTGATAGACGTACCGGGAGTTTAAGGGAGAGGTGCCACGACTGTTAAGGGAGCTGCGCCACGGCTGATGTAGATACTGGGAGTTTAAGGGAGAGGTGCCGCGGCAGTTTCCATTAATTTTAGTATTCTTATGTATACAACATGTGACAGTATAATACAGTTTAAGTACGACTGTTCTGCAGGTTGAGTTGCCGTGGCGAGTCGTGGCAGCGGCCACAACTTCACGACAGCTGCCTCAACTTTGCGGCAATAATGCCTCGACTGTTGCAGTTTTCTTTTCATATTTTGACAAAATGTGACAATACTATCCTATACTATCCTGTACTCTGTCCTTAAGAGTACGAGTGTTGTTGGTTGTAATTGGTTTAGTCATAAAACGCAGATAAGTGATGCAATAGCTTCCTGTTTAAGTTCAGCTTAGCAAATATGGGCTAAGACCACTCGTTGCCTTGGTTACGATAACGTAACAGCGCCCCGAATGAATGCAAATTGTAAATATTGATGCATTGTAATGTTGATTTCCTGAACCAGACGAAGGATTATCTTAGTTCTAGGATTCTAACATAATAAATAATGTCATGAATAAAAAACAAATATTGCTAAATGTTATTAAATTTTTGATTTATTTATTTAAGCAATAAAACTGAGTTGTGTTAGTTATTTTCCTGTTTTTCCCCGTTGTCCCGCTTTATATGATTACGACTGAGAATGTGCATTCTTCGGGTGATCTGGGACGTGTAAATTATTGAGATGGGAGAAATATGCATTTACTAAGGTTGCTTAATGTCTGAACACACACACTGCACTCTGCACACACAAAGTCATTAGTCAGCTAAACTAAATACACAATATCCATGACATATAGTTACCTCAATGAAATATGCTACAAAATTCAACGGCAAAACCGCGTCAGAGGAAGTCAAGAGAAAGCACAAGGAAGAGAGAAGGAAATGGACCCATGAACCAATGGACCAATAATGGAATGGAGCTTCAGCTGAATACAGATTGCCAAGGGAGGCAGGTACCGTCTCTCAGCTTCTTTTTCTCATAAAGGCAGAGGGGTCCAGGAGCACACAATCAGAATATAGCCCTTTATCTACCAATAAAATGGGAATATCCTTGCAGAGCTTGCAAAGATATCCATAAATTCACCTTCCAATTTGCTTAAAAGGGAGGAAGGCCATTTTTGCAACCAAAAAGCTGGGTAAGCTTGGTCTCAGGGGCTCCTGGAATGAAAGTCTGACCTAATAAGGCTCAGGGTCTTCCAGAGCAGCCGGCTTTAACTGCCCAACAGGTATGAAGTGGTTGAGAGATTATAAAAAAAGTCATTAAATCCCTGGGCTTAGAAAATGTGCAGGACCATATTTGGAACTGCGATGAGCACAATTCCTCTCCTCCGGGCTGACGGACGAAGGTTGTGGGACCACGTTTCAAAGGGTTTACTGCCGGTGAGAAGGGAGAGACCACCCACTTGTTAATAACGCTGTGGCAAAAGTGACGGACGGTGGGTGAGTAAACAGTCCACATTAAGGTTTTATTTCTGCCTAATGGATACAGCTCCCACAATTGCAATATATGGTGTACAGGGGGCGAAAGACTGGACAGAACCTCGTCCTATGGAGCGAGGCATTAATCCCTGGGTATCTGTTGGCAATCGCCGGCTTTTTAAAGCAATGAAACAACGGAGATCAGGAAAGGCCTTCTAGTACCTCGAGCCCCATCCTCACCTTTATCCCCCCGCTCCTCCCTCTGTGGGGGCCTGAACAGGCAGCACAGCTCTTTAACATCAGTCAGTGTACGGACACAGCTGGATTTCCACATTTGAACACAACTTCCAGCTCTTTGTGCAAAAAAAAAAAATCTTTACGTAATTAAATTACGTAAATTACGTCTTACTCCCCTCTTGAAGACCGTCTTACATGGGGAGTCGCTACAAATCATGGAAATGAAATGGTTTTATTTTGTGTCTATGCAAATCACCGTGGCAACGGTGCCAATACATGTCTCTCAGCAGGATTTGGCCATTACACAATTACATGCAAATTAATGAACAAATAAACAAGATTGTCAATCAATAAGTCCATTAGGTGGACTTGTCTCTCGGGTCTATAATGGGGTCTTTTACATTACGAGCCAAGTGACTCCTCCAAAAGACGATTTTGTTGCTGGCTGACATCTTCAATTTATGTGTATGGGTCGGAAAACAATTTAATAACCACAATTAAACCCCCCTTCTCTTCTCTTAAATATTCAAACCACTTAGCACACAATGCTCGTTAATGTACTCAAGACAAAGCTGATTCACATTCGGCTCCTCAGCGGTTTAAATTAACTTTAAAAATGATAGACAAAAACGTGCGTTCATAAAAAAAAAACTCCAGGAGGAATTTAGACTGCTCCTCACAATGGGTTTATCTCAGTTTAGTCACTCTGCTTAATTAGATTAGGAATATTAATTGTATTGCCATGTAGTGTCACAGTGCGGCGCACACACGATTCAGCAGAGAGCGTTAAATCAATCATTTAATGAATTGATCAATTAATTAATTAATCAAGCACAAGAGCGTTAAACCTCCACGTAGCACATCAACACCCCGTCTCGCTTGTCTTTTACATTTTTATTGCCCTCTCTGTCAGCATTAAGATTGTTAACCACTGGACGAAGCTCGTCAGATTTCTGGGATTCACACAAGCTGCACTGAACTATTAGCATTTTGTTTTAAGATATTGCTTTCCATATATAAAATTACATAATGTGCGTTATTTTATGTATCATGCTTGGTAAACTTTAACTTTCTCTCTTAAATCTTACATTGGTGGTCGGACAGAGCTTGAACATAAAGCGAGTGAGTCCTGATTGGGATGCTGTACCACTATTCATTGAAATGATGCACCTCATATTACTGGTTTGTTTCCAAAACGTAGAACAGTAAACTAACAAATTACAGGCCGGAAAAAAATGCTTAATGCAAAAAATACCTACACTAGATATCTAGTCCACTATAGACATTTAATTTACTAAAATCTAAAAGTGGTACAATTTAGTTTGCATCAATCGCAAGAGACAAATTAATAAGAAGGAAAGATCAAAATTGAAGCAGCAGAGGCCAAGAAGTTCTGCAGTAAAGGTAATGCTTCCAAAATGTTGGATCCAACATCCTACATTTCCCCAAATGCACGTAAACCTTCATCAGACCCAGAGGTGTCAAAAGTATTCACATTCATTACTCAAGTAGAAGTACAGATACTAGGGTTTAAAAAGACTCCTGTAGAAGTTGAAGTATCGACTCAAGCTTTTTACTTAAGTAAAAGTATAAAAGTACTGGTTTCAAAACTACCTAATGTATTAAAGTAAAAGTAATGTAAGAAATTCCACTAAGGACAAACTCTTAATGTGTAACCTCGCTCACACAACACGTCAGTCCGTTACAATGTAATCAGAAGGTGCCTGCAGATCACGTGGCCTGCCGTTGGGATGGTGGAAACAACAACAACAACGACAAATGTATTGTTGTTCGCATTGATTCGGTAGACTGCAGTGTTTCCCCCAGGTTCACTAGGTCATGGGGGTGGGTCTGACTTTTTACGGGGGGTACGGGTGCGCACCCCTGTTTATACTGATGGAAACACTGAACTGGCAGCGGTCGGTTATCAAAACATTGGCCAAATAACCAGTATGTTCAGGCTTCATGAGCAAATAAAGAATCCCTTTGTGTTCATTTCCAAAGCCGCATAAAGACACACATCACTTTATTTAAGGCGCTGCACTACTTGCAAGTCGCTGTGTTGTGCCAGATTCTCTATAAAGTTAGAAAAAACATTTAGGACAAACTCATCGTCATGATGATACTCATCTAACGTTACATGAAATCTGCGTGAGGAAGAGGAGGAGGGTCCATGTCGCTAAATACCAACTGAGATCGGCTTGTGGCTTCTGACAAAGGATCATTGCACTAACCATTTTTCCCACCCTGCGTCACTCTGATCTGCAGGCGCATGGCGGAGAAAACCAATCGGGTGTCTGGCTGCTAAATGTTTATACTTCTCATCCAGCCACAATCAAATTCTCTTGTCCGGATAGCGCCATTTATAGGTTCTTTTTGTGTTTGTGTTTTTGAACTGCGACAAGCCGGAAGTAACAAGGCTGTTTTTAAAATGTAAGAAGTAGAAAGTACAGATATTTGCGTGAAAATGTAAGGAGTAGAAGTAAAAAGTCGTCTGAATAATAAATACTCCAGTAAAGTATAGATAACCAACATTTCTACTCAAGTACAGTAACAAAGTATTTGTACTTTGTTAGTGTTTAGTCAGATTGACAAATCTATCCAGAGAGACAGCGTCAGCAAGGCTTACGGGGCTGTTAGAAAACGTCTTGTTTACGACAATACACCGAGCGGTGTGCAACCTGGTATATCTACTACCATGTGTAGACCGAAAATAATTCACCCCTCAATCATCTAAAAGAATGACAGGTGGGTTATGCTAATGTTGTGTATATATATATATATATATTTCTGTCACTGATGTTGATTCATGCAGAATCATAAAAAAACTCAAAAAATAAATAAATAAATTTTTTTTAGACTCTGAAATCTCAGGGACTCAGGGGGGATGGACCCCACCCACTTCTCCTTCACCTCCAGCTCTGATGGTTCACACCCCACCTCAGACTCCGCCTCCCGGACCGACGGCCACACAAGAAAAAGAAGAAAAGAAGCTCTGTGAACCTCACGATGTGTTTAAGGATACTGCACGGTTCCTAGAATACCTTAGAATTGGGGTGCTACATCTGTTGAACAAGGTCTGGGTTAAATATAATATAGAGATCTGCTACGGCTGTCAAACAAATAATCCCAGTCAGAAAAACCATCCGTGTTTATATCCATGTAACTGGTTCTACGAACTACACTTTGATCCGCTGATGAAAAGGCTCTGGAATGACAACTTCATATCCGCCATCCTCCTGTTTATGGATATGAATGACCTTCAAGTCGATGCAGACCGCATCCAGGGGGGTGCGGAAGTACTTCTTGACGAGCTGAAATCTGGAGACAATGCGGCTGAAAGTATCCAGAAAATGTATGATACACTGATCTGGGAAGATGAACTCAAAATGAACCAACTGAAAAAGCTTGGCAGGTTGTGGGGAGAAGTATCAAACCCGTATGAAGCATGGGAGGTACCCGATGATGATGATGATGATGATGCGACAGACATTGATGTGTAAAAACAATCTAACATGCTAAAAACAAAAAAATGAAATCGAAAATGAATGAAGTTCTTGAGTGTTTTTATAACTGAAAATGTATTTTTGCTTTTGCAATGGGTCGAAATACTACTGTACTATCAATCTGCTTGTCACATGTTGTACAAGAGAAATAAAATATGTTGTAACGAATTAACTGTCGGTCATTTATACTTTGGTATTATCATGGAAGGGACTCTACAGAAGATTTATCTAGACCCAGCCCATCCAGGAGGGTTAGGCAGTGTGTCTAAACTTCGCAATGCGGTTGGAGAATGTACCGGTGTGACGGCGTCACTATCTAGTGTTAACGAGTACCTACTGGCGCAAGACGTGTACACATTACACGCCAAGGCAGCCGTACATTTCCCGAGGAATAGGGTTTTGGTCAGCGGCATTGACAAACAGTTTCAGGCTGATCTAGTTGATATGGGTGAATATGCTGAGGAAAATGATACTGTGCGGTATTTACTGACGCGTATCGATGTATTTTCCAAATATGCGTGGGTTAGATGTCTTTCTAACAAATCTGGCCTCACAGTCACAAAAGCCTTTAAAGACATTCTGAGTGACGGGCGCATACCTGTGAAACTTCAAACAGATGAAGGTACAGAGTTTTATAACAAACACTTTCAGCGGTTAATGTCACAGTATAAAATTACGCATTTTTCAACATCGAATGAGACCAAGGCCAGCGTGGTGGAGCGCTTTAACAGGACTTTTAAAACCCGCATGTGGAGATATTTAACATCCGTTAATTCACGAAGATATGTGGATGTAGTACAGGAGCTTGTCGAGGCCTATAATAACTCACACCACAGGTCCATAAAGATGCAGCCATCAGCAGTCAATAAAGACAATGAGAAGACGGTCTTCATCCAACTGTACAAGTTGTACCCTCAGAAGCCAGTATGCTTTAAATTTAACAAGGGCGACACCGTGAGAATATCAAAACTCCGCGGGGGGTTTAGGAAGGGTTATAAACAAACATTCACCGATGAGCATTTTACAATATCAAGGTGTATAGCCAGAGATCCTCCGGTTTATAAACTAACTGATTGTGCAGGGGAATTGTTGAAAGGTACGTTTTACGAACCGGAGTTACAAAAAGTAATAATAGGTAAAAACAAGGTGTTTAAAATAGAAAAAATTATGGATAGAAAAATCTCCAGAGGCAAGAAGCAGGTCTTCGTGAAATGGTTGGGATGGCCCGAGAAGTTTTACTCCTGGGTCTCAGAAAAAGACATAACGGATGCTTGATAAAAGACACATGCCTGCATCTTGAGAGTTCACTCTTAAACCGGCCACCATAGGACACAGCACGATGACCCAGAATGGTTTTTATGTTACACTGCCTAGTAACGCGTCGGCTCAGGTTCATCCTAAAAATCAGATATGGAACTACAGGACAAAATTAGCCAAGGCCATTGTTCTGAGCGAACCACATGAGGTGGGGTTGGTAGAATTCCAGTATCCGAGAGTGTGGTACAGTTTTCCGAAAACAGATGCGGTTGTAAAAGTGTACAATGGTAAAAATAGGGTTAAATCGGCCTTTACTATGGACATTGGGGTTTATGAGTCTATACAGGCTATTGTTAAAGCGTTTAATGCTCGAATCAGCATTAACACGCAGCTGGAGGGGGTATCTATGCATTATAGTAGTGTTAAAAACCGCGTATACTTTCTGGGGTCAACAGAGGATTCAACTATAACCTTTGTAGGACGGCTCGCGACAATATTGGGGTTTAAAGATGGGGAGGCTTTTCCCCTACCGACTACTGAGAGATCCCACATCACCCCCTATCCCGCCGATATACATGCAGGTTGTTACACATTTTACATATATAGCGATATTGTCGACTATCAATTAGTGGGGGACAGCCATGTACCTCTTCTAAGATGTATAAATGTGGCTGCCGAACAACGGCGCATACCCACTCTGACTTACGACAGGCCGCAATACACATCTCTCTCCAAAAACGTTATTGATGATATTGAGATATCCATAAAAAACGATCAGAACGGATACATACCCTTTTTATACGGAAAGGTCATAGCGAAGCTACATTTCAGACCTATAAAACAGCGTTTCTAAAAAGAAAAAAACAAGTGGAAGATGAGGAATAGCCACTACACACACGATGACGGCCGATATATGGCATATTATATGAACCAAGCCGGCGGAGAACTACCGGGATTTATAGGATCTCAGACACAATATGGCAATGGTTTGGGGGGTATATTTCGGGGGCTGCTCAGGATGGCCTTGCCTCTTTTAAAACGGGGATTCAGCCTGGCTAAACCACATTTGAAAACAGCCGCTACTAACATCATCGGAGACGTTGTATCAAATATAGCCAAAGGACAGTTCTCTGGGGCTCAACAACAACCAGAGCAGCAGCAGGGTCACGGCATGCTAATACACACCCGCAGGGCTTTGAAAAGACCCCCCACAAGCAGGGGAGGTGCGGGGCCAGGGACCAAAAAAAGTAAAAGGGATGGTAGGAACAAGACAGGAGTCAAAAAGAAATCTGGCACAGCCCGAAGAGGTTCTCAGATAAAACGCGCCCGGATTTTGGCTAAAGACATATTTTAGAGGTAGAAACTATGGCGCTCATCCATAATCAGTCGGCGGAGTGTGTCAAGTCTGAACTGGATCTCTTTACTGTTCCTTATACACAAACGTCCATAGAGAAATATTCCTTCATCGAGATCCCGCCAGTCTCATCCATTACAGACAGAGGCCCTTTGGAGTTTCATATTTCGGCCAGCGGTGAAGATTACCTGGATCTGAACGATACCTTTCTGTATATGCGTGTAAAGATAACTAATGCGGATGGGTCCAATTTAGCAGCCGATGCTGATGTCGGCTTCATAAATTACCCCGGATGTACCTTATTCTCCCAGGTTGATATCATGCTAGGGGACAGGCTCATTTCACAATCTTCAAACACCTACCCATACCGAGGCATAATCGAATGTTTGCTTAATTACGGGAAAGACACCCTGGAGACGCAGTTTAGTACAGCTCTGTTTAGTAAAGACACCGCGCAGCGTATGGACGAGACGTCTATAAAAGGGCACAACGAGGGGCTGGCCGCGCGAGGAGGACACACCGTTGAAAGCCGTATAGTGGAGTTAATTGTACCAATACATGCCGATTTGTTTTTTCAAGAGGAGCTGTTGCTTAACGGCGTTGATATTTCCTTGAAATTTATACGGTCAAAAGACGAATTCTCGCTGATGACGGCTGCAGCGGCTCAATACAAGGTCAAGATAGTCGCCGCTAGTGTATTTGTAAAAAAGGTCTCCGTAGCTCCGACGGTCCGACTGGCGCACAGCAGGGCTCTTCAACACACAAACGCCAAGTATGCCATCGACAGAGTAGCGCTGAAAACATTCTCCATTCCGGCTGGGACCCGAGTCTGCAACCAGGAGAATCTATTCATGGGACAGATCCCTAAGTTTATTGTTTTAGGGTTTGTTGACAACGAAGGATACACGGGTAGTTATACACGGAATCCCTTTAATTTCCAACACTATGACACCGAGTTTTTAAGCATTTACGCTGATGGCCACGCATATCCAGCGAGACCGCTACAGCCACTCTTCCAGAGCGGCCAGTACGTGAGAGAATATTACCACATGATTCAAACAACAGGTCGACATTTAAAAGACAGATCGCTGGCTGTAACACGGAGTGACTTTGGTCACGGTTACTCGCTGTTCTGTTTTAATCTGGAGCCTGACGACGGGCAGTCGGGGAACGTGTCACTAATCAAGACGGGGAATGTGCGCCTGGAGGTCCGCTTCAGAACGGCCCTTCCTCGTACCATAAATATCATATGTTATTCTGTTTTTGACTCCGTTATCGAGATATCAAACCAACGCCAAGTCTTGGTGGATAACTTTTAAACACCATGAACACCATAGAGTTGACGAGTATTGTTCGAAAACGGGTTGTTAGGGGGGTCGATTTTATGGGCGTGTTAGCGTGTGACCAGCTGCCTATGAAGGCTTTGCGCAAGTATCCGGTGATGACTATTGTAAATACGCACCCTTCCAGCAGCCCCGGAGAGCATTGGTTGGCGATTTATATCACAAAATACAAGCATGGCTTTTTCTTTGACAGTTTTGGAAACCCTCCTGATTATGAACAGTTTCCAAAAGAAATAGTTAATTTTCTCAATTATAACTGTACGACTATGTCTTATTCTAGGAAACAGGTTCAAAATAATTTTACTACAACCTGTGGCCAACATTGTGTGTTTTTTCTATGTTATATACAAAAAGGATGGTCTTATTCACGAGTTTTAACTTTGTACGGACCTAATCTAGTCAATAATGATGCGATGGTCTGTCGTTTTGTTAACAAAATCCAACCCTCAGGGTGTTGTGAGGATGCTTTTACGTGTGTACAATGTGTGATCTAATGATAAACTATCCTGTGACGTTTTATGAATAAAATATATAAAGACAACTTTCAGCAGTGAACACCAATTTTATTTTCCATCCACAAAGAACACACTAACAGATAATACAAAAGCATTACAAACACTTGTAGAAAGTTCCCGTTGGACATCCTCAGGTTATCCTGAAGGATTTTGAGTCTATTGACAAGTATTTTGGACTCATAAAGTGCACAGTGCTACCGCCCAGAGGGCTGTTTCACCCGGTCCTACCATACAGATGTCATGACAAACTCATGTTCCCCTTGTGTTGCAAATGTGCTGAGGATTTGAATCAGAGTGGCGAGTGCACTCACGGAGACAGAGACAGACTGCTGGCGGGGGTCTGGGTGTCAATTGAACTGCAGAAGGCTGTGGAAAAGGGATACAGGCTTGTGTCCATTGATGAAGTTTGGCATTTCCCCAACAAAACAGACACATTGTTCAGCGGGTATGTGAAGACATTCATGAAGTGTAAACAGGAAGCGTCAGGCTACCCTGGCCATGTCAAAACCCCCGACGAGAAGGAGAAATATGTCAAAGACTATTTTGAAAAGGAAGGCATTCAATTAAACCCGGACAAAATCAGGGTCAACAAAGCCATGAGAAGCTGCAACAAACTCCTCCTAAACTCTTTGTGGGGCCGTTTTAGTATGCGCAATAATATGCCTGCATGCGAGCTGATCACAGATCTGGCTCGGTTCACACAATTGATGTTTAGTGACCACTTTGATGTGCGACAATTCTGTTTCATCTCAGATGACGTGGCTTTGGTACAGTGGCGACATGCAGACGCCCGCGGTTCCCGTATAAAAGACGTAAACGTCTTTATAGGAGCCCTGACAACTGCCCATGCCAGATTGATGCTCTACGACTTGTTAGACAAACTGCAGGAGAGGGTCTTGTACTGTGACACAGACAGCATTGTCTTTACATCGAGAGGGAGCGACTGGGTGCCGCCCCTGGGGGCATATCTTGGTGACCTGACTGATGAGTTAAACAGCGGAGACATATGCGGGCTGCCTAGTGAAGACTACATCACAGAGTTTGTATCAGGAGGACCCAAATGCTATGCCTATAACACGATACAGGGTAAAACAGCTGTCAAATGTAAAGGCGTCACATTAAACGCTAGAAACGCCTCCGTCGTCACCCCCCAGTCACTGATTGGCCTCGTACAGGCTTATGTAACCAATCACAACACACACACTTTGACCACAGTGTCTGAAACTATCAGGCGTGATAAAAAGAAGTTCCATCTTAAAAACGAGACAGTTTTTAAGCAAGTCTGAGTGGTGTACAATAAGCGGAGGGTGTTGTCTGACTATACGACCCTTCCTTATGGATACTAACAGCGATCAAGGATTTGATGCACGACTACAACACCCCTTTAGTTTGGTAGTGAGTGGGCCTTCAAACTGTGGAAAGACTTTTTTTGTCAAGGATATTATTGCAAATGCTGAGAGGGTTATTTCACATCGTATTGACAATGTCGTCTACATTTATTCATGCTGGCAGCCTTTATATGATCAACTGCTTAAAACAAGAGACATTAACTTTGTAGAGGGCTTACCAGAGTCTCTGTGCGATGATGTTTTACTACCTCCTGCCAAAAACAATCTACTCATTATAGACGATTTAATGAATGATGCCGGGAATAATATAGAAGTTCAAAATGTTTTTACCAAATATGTACATCATAGAAATCTCAGTTGTATATATTTAGTACAAAATTTATTTATTCAGGGTAAATCTAGTCGCACTATTAGTTTAAACACCAACTATCTCATTCTGTTTAAAAACCCTAGGGATAAATATCAAGTCACACTACTGGCCAGACAGATGTTTCCGGGTAATACTAAATATTTTTTAGAGGCCTTTAATGATGCGACCCAACAATCATATGGCTATCTTCTCATAGATTATAAAGCGTTGACCCCCGAACATTTAAGACTCAGAACGGCTTTGCTATCGGACCAACAGGTTGTGTATATCCCCCCCCCAAAAAAACAGGCGTTAATAACGCTAAAATGTCATCACGCATGCAGAGGAATTTGTCATTGTTGGAGTTGATATATAAATCTACGCCTCGTGTGCGGCGTGTCATTGTTAATAACGCCAGCACGGATTTTATCGACTCTCTGTGTGAGATCGCACTCAATGTATTGAGAGGTAACATTCCTTTGACCGACAAACAATTCGCCCTCTTAAAGAAGAAGAAGAAGATTATCCGGCTGGTGGCGGATAAAAAAGTTAAACGGACCAAGAAGAAAAAGACCCTCAACCAGTCGGGGGGCTTTTTATTACCGTTATTAGGGGCTGCTATTCCGTTTACAATTAGTCTTGTCAATAGGCGGGGGTAAAAAATGGAGCACACCCAAAAAATGTTTCTGGTCCCTCCGCATCAGATTGGCATAGTAAAGCAGCAGCCTCATTATCAGGAGCAGGATCAACGAGGGTCTATAAGACAGGCGGTGCAAAATTAGCTTGATAGAGCTATGATTGACGTGTTGAATCAACCTGATACAGACATGTACGAAAAAGCCAAAAAAATATTCCGTTATTTTACAAAGATACTTGGCTGTGGTGAGACAGGGAGAGCGTGAGAAGGTGGCGTTGCCTTTACCACTACCCTCCGGTGAAAGTGACTGTGAGATGACATACCAGGAAAAGATGTGATTTTAGGCAATGTGATCAGGCACATACCTAAAAAAAGTAAAAAACATGCCGAATATATTTTGGATGCTTTGAACCACGCAAAAAACGGCATATCCTGGACAGACCGAGGGGAGATCGTTGTCAACAATCAAACGATCAAAGGCACACATCTGTATGATCTGGTGAAAAGTGTCACGTCCTCGTATAATGTTTTAGACGAATCTAGACCTATCGGTTGGAAGATATTTTTAAAAACGCTAGCTGATTTAAATATCCCCCTATCCGCTATCCCCAACACGCAGGTTAGGAGGTCTATTGCTGAATATAAGGGTGGTGATGCAGTTTATGACGGGGGTTTTAATGTTTCGGGGTCATTCAAAACAAAAACTAGGACCAGCCGATCTGTAGACAGCACCCCCTTTAAGACACCTAAATCCCTAAAGACCAAATTTTTTAGGAGTGATGATTCGTGGGAAGATTTTTAAGATGTGTTGGGCTATTACTGTGTGACACATGTCTTTTTTATTTTTAAGCTTGTACTGGATGCATATTATTTTTATTTTATTTTGTATTATTATTATTATTTTGTTTTTTAACTTTCTACAAGTGTTTGTAATGCTTTTGTATTATCTGTTAGTGTGTTCTTTGTGGATGGAAAATAAAATTGGTGTTCACTGCTGAAAGTTGTCTTTATATATTTTATTCATAAAACGTCACAGGATAGTTTATCATTAGATCACACATTGTACACACGTAAAAGCATCCTCACAACACCCTGAGGGTTGGATTTTGTTAACAAAACGACAGACCATCGCATCATTATTGACTAGATTAGGTCCGTACAAAGTTAAAACTCGTGAATAAGACCATCCTTTTTGTATATAACATAGAAAAAACACACAATGTTGGCCACAGGTTGTAGTAAAATTATTTTGAACCTGTTTCCTAGAATAAGACATAGTCGTACAGTTATAATTGAGAAAATTAACTATTTCTTTTGGAAACTGTTCATAATCAGGAGGGTTTCCAAAACTGTCAAAGAAAAAGCCATGCTTGTATTTTGTGATATAAATCGCCAACCAATGCTCTCCGGGGCTGCTGGAAGGGTGCGTATTTACAATAGTCATCACCGGATACTTGCGCAAAGCCTTCATAGGCAGCTGGTCACACGCTAACACGCCCATAAAATCGACCCCCCTAACAACCCGTTTTCGAACAATACTCGTCAACTCTATGGTGTTCATGGTGTTTAAAAGTTATCCACCAAGACTTGGCGTTGGTTTGATATCTCGATAACGGAGTCAAAAACAGAATAACATATGATATTTATGGTACGAGGAAGGGCCGTTCTGAAGCGGACCTCCAGGCGCACATTCCCCGTCTTGATTAGTGACACGTTCCCCGACTGCCCGTCGTCAGGCTCCAGATTAAAACAGAACAGCGAGTAACCGTGACCAAAGTCACTCCGTGTTACAGCCAGCGATCTGTCTTTTAAATGTCGACCTGTTGTTTGAATCATGTGGTAATATTCTCTCACGTACTGGCCGCTCTGGAAGAGTGGCTGTAGCGGTCTCGCTGGATATGCGTGGCCATCAGCGTAAATGCTTAAAAACTCGGTGTCATAGTGTTGGAAATTAAAGGGATTCCGTGTATAACTACCCGTGTATCCTTCGTTGTCAACAAACCCTAAAACAATAAACTTAGGGATCTGTCCCATGAATAGATTCTCCTGGTTGCAGACTCGGGTCCCAGCCGGAATGGAGAATGTTTTCAGCGCTACTCTGTCGATGGCATACTTGGCGTTTGTGTGTTGAAGAGCCCTGCTGTGCGCCAGTCGGACCGTCGGAGCTACGGAGACCTTTTTTACAAATACACTAGCGGCGACTATCTTGACCTTGTATTGAGCCGCTGCAGCCGTCATCAGCGAGAATTCGTCTTTTGACCGTATAAATTTCAAGGAAATATCAACGCCGTTAAGCAACAGCTCCTCTTGAAAAAACAAATCGGCATGTATTGGTACAATTAACTCCACTATACGGCTTTCAACGGTGTGTCCTCCTCGCGCGGCCAGCCCCTCGTTGTGCCCTTTTATAGACGTCTCGTCCATACGCTGCGCGGTGTCTTTACTAAACAGAGCTGTACTAAACTGCGTCTCCAGGGTGTCTTTCCCGTAATTAAGCAAACATTCGATTATGCCTCGGTATGGGTAGGTGTTTGAAGATTGTGAAATGAGCCTGTCCCCTAGCATGATATCAACCTGGGAGAATAAGGTACATCCGGGGTAATTTATGAAGCCGACATCAGCATCGGCTGCTAAATTGGACCCATCCGCATTAGTTATCTTTACACGCATATACAGAAAGGTATCGTTCAGATCCAGGTAATCTTCACCGCTGGCCGAAATATGAAACTCCAAAGGGCCTCTGTCTGTAATGGATGAGACTGGCGGGATCTCGATGAAGGAATATTTCTCTATGGACGTTTGTGTATAAGGAACAGTAAAGAGATCCAGTTCAGACTTGACACACTCCGCCGACTGATTATGGATGAGCGCCATAGTTTCTACCTCTAAAATATGTCTTTAGCCAAAATCCGGGCGCGTTTTATCTGAGAACCTCTTCGGGCTGTGCCAGATTTCTTTTTGACTCCTGTCTTGTTCCTACCATCCCTTTTACTTTTTTTGGTCCCTGGCCCCGCACCTCCCCTGCTTGTGGGGGGTCTTTTCAAAGCCCTGCGGGTGTGTATTAGCATGCCGTGACCCTGCTGCTGCTCTGGTTGTTGTTGAGCCCCAGAGAACTGTCCTTTGGCTATATTTGATACAACGTCTCCGATGATGTTAGTAGCGGCTGTTTTCAAATGTGGTTTAGCCAGGCTGAATCCCCGTTTTAAAAGAGGCAAGGCCATCCTGAGCAGCCCCCGAAATATACCCCCCAAACCATTGCCATATTGTGTCTGAGATCCTATAAATCCCGGTAGTTCTCCGCCGGCTTGGTTCATATAATATGCCATATATCGGCCGTCATCGTGTGTGTAGTGGCTATTCCTCATCTTCCACTTGTTTTTTTCTTTTTAGAAACGCTGTTTTATAGGTCTGAAATGTAGCTTCGCTATGACCTTTCCGTATAAAAAGGGTATGTATCCGTTCTGATCGTTTTTTATGGATATCTCAATATCATCAATAACGTTTTTGGAGAGAGATGTGTATTGCGGCCTGTCGTAAGTCAGAGTGGGTATGCGCCGTTGTTCGGCAGCCACATTTATACATCTTAGAAGAGGTACATGGCTGTCCCCCACTAATTGATAGTCGACAATATCGCTATATATGTAAAATGTGTAACAACCTGCATGTATATCGGCGGGATAGGGGGTGATGTGGGATCTCTCAGTAGTCGGTAGGGGAAAAGCCTCCCCATCTTTAAACCCCAATATTGTCGCGAGCCGTCCTACAAAGGTTATAGTTGAATCCTCTGTTGACCCCAGAAAGTATACGCGGTTTTTAACACTACTATAATGCATAGATACCCCCTCCAGCTGCGTGTTAATGCTGATTCGAGCATTAAACGCTTTAACAATAGCCTGTATAGACTCATAAACCCCAATGTCCATAGTAAAGGCCGATTTAACCCTATTTTTACCATTGTACACTTTTACAACCGCATCTGTTTTCGGAAAACTGTACCACACTCTCGGATACTGGAATTCTACCAACCCCACCTCATGTGGTTCGCTCAGAACAATGGCCTTGGCTAATTTTGTCCTGTAGTTCCATATCTGATTTTTAGGATGAACCTGAGCCGACGCGTTACTAGGCAGTGTAACATAAAAACCATTCTGGGTCATCGTGCTGTGTCCTATGGTGGCCGGTTTAAGAGTGAACTCTCAAGATGCAGGCATGTGTCTTTTATCAAGCATCCGTTATGTCTTTTTCTGAGACCCAGGAGTAAAACTTCTCGGGCCATCCCAACCATTTCACGAAGACCTGCTTCTTGCCTCTGGAGATTTTTCTATCCATAATTTTTTCTATTTTAAACACCTTGTTTTTACCTATTATTACTTTTTGTAACTCCGGTTCGTAAAACGTACCTTTCAACAATTCCCCTGCACAATCAGTTAGTTTATAAACCGGAGGATCTCTGGCTATACACCTTGATATTGTAAAATGCTCATCGGTGAATGTTTGTTTATAACCCTTCCTAAACCCCCCGCGGAGTTTTGATATTCTCACGGTGTCGCCCTTGTTAAATTTAAAGCATACTGGCTTCTGAGGGTACAACTTGTACAGTTGGATGAAGACCGTCTTCTCATTGTCTTTATTGACTGCTGATGGCTGCATCTTTATGGACCTGTGGTGTGAGTTATTATAGGCCTCGACAAGCTCCTGTACTACATCCACATATCTTCGTGAATTAACGGATGTTAAATATCTCCACATGCGGGTTTTAAAAGTCCTGTTAAAGCGCTCCACCACGCTGGCCTTGGTCTCATTCGATGTTGAAAAATGCGTAATTTTATACTGTGACATTAACCGCTGAAAGTGTTTGTTATAAAACTCTGTACCTTCATCTGTTTGAAGTTTCACAGGTATGCGCCCGTCACTCAGAATGTCTTTAAAGGCTTTTGTGACTGTGAGGCCAGATTTGTTAGAAAGACATCTAACCCACGCATATTTGGAAAATACATCGATACGCGTCAGTAAATACCGCACAGTATCATTTTCCTCAGCATATTCACCCATATCAACTAGATCAGCCTGAAACTGTTTGTCAATGCCGCTGACCAAAACCCTATTCCTCGGGAAATGTACGGCTGCCTTGGCGTGTAATGTGTACACGTCTTGCGCCAGTAGGTACTCGTTAACACTAGATAGTGACGCCGTCACACCGGTACATTCTCCAACCGCATTGCGAAGTTTAGACACACTGCCTAACCCTCCTGGATGGGCTGGGTCTAGATAAATCTTCTGTAGAGTCCCTTCCATGATAATACCAAAGTATAAATGACCGACAGTTAATTCGTTACAACATATTTTATTTCTCTTGTACAACATGTGACAAGCAGATTGATAGTACAGTAGTATTTCGACCCATTGCAAAAGCAAAAATACATTTTCAGTTATAAAAACACTCAAGAACTTCATTCATTTTCGATTTCATTTTTTTGTTTTTAGCATGTTAGATTGTTTTTACACATCAATGTCTGTCGCATCATCATCATCATCATCATCATCATCATCATCGGGTACCTCCCATGCTTCATACGGGTTTGATACTTCTCCCCACAACCTGCCAAGCTTTTTCAGTTGGTTCATTTTGAGTTCATCTTCCCAGATCAGTGTATCATACATTTTCTGGATACTTTCAGCCGCATTGCCTCCAGATTTCAGCTCGTCAAGAAGTACTTCCGCACCCCCCTGGATGCGGTCTGCATCGACTTGAAGGTCATTCATATCCATAAACAGGAGGATGGCGGATATGAAGTTGTCATTCCAGAGCCTTTTCATCAGCGGATCAAAGTGTAGTTCGTAGAACCAGTCACATGGATATAAACACGGATGGTTTTTCTGACTGGGATTATTTGTTTGACAGCCGTAGCAGATCTCTATATTATATTTAACCCAGACCTTGTTCAACAGATGTAGCACCCCAATTCTAAGGTATTCTAGGAACCGTGCAGTATCCTTAAACACATCGTGAGGTTCACAGAGCTTCTTTTCTTCTTTTTCTTGTGTGGCCGTCGGTCCGGGAGGCGGAGTCTGAGGTGGGGTGTGAACCATCAGAGCTGGAGGTGAAGGAGAAGTGGGTGGGGTCCATCCCCCCTGAGTCCCTGAGATTTCAGAGTCTAAAAAAATTTTATTTATTTATTTTTTGAGTTTTTTTATGATTCTGCATGAATCAACATCAGTGACAGAAATATATATATATATATATATATACACAACATTAGCATAACCCACCTGTCATTCTTTTAGATGATTGAGGGGTGAATTATTTTCGGTCTACACATGGTAGTAGATATACCAGGTTGCACACCGCTCGGTGTATTGTCGTAAACAAGACGTTTTCTAACAGCCCCGTAAGCCTTGCTGACGCTGTCTCTCTGGATAGATTTGTCAATCTGACTAAACACTTTTTGCAGAGCGGGCCAGTCACACCACTGAACAAAGAACACGAGGGGGAACCATATATTAAACTCTTCAATGGTAAGAGGGTACGGCTGCTCTCTCCATCCTCGGCGGCCTCTTTGAGCTACCACATACTCTCTGTCTTCACAAACGTTTAAAAAAATGAAATCGTCAGGGCGTCTGTTGTACCGATCTGCCATGACATGGTGTATTTTAGGCCCTGTTGTACTATACCACTGAACAGAGTATGGAGATTCTAGAAAACCTGATTGTTCAAGATCTATGCAGACAATTGATCGAAACTGCTGCCAATCTTTTACAGACATACACCCATGTCGACCCCCCACAGCAGCCTCATCATCAACTGTTTCACCAACACCCCCTCCTAGCTTGTCTTGGGCCTTGATTCTAGAAATCATAGTGACCGTGCCATCATAATATTTAACATTATACACGTACCCATAAACACCCTCCAGCTCTAGCTCTACAGCAGGCTCTCTAGAAAGACATCCCTCACGCTTTTTCCGGCGCTGGGAAGCATCTACATCTGCATAGCATGGGCTATTTTCTGTAGACCTACCTATGTCAGTCTCTGCGGCCTGCTCCATGCAATATGCAGCCTGCATTTTGCAAAGAATCCGTGTGCACAGCAATAGTAGCGGAACCAGCAACAGCAGCAACAGCAGCAGCAACAGCGGATGAGTCCAAAATGAGTGCGTTGGTGGTGGAGGCGAATAACACATCTATATATATGATGAAACCCCTCCTACAGTCCCGTGTTTCCGGTCAAAACTAACGCCCATCGCATAAAACACCCCCTGAAATGGCAAATTTCCAATCAAAACCACGCCCGTCATCGTCAAAAATGGTTTACGTTTCCATTCGTAAAATGACGCATTTCCGGGCATGACTTAAAAATGGCGGCGGTCACACGACTCGCAGTTCCTGTCATTTTACACCAGATAGTCAGTAAGCTACTGAGGATCACCAACACTACTAATACTAATACCCATAAGACAGCAGCCACACTTACCACAGTCTGATGGGACGAGGGACAAAGACACGGCGGATGTCTCCCTGGCGTAACTGTGACTTTAAAACGGGGTGGACGCACAGCCATCTTTGGTCCAATCCCAATCAGTGTGAGAAGGATTCAATGAGGAGAGACTTCTTTGAATTGATTGTTAATTTGAGGTGTCTGGGTGAGTGGAGGGTTTCGCTGAAATGAAACACTGATGGCAGCAGGGAGTACAGTTCTGACAGCACCGATGCGACACTGGTTGGCTAGTTCCAAACGAGCGCCGGCCCCCGACTGAAAGCGTGAGCACGGGGAGAGAGGCGGAAACCCGCGACATTCACACGACTTTTCAGCGCGTCTTCCTGACTGAATTGGCGTCCGAGCTTCGCACAAACAACGGTTTGCATGCGAGCAGGAGGGATTAGATCACTTTTGTGCCCCGTTCCTCCTCATTCCCTTCACTTCCAGAGAGCTCCCAGGAACAGGCCGACCTGCACGCTCATCCCGCATAAGAGGCTTGCATAAGGGCAGAGATAAGTTCATAACTTAGTTTTGTTGGTTTTAAGTTTACTGTATTGTACATTGCGCATGCTTTCAAGCTGCCGAGACGCTTTGTAGTGATGATTTTGTATTACATTCTGCTGCTGCGGTCAATAGTGGGAGCAGCTGATTGATAGAGTAACAATTTCTGTGTCTTACGGCAGTAAAGATTTACTTTTTTGCTTTGAGTTATTTTCTTTTTCTTTGTTCACTAATCCAAAGACATAGTTTGAATTTTGCCAACGAGACGCGTATCGATTCAACTCCTGTTCTCAGGCAGTTTTCGTGACCCCGCTGCCATTTTGTAGCCTCTCATGTTCATATATAACATCTGCTTTTTCATAGTCTCTCTAGTCGGTTGGTATTTATGCCCTTTATGCTCAAATTCCAACCATTATAGTTCACTCTTAATGTGGAATAGCAGTTTGACTGCTTACATATTAAGTGAACATTATGAAAGCTATGAGATTTTTGTTATGAGAGTAAATCTATAGCTAATAACACACAGTTATTAGTGCCCAATTCAACGGTGGTGCCCCATTTTTATTAATATTTGTGAATAATCTTACTGACATTATTAATTCTACTGATGTCAATAACTGAACTTTAATACTTGCTACAAACCAAACACGGTCCAAACTGTGCACAACATATTTATCTGTTATATTTAGTTTCTCACAGTAAATAAAAGAAAGTGAAGTCCCATGCTTTGTTACACAAAAAGCTCAGGTATCTCTTTGGGGTTATCCCTAATCTGCTCTGCTGTAAGTGCATACGAAGTGAAGTGGTATTAAAAGTGAGAACGACTACATGCACCGGGAGATGATTTTTAGCGAGGAGGCTCGCGTTCGTGTCACAAAGCTTTATAACACAGACAGACACATATTGGCCGGAAATATTCTACTACTGAAGCCCAGAGGATTGTCTCTCCTGTCACGTCATGCCGCTCTTCCGGGGACAGCCCAAGGCATCCCAGCCCACACAGGACATGCAATCCCTGCAGGCGCGTTTCGGGTCTGCCTTTGGTCTCCTCTGAATGGACCATGAATGGTCTCCTCTGAATGGACCAGAACACAGCGACCAGAAGGGCACCGTGATCAGACGACTGAACTGGCTCACCTTCACTTCTGCTTTTGAACTGCAATCAGATATCAAAGCTCCTCAACCAGTGCCAACGGGTGAACCCAGCTTGCAAAGTCGACATTGGCTGCTTAAATCTCTCTGTTGGTCTTTAGTCAGATCTTATAGCGGATAATACCTTCAGGCCACGGCTCTCAGGGGCCGTGCTGGCTGCAGACTTGACAGCGGTGATCTTCATCCCAACTGAATGAGCTCCAGTGTGCCCGGGATATCCAGGGAAGGACAGTGCATGGCCCATCGTAGTTGATGAAATTTTCATTTGTTTTCTAAGTAAGATGTTAATGCAATGTAAAGGGGTGCTTTATGATTCACAGGGATGTGTATGTGAATGTACTACGGATGTTACAGTCCAAGTCAGTGGCGGTCCAAGGCTTTTTTGACACATGACAGCACACCAGGCACTGACCTCTATTAAAACACTTTAAAGCTTCTTTTGATATTTATCAGTTCCTTTTGGACAACTGTAACAACCGCCATTCACATCATGAATTTGATCTAACATCACTTTTAAAGACTCTTAGATGACATCCAATATCTCCTCTTCCAAAAAAAAAGGTGAACACCATCGAGTGATGATTCACCCAATATCCAAAAGAACAATGTCTGTTAGACTCCATTGTTATTTGATTATTGATTATTAAGATTATTAAGTTCTGGATAAAAACACCAGGAGCAAAGTCGAGGATTTATTATGACCGGTGTGTGAATTACATTCTAGATTAATCCGAATTTACAAGGCCAAATTTAATCCAGAGTGAACATATAAATGCTACATCAAAACTTTGGAAAAGTTAATGTCCTTTCAACATCCAAGTATCCACACACACACAATCCATCTGGTTGCTGGTATGGTACATGAAATAGCAGTTTATCTTCCGCACTCTGCCTTTGGTCCTTTTTGGTAGAAATAGCTTCCATCATTTTCATCCACCAACAAGTTCAATGTTTTCCATCATCTTCAGCTGGTTGCCCTCACAATAAAACCAAAGTGCTCTGACGAGTGATTATCTTGCGAAGCGATGAGGTGACAAGGCGTCTGCAGGTGCATTAAAGCCTCAGTTGAGTGGTCACTTGGGATCAGTGAACTCCCTGCATACTCCCTGAGAAAGGAACTGACTGTATTTTCAGTCTCGCTAAAGGGCGTGGGAGGCCAAACTTCCCACACACCACGAGGGCACGTAGAAAGATCAGCGTATGGATGTGTGTGACCGCTTGATGGGACCAGCCTGTCGGATGTTAGGCTGTTTGTTTGTTGGCGAGAGGTCCGGTGCCAACTGTGCATGCCCCGTTTTCCTACTTCGTTAGACACACAGAAAACACACATGCGTCCGACTGTGTTCGTGGTCATTTCGGTAAACTGCACGGGGAGGATCAGTGTGGTGGAAATTCATCTTTTTTTTAACCTCCCTGTGAGAAACAACAATGACGCAAAACTCTCAAGTATCTTTACGTAAATTATCATAACATATATGAGGAAATAATTCAGCTGAATGGATAGAGCTCATTCCCCATGTTTGTTTTTGTCTATCAACAATCAAGCCTCCAGCTGCTGTGGCTTCCACCGAAGTGGAGATCCCAGCTTTGTTATAGTCTCCAGCATAGAGGGCCGAGAGGGGTCGAACAGCACCACACTGCAGCAGTCCAAATAAAAATACATTTGTAATAATAACATTTTATATTGGGTGAGTTTGGATGGCATATGCATGGGTTCAGGTTGAAGCAATGCATGGTACATCTATCTAAGTACACATGTTGGGTAACACATTCACCCCACAAGTAGCGTATTTGATTCACTTGTTGAAGAGGCACCGGTGCAGAGAACTTTGCAGCCACATCGTTAGTCAAGTGGAATATACCAATGGGAATGGAAATGTTAAAATATATATATATACTGTATACATACTGTTTTTTTCATTTCATTGAGGCCACACTACACAGTAAATTTGCCAGTGTCAAAAAGGCAGTGTCAAAGTATTTTAATTCTTCCGGAGTTCTTCCAACAATGGACAGAGTAAAATTGAACCAGAAAACTTCCAGTGTTGGTGAAAATAATCAGAGTTAACAGAGGTTTTACTCTGTCAGTGTTATTGACTCTCTCAGGCCCTGATTCAACACTGATTAGAGCAAGATACCTTCCAGAGTATCACAAAAAATACTCTGGAGAGCCCCGCACACCAACTTTCCCGGTCAAACTCAGAATGTGGATTCTGGCATCGCCATCTTCCTCGCATCGAAATACTGTGGTAAGTCTTTCTACTATAAACTATTCCCGTTGTTTTTCTTCATTCGAGTAGAATCTGTATAAGAATAAAGGGACGTATTCATTCACCACACTAGTCAATGTTGGGTACGTGTCTTCAAATACCGAATTTCAAATGGCTAACGTGATATCGGGTCGGCGGTTAGCTTAAATGTAGCAGCCAAATGTCTGACCACGCAACACCAAACTGAACAAAAACGACACGAGTTAACGTTAATGTCAGCGAGGACGAGCTGTCCTGGTGTGTTATGTGTCATGCTTGCACATTTATTACAGTAAAATGACGACAAAAATTCGTTGAAGCAGTCATATTTATTATTTCTATTTGAGCCGGAGCAAATCGCTTTAGTGTCACAATTTTGGTCGAGCATAGCGGGACATGTCGCGGACATGCGGACGTGCTCATAGGACCCGCTAGTTCACCGGCAGACGGCGGAATGCACCGAGTCGACCCAGTTAACGTGAACGGAGCCGCGGCTCCGAGAGGCTCCGTTCACGTTAGCTGCTGCTGTAGCCATAGACATATAAAGAGTAGACGCTGCATTGGCTGCTGAGGCGCAAACAAATATTTTTTATTATATTATATACCAGAATAGTATTACTGTTACGCCTACTATGAATATTAAAATACGCCGAATCATGTTTTCGGTGTCATGCCTACAAAATCCCGTGAACATCCGCTTTTGTATTCAGCGAGTGATGCGCTGACACTTCGTTGCGCCAGCTGGCACTGAGTGGAGCGGGTGACCGGTCCAAGCTGGCGGCCCCGCGGCTCGTCAGCACCACTAGGCAGCAGCGGTCGATGTATATTCTTTATGTCTATGGCTGTAGCTGCTGTAAGCTTAATTTATGCTTCCACGTTACGGCGGCGGCGTAACCCCGTCATTGAGCAAGTTCTCCGTTGCTCTGCAGTTCCCCCCCATGCCGCTAGGGGGGTGTGGCTGTGTGTTTCTGCGGGTGCCGAATCCTTGGTGAGGCTACGGCGGAGGGGTCTACGTAGTTACGTAGTTACTTAATATGTATATTTTCCTTTTTTCTTTCAGATTGTTCTTTAATGTACTGTGGTGCTCTGGTGGTAAGTAATAAGTTGATGTACTTGACCGAAAATGTAGTTGTGTTTGTGATTTTTAAAGCTGAAATAGGGTATTTTCAGGTTGTCAGCTTGTATGGGGTTGTAGATCATAATGTTGATTTCAGTTTGCTGTCTTTGCAGATACCATCATGTTGATCAAAACATTCCTGTCATCCAGCACCAACCAAGATCTTTGCCACTGTGATAAGATGTGAGCTTTACATGTTTTAGGTTTACTTTTGATGCCAATATTTCATGTTTACTTGGAATAAATATGTATTACAGTATGGATACAATTGTCTGTGTGTTTTTCCCCCTGCATAGATATGCAACACTGGTAGGAGTTGGTTAAAAATCAACACTCTTTGGAGTGATTTCATAATCAACATTGTGTAAAGTAGGTTTAACACTGGAAAGGTTATTTCTTTTATAACTATTTAGTGTTACATGTGAATAACACTATGGGTGTTACTTCTTACATAGTGTAAAACTTGATTGACACTTCTTAGAGTTAATATTATTACACTACACTGCACCTAGTGTAAAATTTTAACTCTTACCAGAGTAGAATTGACTCTGGAAATTTAACTCTGTGTTCAGTGTACATTTAACACTCTGTAGATAGGGACCATATGTTCACTGAGGTAGTGTTAAAATTGACTCTTTAAGTGTTGTATTAACACTGGCGATTTTACTGTGTAGGCAGCAGCGGTCGATGTCTATTCTTTATGTCTATGGCTGTAGCTGCTGTTAAGCTTAATTTATGCTTCCACGTTACGGCAGCGGCGTAACCCCGTCATTAAGCAAGTTCTCCGTTGCTCTGCAGTTCCCCCCCATGCCGCTAGGGTGTGTGGCTGTGTGTTTCTGCGGTTGCCGAATCCTTGGTGAGCCGAAGAACAAATGCTCATATTGAAGCGCAGGCTACGAAGAAGACGTGAATTTACAACACTGGTTCACCCACTGAGTGACCTGGATGAGCAAGTGCACTTTCGATACTTTCGAATGTCAGCAACTGCCGCAAATTATGTTCTGAGCGGACCAATCACAGCACTTCCACGTCAACTCGACTCGCAGTTAGATTTTTTTGGAGGTGCACGTCAGGCTACGGCGGAGGGGTCTACGTAGTTACTTAATATGTATATTTTCTTTTTTCTTTCAGATTGTTCTTTAATGTACTGTGGTGCTCTGGTGGTAAGTAATACGTTGATGTACTTTTAGTTGTGTTTGTGATCTTTAAAGCTGAAATAGGGTATTTTCAGGTTGTCAGCTTGTATGGTGTTGTAGATCATAATGTTGATTTCAGTTTGCTGTCTTTGCAGATACCATCATGTTGATCAAAACATTCCTGTCATCCAGCACCAACCAAGATCTTTGCCACTGTGATAAGATGTGAGCTTTACATGTTTTAGGTTTACTTTTGATGCCAATTTTTCATGTTTACTTGGAATAAATAGGTATTACAGTATGGATACAATTGTCTGTGTGTTTTTCCCCCTGCATAGATATGCAACACTAGTAGGAGTTGGTTAAAAATCAACACTCTTTGGAGTGATTTCATGATCAACATAGTGTAGAGTAGGTTTAACACTGGAAAAGTTATTTCTTTTGTAACTCTTTAGTGTTACATGTAAATAACACTATGGGTGTTACTTCTTACATAGTGTAAAACTTGATTGACACTTCTTAGAGTTAATATTATTACACTACACTGCACCTAGTGTAAAATTTTAACTCTGTGTTCAGTGTACATTTTACACTCTGTAGATAGGGACCATATGTTCACTGAGGTAGTGTTTGACTCTTTAAGTGTTGTATTGACCCTGGCGATTTACTGTGTAATACTGTTATTAACAATACAACTGATTAAATGCTAAGAGAATATAGAAACAAATCACCTCCATCACTGGCTAGTTGGTTGTCAATAACTGCATCTTTTCTGTTGACTTTGAAATATTCATCAAAAATTCATCCCTGGCTGAATATGTAAGAATTGATACTATTTGCTTATTGAATGCACACAAAATCCAGGTTAGTCCAACTTGACAGAGGTGACAGGGAGCTCGTCCGGGATCTTGGCACCCCGCTGCTCGGACCACCCTGTGGTTGGTGATTGGGGTGTGGTGTTGGGGTGTGAGTAAGGTTTAGGTTTTTTTTGTCTTGCCTGGTAGTTGTTCTGTCCTATCGGTTGTAGTATTGGTAGTTTGTAGTGGTCGTTGTGCACTGAATAGTGCAGGGTTGTGGTTTGAGCATGGCAACTTCTTCGGATATGGCAGGCTTTATTTCGGAGCCCTCGTTGGGTTCATTGGTTAACCTGCGTAAGGTGGATTTGTTAGCGCTAGCGGACCACTACAATCTTACAGTTTAAAAGCAGGCTCGTAAAGAGAAGTTGGTAATGGTGATCAAAAGCCATTTATTGAGTCTGTCTAGGGCAGGAGTTATGGCTGTGGAGGATGTGGAAACAGAGGATGAGGAGGATGAGGGCCCTGTAGAGAATCTCTCGCCCGCAAGGCCAAAGGGCAGTGTTGGAGATTGGGAAGCCCCAGTGCCTCAAACTCTGCCAAAGTATGCACTGTCGTCTCCTGAGTTCTCAGAGTCTGTAGAGGTTGCTCGGCTAAAGTTGAAAACGGCCCGGCTGGAAGAAGACCAAAAAGACAGGGAAGACAAAAGGAGATATGAGATGGAAATGAGAAAAATAGAGGCAGACAAGGACGCTCGTATTCACATTCGACGAATGGAGCTTGATGCTGAGGGATCTTCTCACCCAGTGGGTAAGACCGGCCATTTTGATGTGAGAAGGAATATTGTGGTGGTTCCCCCATTTCGTGAGTCTGAGGTATGATAATCAAAAGTTCTTTTCATGGGCTTAGTTGGGGGTTTGCTGTCTTGTCTTGATTTAAGAGTTAGGTAAGGGGGTAAGCAGGATCTGCCAAGCAGGCAGACGCGAGTCTGACAGGATGGGGAGTCAGTTTATGTCCTGGCTGAGGAATGTAAGGTCTGCGGGTCAACTAGAAGATTTACCAGCCAAAGGGGGGTTAGAGACACACCAACACTATTCAACATACACACTCTGTTTACGATGTTTACGTTAAGTCAGGAGTCTGGACATTGGATGTGACCGGATCTTAGATGCGGGAGGTGGAAGGTCCTCCTCTACGCCAGTTTAGGGCCAATAGAAATCTTTCCTTCTCTGTCTTTCAAGGGTTATAAAACATGATGTTCTTGCTGATGTTAGTTAGTTGTTCTTCCGGCCTGTGTGCTGCCTGAACTGCTCCTGCCTTTGCAAACGCAGCGCTGATACTTGACCTGTGATCTGACAAATAAATTTTCCAGAACGAGAGAAGTCATTTGGCTGAATTCTTGATAACCCCGACCAGGCTCCAAATCTTGAACACGTATTCTTACAGGTAGACTCTTATTTTTCTGCCTTGGAGCGGGTAGCTGCTGCTCTGCAGTGGCCAAAAGATGTCTGGCCTCTACTCTTACAATGTAAGCTAACTGGGAAGGCCCAGGAGGTCATGGCCTCTCTCTCTATAGAGGACAGTTTACATTATGATGTGGTCAAAGCTACCGTGCTGCGTGCCTATGAGCTAGTGCCAGAAGCTTATAGACAACGCTTTAGAAATTACAAGAAAAACAGTAGTAAAACATTTGTTGAGTTTGCTAGGGACAAAGAGTTGTTGTTTGACCGCTGGTGTGCAGCCAATAAAACATCTACTTATGAGGCTTTGAGAAATCAGATTTTGCTGGAGGATTTTAAGAACCACTTACCTGAAAGAATTGTGAAGCATCTTAGTGAAAACAAAGTGGCGACGTTGAGTCAGGCAGCGGTCCTGGCCGATGAATATGCCTTAACGCATAAAACTGTGTTTACAGCGTCCAGTCAGAGCAGGACATGTTTCACCAGCAGCTGGTGCATCTGTTAGGGTTTCGGAAAGCTCTCGAGGGAGGCCTCACTCACTTGTTCTCGTCCCGGCCGGAAACGAAGAATCAAAAGAGTCAGCTTGCTTAAATTCAAAAATCAAAAAGTATTTAATAACTAACAACGTTATAAGGAACACAATTACAAAGTGAAATACTAAGCGAACAGAAAAATATTTCGCGAAATAGAGAATCCTCTGAGCAAGTCTAAAGCGACTTATCAAAGCAGCTGCAGGAAAATTCTAACAGTCCTTTCCCCGCTTTGGTCCTTTGAAAACTCTTGAGGTGTGTCTTCCTTGGTGCATTTGAATGTCATTGGCTTCTTCTTCAAAGGGTCACCTCCTGGACTGTCCCCTTCACGTCGAGGTGTGAAGCTGCAGCTGTAACCTGAAACCTCACTGTACTATCTGTCCCTCACATTCCAATGCACTCAATGTAGATACAGTTGGCTTTATGCCTCAATGAGTGAATTTAACAAAGCATTCATCGTTTAAGTCTTCATCTTATAACTAGTACACTTTAATTACAACAACCCATCATTAATGATCCCCGTTCATCACACTTCATCATAAGATCTTAGACAGTTCATGACTGTTCAGAATGTGAACCTCAAACCCCGATGATATCACCAAAGGTTCTCCAAACCCTTCAGGGTCATAAAACAACAATGAAGATTGTGAGTCCCTTGATCCCAAAAAGTACCAGGAGATAATAAATCAACTTAGCATCAGACCCATCTGTTCCAAACCCCCTCCAGTGTTAATCTCCACTTTTATTGCGCTTCAGCCCAAAAGCAAAGCAGACGGTGGGAGACATGTCTGTTACTTGCAGATACAAACTCAGCTCATGCTTAGTTTGATCCAATCCATTCATTCATTACTGATAGATCACCAACCTCTCATGGTTAGCGTATCCAAATGTAAGGGTGTACTACTTTTTGAACATTACAGGATGACCGTCTGTAACAAGTTTCCATATTTCGTGTACTGGTGCTATCAATGTTCCTTTGATCAGACATTTGCTTCCATCATCAAGATACTGTATCAAGTGTATCGTGCACTATACACTCAATAGCAGCACTCAACAATTTACAGCCCATCTCTGAGTTTAGGAGAAGACTCGAAAAACTACAAACATTAATACAAATAATTGACATTATATACAACAATTCTCCTGATTTCTTATCACCTTCATTCCTCATTTAAATCTTACACAATATTGTGTCTTAATTTTCAATGACTGATTTCCCCCTTTTTTAATCAATCTCCCCTACGGATTTAAGTCTAGTTTCAGCTGACACTCTCAGCAGTCTATAATCTCTAGTCTCCCTTTTTCTACCTGGAATGTGAGTCGTAAACCGTAGAGGCTTAGGGTGCTTATCTGAGCTGTTGGAAAGCAGCGGGGGTCGGTGTGTCACCAGTCAGTTGTTTAGGGCTTGTCAGAACTCTGTCTCCATCAACGCAAGTGGCATCTGTTGCTGTGGTCACCACATATGGGGAGGTGGAGGCTGGGGTGTGCCCAGTCTCTGGTTCTGCCTGGGCTGCAGTGGGTAGGGAAACCTTCCTGGAGGAGCATTCAACCGTGTGTTCCCTTCATATTTCACTGGACACGTTCTTGACCAATGTCCCACCTGCCCACATATATAACACACATCACCCCCACACCCTCCTTGGTAGTATCCACTCCCTCGGTTATATTCACGGCCTCTGCCTCTCCCTCTGTACTGTGGTGGTTGCTGGTATCCTCTCAATTGGTTTCTCACTGCTGGACCTACGGTTGGATATGTGGCTTCTGGAGGAACAGGGTATTGGGGTTGTTCATCACTCACCGACAGTTGTTTCCTGACTCTCCGTTTTTCCTTTGCTTCTGCATCTGCTGCTGCCAGTTGAACCTTCAGAAGCTGTTTCGTCAGTCTCTTGATTTTTCCCCGCTCGATCGTCTCCTCTGCTTGCTGTTTCTGGTGGTAATGGGTGAGACGGTCTCTCCATGTGCTTTCATCCATGTCGTCCAGTCCCACTACTCCCTCTAATAGGGACAAGCCTTGCAGCACAGTGTGTCGCCAGATCACAGCAGTAGGTTTGTTATTGTCATGTCTTTCTCCTGTGGCCAAATGCCATTCCATTTCTGCTCTCCTCAGATATTGAGACATGTCTTCACCTTGTTTCATACTCAGACCCATCAGGATGGACATACTTGGCTTTGTAGGCCAGATGTTTCGCATTGTGGCCCAAAATACTCCTCTGACCTTATCAAATGGAGCCTCATCCTCTTGGTTGGTGGTTCCCGCTCTTGCTTCTAAGGCTCTTAGGTTGTCAGTACCCTCCATGTGGGCTATTAAGGCTCTCATATCTCCAAGAGCCAACTCATCACCTATTGTGTGCCTTACAAAGAGCAGGATCATGGGTTAGCTCCTCCATCCAATGGCGGCAATGCCTTCTACAGCGTTTCCCTGTCTCGATGACTCCAGGGTAGAAATACGCTGGGCTCACAATCAGCTTCTTCTGTCAGGTCAACAGCAGGTTTGGGGGTGTTTGGGTCGACTGCAGTCCAGTAGGCAAGCAGCCGCTTGGTGCGGACACATCTCTTATCCTTTCTTTTGAGGGCTCTCTTCTCACTCTTTCTATTTAATTGGCCGGCTTCTACATAAGCCGTAGTGGCTTGATTTCTCGCTGTTACAGTCTCCCTCCAATGATCCACCCACAACCCAGAGACAATGCAATGACAGTCAATCTGGTTTCAGAAATTGAACTCCCCCTTGTAATTACCTTTACATCCACCAGATGGCACACTCGGGGGCTTCCCCCTCACGATGTGCACTTACTCAAGCCACATGCGGCGCTGTTCAGACAATAGCTGAAGATCGAACACAGAACTACCAAAGAGGAAGTGCCTCGACGCTTCCGGACATGGATCGTAAAATGCCGTGTGCTGGCGTAGCAAAGAACAATGGGCTCAAGCTAACTGCTAACCCACGCTATATCCCCAGTGGAATTACCATGAGACCCCGTTAGCCGCTAGCAATGCAGCCTCACGTGGTCCAGGTTGGACTGTTCACCAACACCTTAATATGCTACGGTTTTATAACCCGACGCCGGAGATGATCAGTCTCCAGTTCGGATTCTATACATATATACAGTATACAATGTTAAGCAATCACATACACACAGTAAGTCATAATCCGGAACATCTATTCATCAATCAAGCGCATGCACCACGTTGCTCAAACACTCACACCAGCATGCAAATATATATACACTATCATTTACACTAAAAGCGCTTATCTGCCACCCACCCTCTATTAAATATTCTATCTACCTAATTTTATAGGATTTCTAGAGAGTGGAAAATGTTAAGCAGAATCAATCCAGTCACCACTGGATTTTACATTAACCATAACCTGACCAGTCGATTCTGGATTTTCCCGTAATCATAAACTTAACCAGTCGATGCTGGATTTTCCCGTAATCATGAATTTAACCAGTCGATTCTGGATTTTCCCGTAATCATAAACTTAACCAGTCGATGCTGGATTTTCCCGTAATCATAAACTTAACCAGTCGATGCTGGATTTTCCCGTAATCATGAATTTAACCAGTCGATGCTGGATTTTCCCGTAATCATAAACTTAACCAGTCGATGCTGGATTTTCTCAAATTAATTTTATTGCTGATTTGCTTTAGTTTTCGTCGTCTCACTGCCAGTTCTTTGTTTGGAGTTATCTTGGTTGCTAGTTTGCTCAAGCTCTTTCAGTCTTTTAGTGCCAGTTTGTGTTCTAGATTCTACTATTAAGTTAACTGCCAGTGTGCCCTCCTAACTCTGCTAGGTTTTGACCTGATCTAAGTGTGTTTTGCCTTGTCTTCTGAAGCAAATAAGACTTGAATCCTTAAACTCTCATTTTGTCGTAACACCACATGGTGATTGTTCACTGATTAGGGTGTCAAGCTATTGGTGTTTTACATTTTGAGGAGTTTCTGTCGAGGCCAATCGACCCTTTGTCTCCTAAACGACGGGGGAGCGGCCAGCGCAGCCGCAGCCGACTTCCACTAACGAGGGAGTATTTAGCTAGAAATTTTCGGAAGCGTTAGCTTCAGCGTTTGCGTGTCCTCGCAGCACGAAGACGAGCAGAACAAAGACAAAGGAGTCTTTCGTGGCAGTCTTCGGGGCGGCTGAATGCGGCGCCTTCTTCTGCTATTTTTAATAATGTGTTTGACCCCTTTACCCGTGCCTGTTCGAATCTCTTCCTGCAGATACTACAGGCCTCGGGCTAGATCTGCTCTCTATCGTAACCTCTCCTCTCTCTCCTATCCCACCTGCTCCACACATGTCCAGCACCTCGTCACAAGAGGTCTCTGGAACTGCCAGTCAGCGACTCGCAAGGCTGACTTCATCTCCGGCTTTGCTATCCAGCAGTCACTCGACTTCCTCGCTCTCACCGAGACCTGGATCAGACCTGAGAACACATCCACCCCAGCCGCTCTCTCCTCCGCCTTCTCCTTCAACCACACTCCCAGGCCCACTGGTAGGGGTGGTGGCACAGGTCTACTCATTTCACCCAAATGGAGCTTTTCTCTCTGCCCTCTACCACCATCCACCCCATTGTCCTTTGAATTACATGCTGTAACAGTCACTCACCCGGTACAATTAACCATCGTTGTCCTCTACCGTCTGCCAGGCTCCTTAGGTCATTTCTTGGAAGAACTGGACATTCTCCTGTCTAATTTCCCCGAAAATGGACCTCCGCTCATCCTCCTGGGTGACTTCAACATCCAGACAGAGAAGTCATCTGACCTCTTACACCTACTTTCTTCCTTCGCTCTGTCACACAGTCCCTCTCCTCCTACTCACAAAGCCGGCAATCACCTTGACTACATCTTTACTAGAAACTGCTCTACCACTAACCTCTCCACAACTCCACTTGATGTGTCTGATCACTTCATCTCTTACTCCCTTCCACTCTCTATAACTAACAAACCTCCCTCATTGACTAACTCTATACCGACTCATCGCAATATTCGCTCCCTCTCTCCCTCCTCGCTGGCATCCTCGGTTCTATCAGCTCTCCCTTCAACTGATTCCTTCTCACTCTTGCATCCGAACGCTGCTGCAGAGACTCTCCTCTCAACTCTTTCCTCCTCTCTAGACTCTCTCTGCCCTCTTACGACACGACGGACTGGCAAATCCCCTCCGGCTCCGTGGCTGTCTCAACCGGTCCGTGCTATGAGAGCCACCATGCGAGCGTCGGAAAGGAGATGGCGTAAATATAAACGACCTGACGACCTGCTTAAATTTCAATCTCTCCTCTCCTCGTTTTCTGCTTCTATCTCTGCTGCCAAAAGCTCTTTCTACCAATCAAAAATCGAATCTTCATTTTCTAACCCCAAAAAACTCTTCTCGATCTCCTCCAATCTCCTCGAACCCCCTCCCCCTCCTCCCCCCTACCCCCTTCTTCCGAGAGACTTTGTCAACTACTTCACCAAGAAAATAGCTGACATACGCTCCTCCTTCTCAAACCCACCTCTGAAGGAAACAACTACAGACCGGTCTCTCTTCTTCCCTTTTTGTCCAAAACCCTTGAACGGGCTATCTTTAATCAACTCTCCTCTTATCTCCACTGTAACAACCTCCTTGACCCCCACCAGTCAGGTTTCAAGGCAGGGCACTCCACAGAGACTGCTCTCCTTGCTGTCTCAGAGCAACTCCACACTGCTAGAGCCGCCTCTCTCTCTTCTGTCCTCTCTGCATTTGACACGGTCAACCACCAGATCCTTATTTCCTCCCTTCAGGAACTTGGTGTCACAGGCTCTGCTCTCTCCCTTCTCTCGTCCTACCTCGACCGCCGCACCTACCGGGTAACCTGGCGAGGATCTGTGTCGGAACCTTGTCCTCTTACTACTGGAGTTCCTCAGGGTTCCGTGCTGGGTCCCCTCCTGTTTACGCTTTACACCAACTCTCTTGGCGCTGTCATTCGCTCGCATGGCTTCTCTTACCACAGCTATGCCGATGACACCCAACTAATTCTCTCCTTCCCTCACTCGGACACCCAGGTGGCGGCTCGGATCTCCTGCCTGTCTAACTGACATCTCTCAGTGGATGTCCGCCCACCATCTGAAAATCAACCCCGACAAGACTGAACTACTTCTCTTTCCCGGAAAAGATTTGTTTACCCAGGACCTGACAGTCAACTTTGGAAACTCCGTACTAACGCCCACTTTGACCACTAAGAACCTCGGCGTCACACTCAACAGCCAACTCTCCCTGACTCCCAACATCACCGCGACAACGTGATCCTGAAGATACACGCTCTACAACATCAGGAGAATACGTCCCCTTCTCACTCAGAAGGAAGCGCAGGTACTGATTCAGGCTCTTGTCATATCCCGCCTGGACTACTGCAACTCCCTCCTAGCTGGTCTCCCTGCCACTGCCATTCGACCTCTGCAGCTCATTCAGAATGCAGCAGCTCGACTGGTCTTCAACCTTCCGAAATTCTCCCACACTACTCCACTCCTCCGCTCTCTTCACTGGCTACCGGTGGCCGCCCACATCCAGTTCGAAACATTGGTGCTCACGTACCATGCTGTGAATGGATCGGGTCCAGCTTACATCCAGGACATGGTCAAACCCTACATCCCGACCCGCACTCTCCGCTCTGCATCTGCAAAACTACTCGTCCCTCCCTCACTGAGAGCAAAACACTCGACTAGATCTCGACTCTTTGCTGTCCTTGCTCCGAAATGGTGGAACGAGCTCTCTGAAGACACCAGGACCGCAGAGAGCCTTCACATCTTCCGCCGCAAACTAAAGACACACCTCTTCAGACTCTACCTCGACTAAAGACTAACAAATTGTAGCACTTAAATTGTACTTGTAACGTCACTCATCTATAGCAAATTGTAAATTGGCTTATTTGAGGAAATTGCACTTTCTTGTTTCTTGTTCTCCTGAGTTTGTACCCTATGGTTGAATGCACTTATTGTACGTCGCTTTGGATAAAAGCGTCCGCTAAATGACATGTAATGTAATGTAATTTTCCCGTATCCCAATCCTGTAGAGCAAGCCCCCCCCCCCCCCCCCCCCCAATCTATTAAAATCCTGCAATACCTAATTGTGAAGGACTTTATGCACAGAGAGGGGAAATGAAGAGAAGAGTCTTCTCTAAAGACGCCGTAATTATTGTGGGAAACCTAGTGGACAACATGCGCAACGTCACACCTCATGCGAACCCCCTAACCAATCCCATACGGGTCTACTTGTATGAATTTATCCTGCTGGTCTTTATGTCTCAGCAGACCAGTTCGATGACTGGATTTTCTAACGCTCAAAGTGTGTACCTGAACGCACCAAACGCACGTGTTTGGAATTTCTAAAAGCCGGCTCCCATTCGCATTCACTTTGCAAAAGTATGCCCCTATTGTTATTCTGTCATTAATGCACTAGCCTTTAGTCTTTAGCATCTAAGGCCTTGCCTCATGGCCGACTGCCAGCACCACTCTAAATTTTCCTAAATCTACCTATCACAGAATTCCCTATGGTTGAATGCACAAAGTGAAATACTAAGCGAACAGTAAAATATTTCGCGAAATAGAGAATCCTCTGAGCAAGTCTAAAGCGACTTATCAAAGCGGCTGCAGGAAAATTCTAACAGTCCTTTCCCCGCTTTGGTCCTGTCATTGGCTTCTTCTTCAAAGAGTCACCTCCTGGACTGTCCCCTTCACGTCGAGGTGTGATGCTGCAGCTGTAACCTGAAACCTCACTGTACTATCTGTCCCTCACATTCCAATGCACTCAATGTAGATACAGTTGGCTTTATGCCTCAATGAGTGAATTTAACAAAGCATACATCGTTTAAGTCTTCATCTTATAACTAGTACACTTTAATTACAACAACCCATCATTAATGATCCCCGTTCGTCACACTTCATCATAAGATCTAAGACAGTTCATGTGGTTCAATTCTCAAGACATTTGCCCCAGTTGCCTGCCTTACATTAAGTTGTTCATTTACTACCTGACAGGAGAAAAAACTCCCAAAAAACCCTCTTTGGGGATAAAATTGGGAGAAATCCACAAAGGACGGCAATTAGCATCCGTCCCCAGGTTTTAACATCACATTGTGACAGAATGTTAATGTGTACAGTGTTTATATGATTTAAATAACTATGAATTGTGTTTGATTGAAATTGCATTCACTTCATCTAATATGTTAATGTAATAACTAATATCTAATAACACACAAACTATAATTCTAACACTAAACATTATTACACGTACTATAATTTCCTGACTAGGGGTGCACTTTTGGCTTAAATCCCTAACACATCACGCTCTTCAGACCCTCCTACTGTTCCCAGGAAAGATGACGGAATGTTTTTATTGCCACCGGAAAGGCCATTTAATCGCAGATTGTCTCTTACTCAAGAACAAGAAGTCACCCCCGCTGTCCCGTAAGAGTGTTGGTTTAACTCTAAGAAAAAGTCTGTTTCTTACCCGCAAGCTACAAGTGCTAGCGAGGCTCTTGCAGGAAAACCAGACCTGGTGTATGCTCCGTTTGTGTCTGTCGGGAGTGTTTCATGCACAGGAAGAACTGAAGACCAAAGAGAAATTAAAATTCTACGTGACACTGGTGCGGCTCAGTCAGTTATCCTTGCAGATGTGTTACCCTGGTCTGACCAGACATACTGTGGTTCACACATCCTTTTGTGTGGCATTGAAGCCAACCCAATTGCTGTGCCTTTACACTGGGTTCATATGCATTCTGATTTAGTTTCAAGTCGGTTCCGTGTTGGGGTGGTGCCTACACTAGCAGTGGAAGGGGTAGCACTATTACTTGGAAACGACATTGCTGGAGGTAAGGTGTCTCCAGTACCAGAAGTAACAGACAGGCCACAACCTAATGGTTCTGACATTGTCTTGGTTCAAAAATACCCTCAAGTGTTCCCTGCATGTGTTTTAACAAGGGCACAAGCTCGCATGCAGGGGGATACAGTGAATTTGTCAACTATTTTTGAACAGGTTGAAACTGTAGAGGTCCAGCCTAAAGCAGAGAAATGACCTTCTCTGCAGGCTGTAAAAGGGGGAAGCGGAGTCAATCCCCAGTTAGGTGATGTGTTGTCATCCATCACACCAGAGAGACTGATTGAGTGGCAAAAAGAGGATGTCAGTCTCGATAAATGCTTTAATTCTGTGGTCTCTTTTGAAAAGGCAAAAGTACAGAAGACTGCTTACCTTGTGGATGCTGGTGTTTTAATGCGTAAATGGGCTGCGCATAAAACAGGTGAGGACTGGGATACAGTTTGGCAGGTAGTGGTTCCGTCACCAATGCGACAGCAAGCACTGTCGCTGGCTCATAACCCTGCATGGTCCGGACATTTAGGGGTAACTAAAACATACAACAGAGTCCTCCAACATTTCTTCTGGCCAGGATTAAAATCTGACATTGTGCAATACTGCAAAACCTGTCATGTGTGTCAACTTACAGGGAAAGTGAACAAACCTGTTCCTCGTGTGCCACTTCACCCGATTCCGGTGATTGGAGAACCGTTTGAGCGGGTGAGTATTGACTGTGTGGGTCCATTCCCAAAATCTCGAACCGGTAACCAGTTTCTGCATACCATTATGTGCAGTGCCACTCGGTATCCATAGGCAATTCCCCGCCGGACAATTACAGCAAAGACCATTATTAAGAGTTTGATCAAGTTCTTTTCCACCTTTGGTCTCCCCCGAGTGATCCAGACGGATCAAGGCACTAATCTCATGTCCAAACTGTTTTCTTCGGCATTAAAAACATTGTCCATCTCACACCAGCTCTCAAGCGCCTACCACCCAGAGAGTCGGGGGGCTCTTGAGCGCTGGCACCAGACACTGAAAACCATGCTGAGGAAGTATTGTATGGAAACAGGTGCTGATTTGTGGGGTGCCCTTTGTTTTGTTTGCTGTTAGGGAAACTGTACAGGAATCATTGGGGTTCAGCCCTGCTGACCTCGTGTTCGGACACACGCCTAGGGGTCCGTTAAAAGTGTTAAAAGAGCATGTTCTATCTGATGTGCCTAGTAGCACCCCTAAGAATGTGTTACACTTTGTAAGTCAGATACGGGAGAGGCTGCATGCTGCCTGCATGCTAGCTCAGCAGTCTCTCTCTTCCTCTCAGACACGTATGAAAAAACGGTATGATAAACAAGCAAAAGACCGTGCATTTGTGCCAGGAGATCAAGTACTGGTTTTGTTACCAATCCCAGGGTCATCACTGTCTGCCAGTTTTTCTGGACCGTATGTTGTGGAGCGCAAAGTCAGTGACACAAATTACATAATCAAAACACCAGATCGTAGGCGCACTTCTCGTTTGTGTCACGTGAACATGTTAAAAGCCTATCATGTGCGCGATTCTTCCGACAGCCCCTCTAGTGCTCCTGTTCAGTCTGCGGGCTCCAGCATGGCGTTGGTGGTGCCTGTGCCTGCTGTGGACCTAGAGGAGAACAATACTGATGGTTTGGAATTGCGTCACTCATTACAACAGTGTAAACGTCTCGGTAATTCAGAGATGCTAGAAAACTTACCTTCATTAATAGAACATTTGGACGACAGTCAAAAAGATGATCTTGTGTCTCTAATACAGACGTTTCTTACAGTGTTCCAAGATGGAGCCAAGAGCACGTCTGTTTTAACGCACGACGTGGATGTCGGCAGTACACATCCTATTCGCCAGCATCCATATCGGGTAAACGCAAAAAAACGAGAGTTAATGAAAGGTGAGGTGGACTACTTGTTAAAACATAACATGGCAAAACGTTGTCACAGTGCTTGGAGCTCCCCGTGTATTCTAGTTCCGAAACCAGACGGTACGTCCCGTTTATGCACGGACTACCGTCGAGTAAATGCAGTAACTGTGCCAGATTCCTACCCGCTGCCCAGGATCGAAGACTGTATTGACCGAATTGGTTCAGCTGTGTTTGTAAGTAAAGTCGATTTGCTTAAAGGTTATTGGCAGGTGCCTCTAACCCCACGGGCTTCTGACATTTCGGCTTTTGTGACACCCGATAATTTTGTACAGTATACAGTTATGCCATTTGTAATGTGCAATGCACCCACTACATTTCAGCGTTTAGTTAACATGGTGTTTGATGACGTTCCTAACTGTACGGCTTACCTTGACGACGTAGTAATACACTTACCCACATGGGCTGAACACCTCTCCACGTTGAGGTTGGTGTTCCAGCGTTTGGAAAAAGCTTCATTAACCCTTAACTTGCTAAATGTGAATTCGGCAAAGCTACTGTAACATATCTGTCCTATTGCTAGCAAGGTGGATGCTATTGCTAGTTACCCTGCTCCTAAAACACGCTGTCAGTTACGTAGATTTCTTGGAATGGTGGGCTACTACCGGACTTTTTGTAAAAACTTTTCAACGGTGGTAGCGCCCCTAACTACATTGCTCAGTTCCAAACTACCTTTTAAATGGTCCGCAGAGTGCAGCTCTGCTTTCGAGGCCGCAAAAGCACTGCTTTGTACAGCTCCTGTGCTAAGAGCTTCTAACTTTGACCACCCTTTCAAACTGGAGGTGGACGCCAGTATGGTGGGGGCTGGGGCGGTCCTCTTACAGGAAGATGAGGAAGGAGTAGATCGGCCAATTAGTTTTTTTCCAAGAAGTTCAATCCGTGCCAGTCACGATACTATTGAACAAGAAACTCTTGCTTTATTGTTGGCCTTACAGTTCTTTGAGGTATACGTCGGTTCTAGTGTTGGGCCTGTAAGAGTATTCACAGACCATAATCCTCTTACATTCCTCAAAAGAATGTACAATCAGAACTGTCGCCTTATGCGGTGGGCTCTGATATTGCAAGGATACAATGTGTGTATCACTCACGTCAAAGGGACATCCAACGTAGTGGCCGACGCGTTGTCCCGTGCATACCAGGACTAGTTGTGTGCAAAAGGTGGCTTGCACACTTTTTTTGGGGGGGGGGCGTGTTACGTCCCCAGAAATCTGGGTTCGTATAATGATTCCAATTCAGGGATTACTTGTAGGTGCGTGTGTGTGTGTGTTTTTTCTCGCACGGCGACTCCATACCCCTTTTGCTGGCACTGGTGGGCCAGAGCAGTGGGTTGTCATGTTCCCCTCCCTTTTGGTAGCTGGAACGTAACAGATGTGTAAAAATGTCTCTGACAGTTTTAACCATCGCAATGTTGGCAAAATGCAGAAAGTCCAGTTTGAGTAACCAATCCATTAGCATTATAACAAATAAACTCTTCGGACATTTTAAAATGAGTAAATATTGCCTCACTTTTCCACTTCAGTTTGCTCATCAACTTACTCAGTCATCACAAGCTGACCTCGTCCGGTCATCCTCGCTACTCCAGTGGAGACTTTTATCACTTACTTCCATGTGCTTCTCTGTAATCATTATGACAAAGGCTGTGGGGAGATAATATACTCCAGCTTCCATATGTTTCCGGCCAGTTTGGAAATCTTGTAAAGCTGCGAGTTGCCGAAGTACCTTGTGATGGACGTGTTTGTCTACAATGTGGGACATGGAAGAACTTTAGTGCGAAGCTCATGAGATGCTGCAAAACTGGATCATGAGCGTTTCAGCTCCAAGATGGCGCCGTTGATGGCCGCCTCGGTGCTTCGGTGCGCTTCGTTTTTTTGTTGTTTTTGTTGTTAATTACGTTTGCTGCTGCGATTCCCGGAGCTCTTTCACCAGAGATGAGCTCTTGAACATCCGTGGAACTACTCCAGCGGAGTTACTTCCAACTTTCCTGCTTTCTTCCGTGGAATTACTGGACATTCTAGTCAAAGGTGCGCTCACCTTTCGTCACGCGGTGAGACGCCGTAGGAGAGGAAAACGGGCCGGCTCGCTGGTGAGACTCCGCAGGCGTGGTTCTCGCACTCCGCTGCCAGGCATCTTTCTCTCCAACGTGCGCTCACTGTGCAACAAACTGGACGAAATTCAGCTGTTGATGAGGAGAGACAGAGACTTCTCTACATCCTCTGTCTTGTGCTTCACGGAGACGTGGCTCTGCGGATCGATACCGGACTCCGCGCTCCAGCTGGCGGGCTTCCAGCTGCTCCGAGCGGACCGCGACACGGAGCTCTCCGGCAAGACGAAGGGTGGAGGAATCTGCTTCTACTTCAACAACAGCTGGTGCAACGCCGTAACGGTGATCCTACAACAATGTTCTCCTGATCTGGAAACTTTTTTCATCCACTGCAAACCCTTTTATTCCCCCGTGAGTTTGCTTCATTCATCCTGGTCGGTGTTTACATGCCGCCGGCGGGCAACGTGCACGAGGCACAGCGGACACTCGCCGACCAGATACGGCGTGTGGAGCGGACCAACCCGGACTCTTTAGTTATTGTCCTCGGGGACTTTAACAAAGGAAATGTCAGCCATGAACTTCCTAAATACAGACAGTTTATTAAATGCCCCACCAGAGAGGAGAACACGCTGGATCACTGTTACACCACAGTCAGCAGGGCTTATCACGCCGTCCCTCGTGCTGCACTGGGACACTCTGACCACGTCATGGTCCATCTGATTCCTGCATACAGGCAGAAACTAAAGCTCTGCAAACCTGTGGTGAGGGAATTCAAGAAGTGGACCAGTGAGGCGCTGGAGGATCTTCGGGCGTGCTTTGACTGCACAGACTGGGATGTTTTCAGGACTGCTACTGACAGTCTGGATGAGTTCACAGAGGCTGTAACTTCCTACATCGGCTTCTGTGAGGACAGCTGTGTACCATCATGCACCAGGGTGAGTTACAACAACGACAAACCCGGCTTCACAGCGGAACTCAGAACACTACGCCTGCAGAAGGATCAGGCATTTAGGAGTGGGGACAAAGTCTTGTACACAGAGGCAAAATACAAGTTTAGCAAGGCGGTGAGAGATGCTAAACGACTGTACTCTGAGAAACTCACAGAAACAACAGTTCTCAGCAAGTGACTCTGCTTCGGTTTGGAGAGGCCTCAAACACCTCACCAACTACAAGCCAAAAACCCCCCACTCCATGAATGACCTCCGCCTGGCAGACGAGCTGAATGAGTTCTACTGCAGATTTGAAAGACAATGTCCTGATCCCATCCCCCACAGCTCCACCAACCTGCTGCAGTCCCCCTCCCCTCCCTCCCCCAGCCCATCAGGTGCTCACGCCTCTTCATCTATATCACCTTCCCCTCCCCCACCAGCAACGACCCTCTCTATTCTGGAGAGAGACGTTAACCGGCTCTTTAGAAGACTAAATCCCCGTAAGGCAGCCGGTCCGGACTCCGTTTCCCCTCACTCCATGAAAGCATTGTGCTGACCAGCTGTCTCCGGTGTTCACTGACATCTTCAACACCTCCCTGGAGACATGCCACGTACCAGCCTGCTTCAAGGCCTCCACCATCATCCCTGTCCCCAAGAAGCCCAGGATCACAGGACTCAATGACTACAGGCCCGTCGCCCTGACCTCTGTAGTCATGAAGTCTTTTGAACGGCTAGTCCTGACCCACCTGAAGTCCCTCACCGACCCCCTCCTGGACCCCCTGCAGTTCGCCTACAGAGCCAACAGGTCTGTGGACGATGCTGTCAACATGGCCCTCCACTACATCCTCCAGCATCTGGACTCCCCAGGAACCTACGCCAGGATCCTGTTTGTGGACTTCAGCTCTGCTTTCAACACTATCATCCCGTCTCTGCTGCAAGACAAACTCTCCCAGCTGCACGTGCCCGACTACACCTGCAAGTGGATCACAGACTTCCTGTCAGACAGGAAGCAGCACGTGAAGCTGGGGAAACATGTCTCAGCCTCTCGGACCATCAGCACCGGTTCCCCCCAAGGCTGCGTTCTTTCCCCTCTGCTCTTCTCCCTGTACACTAACAGCTGCACCTCCAGTCATCAGTCCGTCAAGCTCCTGAAGTTTGCGGATGACACCACCCTCATTGGACTAATCTCTGGTGGGGACGAGTCCGCCTACAGGTGGGAGTCTGACCATCTGGTGTTGTGGTGCAGCCAGAACAACCTGGAGCTTAACGCTCTAAAGACAGTGGAGATGGTTGTGGATTTCCGGCGGAACAGAGCCCCACCCTCCCCCATCACGCTGTGTGACTCCCCCGTCACTATTGTGGATTCCTTCCGTTTCCTGGGCTCCATCATCACCCAGGACCTCAAGTGGGAGCTGAACATCAGCTCCATCACCAAGAAGGCTCAGCAGAGGTTGTTCTTCCTGAGGCAGCTGAAGAAACTCAACCTGCCAAAGACGATGATGGTCCACTTCTACACGGCCATCATCGAGTCCATCCTCTGCTCCTCCATCACCGTCTGGTACGCTGCAGCCACAGCCAAGGACAAGGGCAGGCTGCAGCGTTGTCATCCGCTCTGCGGAGAGGGTAATTGGCTGCAATCTGCCGTCCCTGCAGGACTTATTCGCTTCCAGGTCTCTGAAGCGAGCTAAAAAGATCGCGGCCGACCCCTCCCACCCCGGACAAAAACTGTTTGTGCCCCTTCCATCTGGCAGGAGGCTGAGGTCCATCAGGACTACGACCTCCCGCCACACGAACAGTTTCTTCCCGTCGGCAGTCGGGCTCATCAACAGAGCCCGGTCCCCCACTGCCTGACTATAACATTCCACCGGTCACTCCCCCTCATACTGCACATGCCACTTTAACTGCAATTCATCACTTTGTCACTTGTCACTTTGTCTCTTGTCTGTTACTTGTTTGTTAGTGCACTTTATGCTTAATACTTTTTTTTAACTTTTTAATATTTAACATTTTTTAACTTTATTCCCTTGTTTTATACTAACCCATAGCCGTAGCCTTATTCTACTAACCCATTGCACTAGCATTTCATTCCACTTTATTTTATTACTTGTGCACTGTTGTCTTGTCTGTCTACTGTCGCGCACTAACCGCCAAGACAAATTCCTTGTATGTTTGACATATTTTGGCTAATAAATGTTTCCTGATTCCTGATTCCTGATTATATGGAAAACTGATTTTTATTTTAAAATAGAGGTGTGGTTAAGAAAACAAACATCTGACAACAAGTTGGATGGATGTTAGAGGTGCAGTTTAGAGAATGACAATGTGTGTGTGTGTGTGTGTGTAACACTACACAAAAAAAATCAAAGCTGTATGCCACGCATAACAAACTTTTTACTTTGTTAAATGTCAAGTAAACTTAATCTATATAAACCAATTAAGCGGCCTTAAGCTGCATGCCCTTTGCATAGCCGGTAGTAACAAGACAATAACAATGGGGGAGGGAGAGGGCGTGCGAGGCTCCATGTCATCTGTTAACGGAAACTACAACCTTAAATCTAAAGTAGTTTTGTCCCTTTGTCCCTTTGTCCCCTGAGACCTTCAGGGTCGCTGATCAGCAGCGTTTCTTAGACAGTCGGAGAAAACAATTGTCCGTGCGTTGCCACATGAACCAGTTCATGACGGCACGTTTAACGCGGTGAACAGATGAGGATCGTCCAGTAGTTCCCTTTTGTCTTTTGGACAGCTCACTGCAGTCCGACCCGCAGACGTCAGGTCGGGTATTAACTCAATCTACTAAGCAATTGTTTCCTTCCTCTCGGCTCCCGCCTGAGTCTCTGCCTGTGGCTCCCTCCGTGATTGTTTTCAAGTAACAGGCAGAGGAAAATGGCCATCTCATTATTTTTAACGGGTGTTTGAGACGGGCTCCATTGCAGCGGCGCGCAATGAGGATGAGGATGTGCTCCAACTATTGTCGCGTCATGGCGACAGTGAGAGAACGGATGAGTAGGGAACAAGGTAAAATAGATAAATAAGAAACAGCTAATCATGATCACTTTTCACCCAGTTGGCCTGTGAGTTCGTATTTTAGCCCACCCCCCCCACCAACAGCCCTTTAGCTTTCAGCAACTCCCCAACAAATGCCATTTCTTTCTTCTTCTTTTTTTAACCGCATTTTCCATCTAGATGTGTTTTAATTAAGTCTCCTGGCCTTGCTCCCCTTTGGCTGCTGCAATCAGGCCGCGGGATCATTGCCTCTTTTCTCGCCGGCTCGGTCAGGGACGACGCGGCATCTGCCGAGCCCCTCCCTCGCTCCGCCTGTCCGCCTGTACTCCAGAAAAAGAGAAAACACCAGGCACCGGGTGGAGTTTTTTTCTTTGACACGGCAAAAGACTGTTTCCTTGATTAAGATTGGTAAGGTTGTTGCACTGCATGGAAATGCACATATGCTCCCTGATGAGCGACAGGCCGAAAATGTGCAGGACTACTAATTCAAAGACTGGAAACTGGACGCTTGCTTTAATCTCAATTATTTTTGTTTCTTCCTTGGGCCCCTCGTGTCATAGCGAGACAACACATGGGGTCTGCCAAGCTGCAGATCTTTCTACGCGTTGAGGCAAAGCACATGACAACGTATTTAGGGCGTTTTATTTGCTCCGCCATTGCTGTCCACATATCTGAAGTAACCTAAAAAGAGTGAGAAGAGTTCTCATGCTTCAGAATGGCCCTTTTCAGAAAGACGTACCTATAGGACAGAGTCAGCGAATGAGTGGGACTCTGAAGATTCTTACAACTATAAATACAAACACAAGGACCAGTGTGGTTATTTCTCTTCAAGATAGCGTCTCTTTCTCTTTTTTTCCTTCAAGCTGTCACCTGCTTCCCCCCGCAATAATTATCTGTCAGCATGCATGGTTCAGTTGCCGGTAACCGGGTGAGGAGAACTTGTAATTCATCGATACAGGTGCACCGTCACGCTTTTGCCTTGTTTTATTTCACTTTTTGGGTGGTGCAGCGTTCTTTTGTAGCAGTATGTAGTGGCATATGTTGGGCTAGCACAAAAGGAACAAAAGAAAAAGATGCTTTTGCTCTTTAGAAACCAGGTAAGTGACTTGCTAATAAGTAGCCATCTCATATCAACTCAAAACGATGTTTAACAGATATTTTATTTTCAAAATGACAATGCAGTCATTACAAATAATGTAAAAATATACCTTCTAGCATTTCTCAATATTACTAATATCTTTTGTGCAAGGAATGTCTCTAATCACGTTAATAAATCAGTGATCTTACAGTGATCTGCTCATGGATTATTGTCATGCCATCCATGGATTTGGACAGCATAGCATAGTTATTTCCAGAAGTGTAAATATATATACACATATATATGTTGTATGTCTGTTTTATAATAACACATTGTGCCACACAAAAAGCTTCACTTTATTTGCGGATACGTGTGCTTAGAATGAAAGTTGGAGTTGAGAAGTGTTAAATTTTGCAATGAAAGGGCATTGTCTCCTCATAATTGTGTTCTTTCTTCCTTCTCAAAAGGATTAAAGAAAAGAATCCAATCAGAGACGGTCGGTAGGTTTGACGCCTTATCGTTGCACATTTTTTCCGTTCATCAAATTTGCAGTTTGATATTCACATTGTTCTGCGATTATTAGATCTAAATGAAGGAATACATGATTTTCTCACTAATCTTGTCTCTATCTTTCTGTATGGGAACAATGAGGAGAGTCGTAAATTAAAGTGTGATTACAATTTGTCACTTTTAGTGTCACCGTTTCTCACTCGGCAAAGTACAGGAATGCTTAACACTTTGGGGCACGGCTCATACTGACCTCCAGGAATTATCTTTAAATCACCCAAAATCACGTCTCACGCTTCACAGAAATCTCTGTGTTTAAATAGCACTTGCCTGTGGCATGTTAGGCATGTTTTCCCGTACTGGTACGGTACACGTTTCATAGCAATTAAGAATAGCATTGCGTGTGATGGTCATGCGTCGGTGGATCCGGGGCCAGCAAACTGCGGAGACCAGGATTTAACACCCGGTAACGCTGCATGATCTAAATGCAACATACTCTACGGGGATGCGGATTAATGAGCGTCCCACACATTTGTGGAAGGCTAGGAGGGTCTTAGATCCTGAATCTTCAGGAGGGATTAAAAATACATGTTTATCTTCCTCCCTTTTGATATGCCACTGTACTGAAGTAAGGTTCTCATTTCTCCATTTTTACTATTTCTGTTGATTTTCTGGCATGCTCATGTGGGTCTATATTCAATGATGCTTACGTTCATGTAACACAAAGAACTGTCATTGCTTCATTTGTATGTTAAAGGTAATTTTATTAAGCTGCGATTTAGTTTGTACTTTGCATGGGTGACAACACTCCTTATGCAGGGCGTGTTATTTTAATAAACAGTATGGCTTACAGACAAATAATTCAGCATCTTCTCCAGCACCACACACAGCTGACATCAAGGGGCTTTTAACAATGTGCTAAAGTCCCCTCATTGGAAAACTGCATGTTAGTGCATGGAAAGTAAAAAAAACTTGTGTTGCATCTTGGCATATACGTTTAGTGTCTTTTCATTCCCAGCCTCAACAATGTGGACTACAGGGTCGTGCTCGTCTGCAGGATTGTAGATGAGCTGCTTGCAAACGTCGTCGGGGAAATCCTAACTCTCCTTCAGCTTAGAAAGCGGAGCAGCTTCCACACAGCAGCAATAATCCCAATGCTGAGTTAGCGCTTTTTGCCTGTGTTTGTAAATCTAAAACCACTTACATAATGCAAATGTTTTTTATCCCCGGTGCCGGAGATGGGAGAGAAACTTAGCAAAGAGAGCGTTGGGCTGTTCTCAGAAAACCACACACGCAAAGAAGGAAAAGGACTTTGTTTTCTGCTGATCTCTATTAACATCACGGTGATGATATCCTACTTTCCATTGAAATTCAAAACCACAGAAAAATGCCTTTCGGGTATAAATTCATTCACTAAAGAATGGAAATTGTTTTCAGTTATGAGTTAACGGCAACGTGTTATGCATCTTTTTTTTGAGGATTTGAGGGAAAAAAAGAACTGAATATTTGCCGATGGCTGTTAAACTGGAGATGAGCGAGGCAGGCCGAGTAAAAGATAGCGTGGAGGCTACAACAGGAAGGAAGTTAGGAGGTGGAGGGCAGCAAGGGATGAATAAGGATGATGAAGGACCAGGATCAGGGCGGAGATTATCCCCGGGGCTTGTTCTGTGGCTCTGTTCCTCCAGCTTGAAGGCCCCTTTAGGAGGTTAGGATCAGGAGAGTGGCCCAAATCGATGGGCCGAAGAGGGACCCGGAGGCTCCATCCTAATACTCTATGATAATACCGTCTGCCGGCCTCCCTGCTGGGTAACCTCATCCATCATACCGCTGCTGCCACCAGCACAGATAGCGGAGGAGGAGGAGGAGGAGGAGGAGGAGGAGGAGAAGAGAGACACATAGCGTTGCACCAATTGATAGATGGCTGAGAATTGCTCTTGTGTCGCTGCCATAAATCCCAGAGCTGATTTTAATAAACCTGGTAATAGGACAGAGAGGATGTCCTTGCACATGTGTCTTTGACCCTTCAGAGAGAGAGAGAGTGCCACATAAAGAAATGTTAATCCGTATATATTAAACGTTACCCGCACACAGCCTCCGTGTCACAGCGCAGATGCATCATAGCTATTGATTGGCCACTTTCTTGACTAGCGATTTGAAATGAGATATTTCATCCTCTTGAGGGAATCCCACTCTGTTCATTTTCCGAGCAGAAACCTTTCTCCAGATGGATTTTTTTTTTTTCAAACCACATTTTCAGGTGGATTGAAATGTAACTACAAAGGGATTACCAGTCTATCTTTTGAGAGGATACGCAGTGACGCCCGCCAGGATTTCCTGTCAGAAATGTGTCTTCACCACCGTCACTGATCCTGTGTGGTGCAATTTGTCGCCAGCGTGATTTTCACTGGGGGGGGCAAAATGATGAACCACCATTCAAGCATTCTTCCGTTATTGGCGAGCCGTGTCCCCTCGGGTGTACTGACGCCATATCCGTTGCCACGGCAACCCATGTGGATATGTTGGAGGATTCTGGCCACACATATCCGACACACTGGCCAAACGTGATGACTTGCAAAGTACGGACGGTGTCTTAAATATCAGATCCTGTAAACGGTGGGATTTCGGTTGTCGTGTGAACACAGGATCGGTCCTCTTTGTGTACGTGTGTGTACTCACCATAGGCGCATTACTGCCGTACCGCATTGGTCTGGTCTGGTTAACACAGTTGATTCACTTTTCCTCACTCATGCAAATACTGTCAGGACACAGCAATGTTGAGGCTTAGAGGTTGAGTCAATGCAATGGGTTCGCTTAGATATAACAAATAAGTTGAACCTTTGGGTCGGTCTCTTGGCTTTGCTGCACAAGGGATAAGATCATGGGTGTCAGTTTATTTATGGGGACTTTTTCCCCCAGTGGAGTAGTAACTTAACTGTTGCCTCTCATATCGGTAGTGTCCATCTTTGCCTAAAGCACCGAGCTCTTGAACCGAGCCAACGAGCGGATCTAATCGCTCTCTCTGTCTCTTTTCCCTCTTTCTTCCTCCTCCTCTCGCTGCAGAAATGTTCTGAGCGCAGACAAAGGAGAGAAGGGGGCATTTGAGGAGAGGGCTGCCCTCCTCCATTAGTGAGCTGCCATCATGAAAGAAGTCTAAATTCACATTCCATTACGGTCCGGTTGAAGGATGGTCTCTCTTTGGTCTCTCTGCGTAACAATATGACCTGATTTATGTTTGTTGTTGGTCTACATTTGCCATAATGATTTGGACGGGAGCGAAGGAGAAAATTATGTTCTGTTGTTTAGATTTGAGGACATGTTCATGACCTTCATGATCTTTCTTTGTCGTCAGGTTTTTGACATTTTTGATTCTCTTCTCCTCATTGTGGTCGTTTTGTAAACTCTTCATGCTCTCTTCTTGTTTCTCTTTCACTCGTGGATTTTGCGGCGCTGGCGGCGCTAGCAGGCTGAATACGTTGTGCTGGACGTGTACGACTATTTTGTTCATGAGAAGCGCCAGTAAATGAGTTAGTCATTAGTTGTTTTTTAACATTTCTCTGGAAAAACTTGATGAATGAATAATGATTTGCACTTGACACGGACTGAAGAGGGGGAATGCAGTTTGGGTTAATAATGTAAACAGATGGTTGTTTAAAAATCAGATAGTGGAAAATGTTTTATTACTTGGAGTTCCATTAAGAATAGGAAACATGTAAAAGTCTCAATGTGACCTTGATGTGCCGCACTGGTTTAACTTTTATTCCGCAGTCCGTAAAAAAGAAAAAAAAAAGCGTAATCTTTTTTTGTAGATTTTGCAATTTCCTTTCACCACACCGCCATGGAATTATCTCGTATTGTTTTTGTGTGCCTTTTCTTACTCTTGGCACACTATTACTTCAGGGAGGACAGCAAAGTGCTCGCAATGAAAGCCTCTCAGACAGAACCAAGCCAAACATTACAATAACTCTGTATAATACGATAAGTAGCTTAGCAAACCACTCTGCTGACACACAACCCGTAAACTGGTCTCCCAAATCCTCAGCCTCGACTTCAGGGCTTCCTGTCTCAAATCAAATTCAGGCATTAGCAGGCAGGCAGAGGTTTGATGTTAAAGCCCCCAGGTGATGCTAGATTAGGCTTGAGACATGCTGCAAGTAGAAAGTGCACTGTATATTTTATAATATAGAATTAAATACATTAAAGGGAAATGCAGAGCAGCAGAACTCTCCTGTTTTTATAGTATACAGAGGCATTTTACTAAGTGCTTAAAATGTAATAATTGGCAATACTAAATATAGGCTTACAGTGAACGCAGCATTCATGGTATTATTGGGGATTAAGTGTTGAATGTGGCCATTTTCAAAAAGCAACACTCTTATTTAGTGCATGCGTGCCAAGGTAAGATTTAATAAACCAACAATTCGTACTTGAGTACTTACAACAGTAACAGTACTGTGTAAACATTGGAAATGTAGTTGTCCATCCTAAAACCCTGCATGGAAGGTCCCACGGATGGAACAAATGTTTTGCAGCCCGTCAATCACGTATTGAACAGAAAGTGGTGAAGGAACAGAAGATTGGATCTCTTCCAGTTTTATTGTGCAATTTGATGTTCTCATTTTCTCATGTTTAAATTGAGACTGCACAGTGTTTTAGCCCCTGAACAGTATATTGTATTTTCTCTCTTGAAAATATTTCTTAAACCTTAAGCATGCAAACATTCAATCAACCCCCACCGACCAAGTAAGTGGACATGGCGAAGTCTGTTCCGACGTATAAACGTGTTCCATTCTATTACAGCCCCGTGTGGTCGCCGTCTTCCTGGTAATGTGAACGCTATTCTCTCAGTTTTATCCGTCCAAGTGAACAAACACAGCCTCAGGTTCACTCTGGGCTCGGATAGACTGCTTATTGAGGAACCAGGAGTTATTGGGGTGGTGAAGAGGCCAGAACTCCTTTGAATTGACTCTGTCTCCACAGTTAATAAGGTAAAAGAGTAAAGGACAGACAGCTGCATCTATTAGAGACCCTGCTGGCCCCAGTTAGACGCACATGCAGGTTTCCTCCCAATGAATTATCTTTCACACGAGATCATGATTGGCAAATGAGACCTCTTCTCTCACTTTGATTATCAGCCAGGTCAAAGCCACGTAAGAATTTTATTTACTTTCTTATTTGCCCTCATTCACTTTAAATGATCAACATTGTTGGAAATCCTCAATAAACTGGGAAGTGTTACCTGTATGGAGTTAAACAGCCCAGAGAACACACACACACACACACACACACACACGCACGAACGCACGCACGCACGCACGCACACACACACACACACACACACACACACACACACACATGGACACTGGATTGACAGCTTCTCTTGTCATTTTGCTTTCACCTTATTGAGGCGCATTGTCTACACTATTTAAAGTGACATTTACACCATTTAAGGTGAAACTCAAAGTGTTTTACCTTCACAGGCTTTTATTTTACGAAAATTACTACGAGGAAGCTGCAGGGACCAAGATTGTGGATGATGATATATGATTAGTCCATAAATCCCACGAAAAGGTAAAGGGGCTGAAAACCTTTCCCCCCCAGATGCTACGCGTGGGGGGACGCCACCTGCAGAGAAAAGAAAATGTCCAACAGTCACCGACAGAAGGTGGTGAAATCCTTTTACTCATGCAGCGTAGTAATTCACTTTCCTGTTTTTGTATTTGTTGGCTTATTTCTGTTGCATAAGTAGTCATCAAAGCCCACAGTCCATACATTTGCCCTTAATGTGTTTCCTTTTGGCATGCAAACACCCATTGAGTTGCCCCATTGTGGATCTACCCTGTGAGTGAATGTGCTGAGTCCATCCGCTGCTCCTCATAGTTATTGGGGAGAAAATGACAGGCATCCGACCGCAAAGAGACACAATGAGCCAAGCAGTGAAAACAAATTGGTACTCTGGGGAGCTGTAATGCTTCTTTTTTTGCTACCTGGTGTTGTGGGGACGACTTTAAAAAAATAAAACATATTTCAGCTGGTGCGATGGAGGTTGATGGTGCAGAGGACTCTTTGTGTGCGTGTGTGTTTGAAGCATAAATAACAGGAACAGCAATCACTTTGCATGCTAAACATTTTCTGATATCAGGAGATTAGGAGGTTAAAAACAATCCAGCAGTCAAACTGATATGCATCATACTAATATACAGCTTCATGTTGATACTGTGTAGAAAATTAAATCCAATGGAAGCCTGGAATCCAATCACCAACCTTTTGCTTCCCAGCACACCTTCTCTAACCCCTGCGCCACGACGACCCCAATTGAATTGATATAAACACTACTGCAATGCTGCAAATTATTACCTAGATTCAACAGCATTAAGTAGCTTAATGATAAATCCTATGAGACAACACATTATAAGCCAAAAGGTAAACAGTTTGAAGTCCTCAAAAAAAAAGCTAAATGAACTTGTTACAGAGAGTCTCACAAAAAACGAAACACTCGATCAGCCACGCTTCATTCTACCATTAATCACAGCATGGTTACTGCACACAGGCTATCAGTTCAACAATATGTCTTCTCATATTTTTTTAATTTCGCCAGTGATGCATGATGGTGTATCACACAAAGAGAGATGCTGCGTTGTCGCCGTCACACACCGGCATCTATGGAAGTAAATCTGTGTCATCGGATTTTGAAAGAAAAAGGTGATTGAATTTCTAGCACTGAATATTTATGCATTGAAATCATGTATCTGAATGTTTTTCAACGTTAAAATATTCAACTGCAAAAAATTCAACCGCAAACCCAGCGGCTTTAGCGAAGCGTGTGCAGACGCATAACCCCGACAGTACGTGCAGGTTATGCTGTTTACATGCACGATCATTGCATGTCTAACGGTGATGGGGCTTCGGTGTGTTTTAACTCTATTATATGCCATCTGTGTGGTTTGTGTCTGTAAGATTCAGTAATAGACAGCTGACATTTGTACATTGGACGTGAAATAAGCGGAAGTTAAACGAGATCGGTTGTGGTTGTTTTTTCAAACTCTCAGTACGATGTCATATATTATACAGTATCATTAAAAAAAACCCGAAACACGAACATATCAGACATATACACATTATAGTGTGACAAAGGTTTATTGTCCCATACGACCTTACAGTTGTGAAGCAGAGATTGTGATCTGTCACTGAATTTTAATAAAGTTCTTAAAAGACAGTTGAGTAGAAGTTGTGATACTAGTTTGACTTTATCAAACCCCATCACTGTTGGACATGTAATGATCGTGCATGTAAACAGCATAACCTGCACGTACTGTCGGGGTTATGCGTCTGCACACGCTCCGCTAAAGCCGCTGCCCCCCCGGCTCCTATGCGCTCTACAAGCGCGTTCATGGTTTCAAAACTCCGCCAATCACTCCTAATAGCTCGTCAAAGCATCCCAGCATCAGCAGTCTATTACTGAATCTTACAGACACAAACCACACTGATGCCATGAAGTTAAAGTTAAAACACTCAACGAAGCCCCATTATTAATGGACATGGCTGAAATCATAGTCGACAAGCCGAAGTTGTATTGGGGCACTCGCTCCTTTTGCTTGACGCACGCTCCCGATCTTGAATCTAGAATCGATTGCTCTTCCTTGGGTTCCCGGATGTTGCGGTTGAATTTTTTGCGGTTGAATTTTTGCGGTTGAATTTTTGCGGTTGAATTTTTGCGGTTGAATTTTTTGCGGTTGAATTTTTGCGGTTCAATTATTTGTGGTTGAATATTTTAACGTTGAAAAACATTCTGATACATGATTTCAATGCATAAATATTCAACTGCAAAAAATTCAATCACCCTTTTCTTTTAAAATCCGATGACACAGATTTACTTAGGCACATACATAGGCATCCACACCCTCAATTTATCTTTTGCTGCCGTATCTGCATATCAAGGCCTATTGCGTCACACCTTTCTGTGCATAAGACAACAGAGAAAATGAGGGAGTAGTTTGTTAGCAGCCTGGAAATGCATCAATGTTAAACTGACAGGAGCAGGAAAATGTTTAATCGAGACTTGGTGGTGTTTTGTTCTATTGAGGTTACTCGGTAATATGGATATTTAACTTAAAGAGGCTATTATAAACAATATTTACAGCACATTAGTTGTGCACCTTTGAATGTAATAAGGGAGGCTGTTCTTTCTTAGGGTTTTTTGTTACCCTAGATATCCTGGTAATTAGAATGGGGCTGCTTAATGAGATAAGGATCTACTTTTTCTGTTATGCTATTGGTTAGCACGAGCTAGCACTGCTGCAGACAGACAGAAAAAAAACCCTGTTGAATGCAAATCATTGAAATGGTCGAACACCCTGAGAAAAGTGCTTATTCCGTTTTGGCTATTTCAGAGCTAGATTGGAAGATTGATACGACTTTCACGACTGTCCATCCATCCATCTCCAAAACTGCTTATTCTTCGTACAAGGTCACCGCGGGGTCGATCCCAGCCGCCATGGGGCGAGAGACGAGCTATACCCTGGAAGTCCGTCGCAGGGACGACACAGAGACATGCAAACATTAACAGGCAAATTAGTCACCAATCAAGCTGATCTTCAGACACGTGGTGCATTATTAATGTTTGTATATTCAGTGAGTGGTTCAAGTGAAGATGAACGTAACATTTGTACCTGCTAAAAACAAGTATAATATTATTGTTACTGTTTCAAATGGGATGAAATTCAACATAATTGAGGAGTGGCTGTTGAAAACCTCACATAAATATGGAACAACTTGCCTGAATTCAGAACAGTCTTACTGATTAACAATTGACTGAGCAGCTTGGGGAGCTTCAGCAGATCCATCTGATATATACCGTCAAACTCTTAAACGTGAGAGTATTTAAATTTAGGAATTTGTCTCCATCACAGGTCTCTTATGAACCACTTATTCCGAACCACAACGTATCAAGACGGGCGACAGACTCCTGCTCTGATGAATCCTCGTCCGATCATTTTAATTTGAGCGTTGATTATATTTCCAGAATACTGCTTATATTTTGTGTCTAGCTACATTTCACAGAGAAGACTGTGGTGTATTTGCTTACTCAGGTTTCTAGCTCAGGAGGATCCGTGGTCATTAATTAACCAGTTGCAATGCAAATTTTAGTTTCAGTTGATAAATGACCCTGGTGTCTGCTGGAGATGTGAAGGAATGAAATAGCAGAGTGGGTCCATCTGTTTACGTTACGCTCGGTGAAAGGAAAGCGGGGGGGAAAAACTTCTTATTACACTCTTTATCAAAACTAATTACAGATACAAGCTGGAGGAAGGAAGGTACACTCATCTCAGCAAGGAGTAAGGGTGATGAGGGCTGTGACTCACTTTTTGCATCCTTTGACGTAAATTTCTGCAGCCGTTAAGAAGGACATCCCTGCTGGGTCAAGGTTGGTAATACAGCTGGGATTATATTTAACAAACATATTTGTTCATTCACTGGTTAGAGTCAGAGTTTATTTTAGTATTGGGGTGAAACAAGTAGTTATCGCTAACATTGGCATGTTAGCTTTTTTACCTTCTCGCATAGCAGCAAGTTTACACAAGTATGTAAAAACACATGTACAGCGGAGGGACCAAATAACGGGATTAAAAACGTTGGCACAATTCGTCCAGAGGGAACCGTCTTTAAGGTGACCAAATGTTATTGTAATCCGTCACCATTGAGAGGTAATCATTCCTACAGATTTGGACTCAATAACAAGTTGCATCTTTTGAAATAATGAATCAATGCAAAAATCGTTATAAAGATATTTGTAGAGATATTTGGGCAGTTGCAGTGGACCAACTGACAGACATTGCCAGTCAGAGAGCAAGAGATTCCTCCTCATCCCCACTGAGGGATTACGGTTTAAGTGCAACGTTTTTCCACACATGCACATTAATACAATACACCAGAAAACCTCAAGCCAACTACTGGAGTGACACGCATACAAAACGGGGGTCGGATGTGGATCCGTGGATAAACTGGCACGGATCGAGTAACTGGGGCTTAAGTACAGGTACGGTGATGATCAACTGAATTCAGGTGTAGCGGGAAAGGAAGGGCGGGAAACTAAACCAAGACGGGAAGTAAGGTGGTTTGTGAGGGTTACGTGTGTGGCGAAAGAATAAAACAGGGAGGGACACTGGTGTTAGAGTTCTTGCGAGTCTTCAGTTGACTGAGGCGGGATGTCCGCAGACATGCAGCCATATTTGGCCTTCACGAGAATCAGGGTGACGCGGCCAGCAGATTGAGGGAGGCGACGCTACATTATGATAAGCGAGGGAAAATAACAGTTGATGGATGAAGGAGAGAATAAAAAGACCCTTTAGGCCTGGTTGAATATATTGCCACTGTAATTGCCACCCATATCTGCCAATGGACCATTCAACGCCCGTCACGAGTTCAGGGCGTTACTTAACCTTGCTAAGCTTAATTAGAATGAGAGGGAAAATGATAATTGAGTGGCCATTAGAGATGAGGATCTTGTGTTAATAGGTACTAAATGATCATGCAGGAGGGAATAAATGAGTCTGAATGGCTGAGAGAGGGTGGATGAAGGATAGTACTATCATTATTTTTCGATAATATGGTTGCTTTTGGCATTTCAAAAATTAAGAGTCAAACAAAGCTTTTAGAAAGAAATCCTCCACCCTGGCAAAGCTGTTCAGCGAGACTTCTAAATAGGTACAGGACAGTAAAATGCTCAAGCAATGGATGGTTTTGTTTTGAAGCCCCAGCAAGGCGTAGGCAAAGTCACCTCAGCTCTACACAAGAACATTTCTTTTTCTGCCATTTAAAGTTTGTTTTCAACTTGGTAGCCACTTTCTTAACGTAAAAGTTTCTCTTTGTGTTTTTTTTCAGTAGTCACCTTGTCTTGCTTTACCGTCTCTAGCATCTAAGAGAATATTTCCCTTAGCTACTTTTTACCCAAGAGCATTTGATGCCATAGACCAGAATAAAAACACAATTCAGGAATCAGCCGAGCCCTAACAGATGTGCATATGGAAATATGTGCCAAGGCATCACATAACAGTATGTGGGAAGTGTTGACGGATCGTACGTGAACTATAAACTGCTCTGATGTTATGTTATGTAAATTGAAACCATTATTTTCCTCATGACAACCATCTTATAAACAATGAAGTTACATCAGATCCTTATCAGATCCCTCAAAACAACTCAATGTGGCAACGGACATTAACCATCAATCAGTGATCTCTTTGGGTCTGTACTGCATGTATGTATATATATGTTTCCTGTGAACCAGACTTCCTGTCATCAGTGCTTCTGAGTGGCCCCAACTTGGATGTGTGATGAAGCCATTTCCTGGGAGGTGTTTTGAGGAATTGAGCCATTGAATTTTCAGTAATGGCTTTATTAAATCAGTGCAAAAGACAGACATAACTCATTCAAAATGTAAAACTATCCAACAAAACAACAGCTTTTGATTTCTTACACATCTTCTTGTGACATGTAATGATAGATGGCAAGGAAATAATCAACGGGAGACAAAATAAAAAACTAGACACCAGGCAACCATCAAAAAAAGAGACTCCTGGTTCTGCAATTAACCACAGATTTTAAATTATAAACAAAAAAAACAAAGAAAAGACAAAATTGTCAACACATCAATAGCATTAGAAATAGTGCCTAAAGTTCACAGAAAAAAGAAATCCCCTTTTTTATTTACTCACGGTGTGGGTGAACTTGCAATCAAAGTACATAAGTTAATCAATACTGTATTTATACAATGGTTAAAAAATAAAATATCTATATAATAGTACTTTTTTTTTTTAGGTTTACACCGTTACTATAAAGATATGCTTTTTTTCCCCACTCCATGACAACTAATGCAATAAAAACAGAAGCAAATCGTAGAAAGGACTCATGAGAGCATCTGACTCTGAAGGCTTATGGCTACCACCTTGTCCTAAAAGACCACAACCACGACCATACAAAGAAACAGGCTTTGCTATCCCGCTTAAGGAGGGAAACGAGATCAAACACAGTCTGCAACGAGAAAAGAAAGAAACACACCAAAAAGTCAATGCTCTTCCCCAACCAGGACAGTAACTCAGCCTTCGCAGTGTTGCCCGGCCCGCTGAGAGACACACGGGTCAGTAGGATGGACAGGGAGATGGGGGAGAAGAGGCAGAGAGATGACGTCTATGCATGAGGCCGGGGTAAGGAGGGACGGAACAAAAACAGTGGCAGCTGTGGGGATGATAATGAGGGTAAGGAGAAAAAAAAAGGATGGGTGAACCGGAGGTGTAAGGTGAGCTCCAATACAAAACTGTTTTGTAGCTTTGTTTTGTTATGATGTCAATAAACAAATTGTTTTCAAGCGTCTCCTACAAGATGCGGCATGTTGCCATGAACACGGCTAACACGGCAACGCTTCTCTGCCAATGCGATGGCGTGCTGCCAAAACGGAAATAAAATGAAAAACTGTGAGAAATAAGTGGCATAATTGATAACGAGGGGAGGCGTACCGGCGAGAGGAAAGGAGAGAAAAACTTAAAATACAGTCAGAAGAAACATGAGATTAGAGAAGACCCAATTGGGGAAAGACATGCCACAAGGAAAGAAAAGATGAGGAAAAGGAAACGAAAGCAGTGAAAGGATAAGTGAGATATGTATAAAAAAAAGCGTGAGCTTTGTCATACAGCAGTTTTGCCAGTGGGCAACTGTCTCCTCGTTTGATTTTGTATTTTTTTTTGGCGGTGAACACTTTTCTTCTGGCTTCTTCTTCATCATCTTTTTCCGTCTTCTTCTCCTCCTACTCCTCTCCTAAGCCTGGGTTGCGTGGGGGAGATAAGTCGTTGCTTTTCAGTGTTGCAAAAAGGACTACGGGAGGTTTCAGCAGAATCTACAGGCCTGGAGCGGAGAGGAGATGAAAGAAGAGAAGGAGACGGCGGAGGGGAGGAAGAAGAGAAGGAATGTGTGGGAAAGAAAAGACAAGAAGACAAGTATTGGTCATCACTGAACCAGATAAAATGCACTCAATTGGGCGTCATTAAAGATTCAGTTAGGACAGACGAGTTATACTGGTTCGCTCTCAGGTACTCGCGACCCAAGTAATTGGCTTTAATGTGAAAACCCATTTGAAAGTGTGTCAGCGTGGACCTTCCTCAATGTCGTGGGAGGTTCAATCCGTGTGGCTGAACGCAACTATCTCCAAAACTCTACAAGTGCGGCGGGCTTTTGATGAATCGGGAGACGCTCCTGAATTGGCTACTGACGCGTACCTAGAATACTAGAATACTTGAGTTTAGTTTACTGTGCGGCGGACAAGCGGACAAGCGTGCACACCGCAGTATGAAATGACGTAGGAGAGACCCTGCACCTCCCGCAGTGGATGCTGATGACTGCGACTGCGAAAATCGTTTTTTTTTCTCTTTTGTTTTTCCTCAAATGCCTTCTTTTCATAAAGCTCAGGACTAAGTGCAGCCCCCCGCACCCCTCCATCCCCCTGAAACTGAAATAAAAATGGAGAAACACTAAAGGCACTCAAGACCCAGATATTGGTTTTTGCAAATCTAATGAGAACTCCGGCTGCCCCGTTTCAGCTCACGTGAGGAGCCAACGCTCCCCCTCTGGCTAAAAAGTCAAGACCTTGGCATGAAAATACATTTCCAAATCAATTCACCTCGGCCACCACGCAGACACTACTACCATGCTACTCATGGGTCGGGAACGGTTGAAAGAGAGAATTTAATGTAGGAAGACGGCAAAGTGAGAAAAGCGGGGGGGACAGAATATAAACGCTATTCCTTCCGCGTTATGAATGAGTCACTGAGATAGCAGAATTAGCCGTACTAGCCCGCTGTGCTGCTATAGAGAATTACAGCGGGAACATTCATAATGATTCCTGTTAACCCCCCTTTATTCCCGTACATGCGCATTTGCTGCTGTGATTGTCACATGAAAAATAAAAAAATCCCACTTTTTAATGTAACACATCATTGTTGCATTGATCACAGCTAACATAACGCCCTCACTGCTGAGAAATGGTCTCATTTATACAGCATAGACTCCTGTGAGTGTGTATATGATATTTACACAACTTTCCCACCATCCCCTTACAACCAGCACATAAACGTGCCGCTACGTGTGCTGGAGAATGAGCCTATTTGCATATCGCAGGACCACACACAGGAGGTCTGCGGATGACCTGATGGAGCATCCCGGGGATCCACCCGTGTCGACTCATCCCGCCGTCTGCGCTTATTGTAAGTCTATCGAGGTAAAAGCCAAAGCCTAATGCGTAAAATGTCGATTTAACAAGCTGCTGGAGGCGAGGAGGAATCAAACAGGACACCGGAGGGAACAGTAACCACTTCCCAGCCTTTCTAATTGCTGAGAGGAAAGGAGGGTGACAGTTGATTAGCTCAGGTACGTCACGGGCGCCACACAGAAACAGCGCCGTTGCAGCATGAAGAGGAAACGTTGGAGGAGAAGACAGAAATCTGACAGGGTTACACTGACTATAATGACACTTAATGATCCTCACCAACCCAGAATTGAATGATGAATGAGTTAAAGATAATAAATAATAACTAGAAAATGCATTTCCTGCTGAAAATGCGTTGGAATGCAAAAAGCTGAGAGCTGAAATGAACTTTTTAAAAGAGCTGAAAATACAGAAAGTTGAAGGGAATTTGAATACATTTGCTGAAATTACAGATATTAGAAAAGCTGAAATTAATTTGAAATAGCTGAAAATACAGAAATGGGAGAAGCTGAAAGGAATTTCAATAGATTTGCTGAAAAAGCAGAAATGAAAACAGCTGAAATAAATGTGAAATATTGCAAAACAAAACAGAAGTTGCAGGAGCTTAAATGAATTTAAAAAAGTACAGAAATAACAAAAGCTGAGATGAATAAAAAGAGGTTTAAAATTGTTTGTAGTAATATTAGTAGTAGTAGTTATAGTTGTAATTGTGGTATTAGTAGTACTAGCAGTAGAAGTCGGTTTAGTATCAATAGCAGTAGAAACAGCTGTAATACTGATACTATTAGCCATAGTAGTATTTGTAATAACATTAGTAGTACTATTAATAGCAGTAGAAATACTAGTAGTATGGTAGTAGAAGTATCAGTTGTAGTACTAGAAGTACTAGTAATATTCGTAGTGGTTGTAGTAGTATTTGAAAGAGCAATACGTATTTCAACGAAACCGTTTCATGGTTAAGGTACAGATAATCATTGAGGCTTTTATTTTGTAATGATGGAATTAGGTGAGGGGGGGTTGGGAGACAGAATGTTTGTTATTCAAACTAAGAAGTTTTTAATTAATAGGCCTCATCACAAACATTACAGTAAAAATTTTACTTTTATTTTGTAATTATTGGACTGGGTGGTGTGGGGTGGTGTAGATAGAGGGAGGGAGGGGTGGTGAGGAAGAGATAGAGGGAGAGAGAAAGGAGGAGAAATAGACAGACAGACTGACTGAGTGTGCGATTAACAGTGAGAAGAGGTCAGGGTGGAGGGGGGAGGTGGGGGCCAGTGTCTTTATCATATTGGTCTGTTGACAGAAAGCATAGCTGCGTCATGTGACTCCACTAATCAGGTCATAGGAGCAGCTGTGAGTCACAGACAGAGATACTGCAGCATGTGTGTGCGAGTAACCACGGCAACGGCGCACATGGGCTCATTAACGAGCTGCTGCAAAGGGCAGACACAGCACAGCGAGGTACACAGAATCCACACCTCAAACAAATGACAACCAGCGCAAAACTATAATTGCTATCTAAAAAATACGCTGTTTGTGCGAGACCCAAGACTCTACCGAACACTGCATGAAAAGTGAGATTTTGGTCCCCGTAAACGCCCGGAAATCTCCCTAATTTCCGCCAATTTCCGCCAATTTGCAACCCGCGCACGTCGCGTTCGTCTGTGCCACAAATTGTCGGAAACGAACCATGACGTAGGTGGAGAGCTGGCGGAGGTGCGAATGGCCCGAATTAGCATATGAATGCAGCGAAACCGGGCAGCAGACCAGGCTGGAGTTTCCTTGTTCATGATTGGATGAAACTACAACTTTCAATCACTCGTGATTGGTTGGCAGATCTGTCGCTATTGGTCACCCGCCTCATTTTATTTATATATTCATATTATGCTGTATATTCATTACATGGTTATCCTATCCAGGCTACTACACTATTATTAGGATACCAACCAGGACATCAATGAATTTATAGAGAAAATGAACATTTGACACACGTTTATGCAAAGAAAGAGCTTTATTAACAACACACAAACAACTACATACAAAGTGAGGATCTGCCCACACTTGGGTAACGGCGGTTTAAAAACTACAGCTCAGTAAACTGTCCGTTTGCCTCCGCCAGTGACGGTTGTAGACCGTCACTGGCGCCGTGTTTTCCGAGGCAGGTCTGTTGTGCAGGCGGCTCGTGTGCGTGTGGCAACCGTATAATCCACCCCGAGACCCCGCCAACAACGCAGTCCTGAACGCTCCAGTGGAGCGAACCGCTCGTTGATATTGGCAGTTTGTTGTTGGAGTTGACGAGACGATCCACTGAGAGCATTCAGCAGCTTCTTCTCGTCTGTCTGCGGTCTGGCCGAAAGTTGGTGACCGCGGAGAGGAGTTGAAGGCGAGTTGAACGCGAGACGTCGTCCAGCCATTATTCACGAAGCAGCAAAAACCAAACAAAGGAACTGGAGATACAGTTCTTCTGAATATAGTAACACACACGTGTCTGTTTGTATGCTCGTCTTGCAAGTACTGCTGTATCAGTCATGCCTATGACCTCACACGTGATTGGACGAGGAGTCTAAGGGTCCTCCAATCACATACGAGGTTATTGTTATACGAAAGGACCAGTATTTTAGGAAGACAAATGGTTGGGACTTTGAAACAGCTGATATGCTTTATGTAAAGCAGTGTTTTGGTGTCAGCAGAACGACTTTCCCTAGAAATCTGTACAGTGGTGCCTCTTTCTCCATTCCACCAGACACTCTAGAGTCTGACAGACATGCAATGTTGACAATGTATCATCACATGTACCCTTGTGTCACTGAGGTTGAATGTTTTGCCATGACATGTAAACGGGTAACATATATGAATGTAACTTACTCAATCGATAGATGCAGAGCAGAAAGGTCAGCGTATGTTTATGCTAAGTGGTGTGGAAACACTAACAGTTTTGAGGAACCCGTCCTTGACCCTCTAGCAGAACTACGACCAGCCATTATAAAGCAGTTTATAGTTGTTAATGTTGTGTCAAAGGGTACGGCATTTAAACATGTTCTTGCACAAGTTTCCTGGCTTCATCCCCACCCGGACAGACATTTTTATGGAAAGCCAATAGAAGTTTGGGGCTTGCAGGGAACAGACTCGTCATACCCAGCATCATTTCTGCCAATTGAGCGCATTGCTAGAAGATGTGTGGTTAACACATCCTCTGTGCATTTAAGTAAGACCAAAGAAAAGGTCACTGTAGTCCTGCCACTATGCACTGTAGTTGAGCTCCAGGAGACTGTGATCTCTGCAGACCATCATTCTGATTCAAATGTTGTTTGCATGGAATGCTCATTTTGCCTTGATTAAAACTAATTTTTTAAAGAAGTTATTTTGTGTATCTTTTTTACATAACATTTGCCATTGCTAATGGCGTACATAGTAATCTAGCATATTTGAATTAAATAAATCAATTCAAGCTCAAATGTAAGAGTGTATAATTAGGCTACTGAGCCTGATCTATTTGTACCAGAGATTTTCTTACCTTTTAAAAAAATGTCACCTGGGCTAAAACTCCCTCTGCGACCCTGATTTGCATTTGTATAGCTCACAGCATTTTCATTTACATGTCAAAGCCTCCCCTATAATTAGGAGGAGGGGGGTCATGGGGGGACAACTGCCAAGGGAGGCCCACATCAATTTCTGACAATTTCTGACAATTTACGGCAGTTTTCGGCGTTGCCCGCAAATTGCCGTAAACAGCCGTAAACCTGAAATTCCACGACAATTTACAGTACCGCATACTGCCGAAAATCCCACTTTTCATGCAGTGGAACGCAGGGAGGTGTTACTTATGTCTGTCTGGTAAAAAATACGGCTCCTGTCGAAGTTTACAAAACATGTACCTTCTGGATTTTTTGAGAAATATGTCGGCAGATTTGTATTGAAGCCTATGGGGCTTTTAGCAGAGGTTGTGTGACTGTTGGTCTCCGTAGGCCAAAACTAAAGAACTCTGGGATTCTATGAACACATTAATCCAATCAGCACAACCATGCCCTCATTAATCTGAAGAAATGAAGCATCAAAATTGTATACTTTGGCTGTAAGGACAGAAGTTCCATATTTTTTTAACCAGATTCTGACTCTGCCTCACACTCTAAGATCTCCGGGTCTCACTCTAGCAGACGCAATACACACTCATGTAAAAGTCAGAAACGGAGCAAAGAACTAGTGAAACATAATCAGTGATTATGAGAAAAGTAGAATAGATATCAACAAGCAGTTTTTTTCATAAAATAGTTGAGACCTGTGTCAACATTTGAAATTTTAAATGGTGTCTGTAGAAGTTGAAGAAGTTCAAGAGGATTTGAAAACAATCTCCATTGGAAAACCATGTTAAAATATTAATGATTATTGATTTATAGAAATTCAAGCATAAGAGGTAGAAAGCTGAAAAGCTATAGCCCTAAAGCCAGAAAGGAGCTGAACATTTTAATATTTGAACAGTTTTAATAGCTGAAAGTGTGAAGGAGTTGAAAGGTGCCACGGAAGAAATAAGTTGAAATAAAGAATAGAAGAACAATACTTGGAATGCTTAATGCATTCCAACAATAAGAAAAGAACCAGAATTTGTTAGTGAAAAGATGAGTAGAAATTACTTCATGATATGATTATCTTAAGTGAAAACAATTTTTAAGTGTGTTTCATCGATGTTAGGGTCAAAATGAATCATTTTGATCATGTTAATGTATAGTTTAATAATATTCCGTATACCTTAATAAATCCTTCTGTTTATATGCGTAGACTGATAAAATCATCTGATCAACTACAGATCTTTTTCCTTCATCTTTGATGTACACAAATATTAAAGCATCAGAATATATTAAGAGCTAATTTTTAGTATATTTCCATCTGGTGTTATTATTTAAAATCATAATCAGACGCAACAGACCCGTCGAGCCTTTCATCTTTGTGATCAAATAGGGATTATAAATATTTAAAGGTCAAGAGCAAGATTCGATCTCTGAGAACACTAAAACGTATGCTTACTGACATTACGTACTACCACTACTATTCATATATTCTTAACTTCTCACCTTCATGCTTAAACCCTATTTCATAGCGCTAAACAGAAACCTAGATTTTATGGAGGTGATATTGAAAGCTTTGAGTGAAAAGTAGAAAAACCTGTTGTAATTGCATCAAAATAAGTTTCTATTGGCCTGGAGGTAATGTGACTTGGAGCAATGGACACAATGTGCTTGTTTATTTGAAGAAAAGTGCGCCCCATCTGTACATATTCGTGTGTTAATTCACGACAAAGTGTCACGGACTCTCCTTAACCCACTTTTGAGAATTGTTGACTAATCCAGGATGAAAACACAAACACTAGCCTCTGTCTGAGCCTTCCGCTTCATAGAGAGATAACTTGATACACCCCTTTAAACTACCGTCCCACACATAACAGCTGAGAGATCAAATAACCCGGGACAGGTTGATCCGAAGGGCCAAAAGCAACGCACCCACCGAACACTACGGTCTGATGCAAGGCATCTTCAAAAGGCAGCTGTGAAGAATCTGTAATTTTACTAGAGTAAATAATCTGCCCCTAAACATCCTGCCTGTATAGCGGGGAGGAGATTAGCGTAGAGCTGCAGAAGGAAGAGGAAAAGTGGCTGTCAGAGCGGCTGTGCACAGGAAGATTTTACCAGCCGGTTTGAGCAAGCAGACCTTCCTGTGACCTACCTTCCAGTGTTGCATGAAATGGTTGTGCAAAGATGTGAAAATACAAGTAAGATGTTCATTTTACCACCTTATTTCTTCTCCTCCCTCTTAAGCCTTGTTCACACACAGCCACTACGGGCAGAAACATACATTAACCTTCAGAGCCCAGCCACGTCCACTGCACCTGTATGTGTAACATGTTAATGATTTATATACTGTCCAACCAGCACAGTTATTTTTCTCCAGCCACACACACCATCAAGTTAGAGAATGTCAATTAGAGCAGCAGTGTGGCTGCTCCGAGGAGTGCATGTGCCGTACCGTGCACGTCAGTTCACGTGTGCACTGATAGGGGGCAGTGTGGTCATCCGTGTTGGTTTTCTACCCGTGGCGCTGTACTGCCGCCAAAAGCCCACGCCTCCTTGTAATTACATTTTAAAATTAGGAATCATTCTCACGAGTAGGCAGGCATCCTTTTTCCGTGCCCTCGCAGCCCATACGAGCACGTCTTCACTGCACTTAGTTTGTCCAAAAGTCGCATCTTAAGTAAACAATGGATGCCTTCACGTATCGTTTTAACACTCTGAATCTGAGCGTTTACACGTGTTCGTCTTCTTTTTATATCTGCAAGCATTTCCCCTTCACAAAACTGCAGGATAAAGTCGTAATTGTTCCCTACTTTGTAGTAATCTGTGTGTGTGTGTGTGTGGTGTGGAGGATGTGTGTGAGGGTCCACTGATCACAAAAGAAAGGGCTTACAAGGGAGTGGAGAGAAAGTAGGCCCCTGCAAAGCCCCAAGATTTAACTGCCAATCCTGCAACAGCAAACAAAAGGTCTCGTAAGCACCAGGAGACACAGTACATGTCGCCCCCCCATCTATCCCGCAGGGTAACGTACATCATTTAAGGGTTTGAAAAGCAAAGCCAGCGGAGTGTAATAGGGATGAGAGGAGGGACAGAAAGCCAGCGAGGACACAGCTCTACTTTTGCTGCACACTGAAGCACTGTTGAAGGAGTTGGGGGTGGAAAAGTGTGGCGGTTTGAGGTACGAATGCAAAGGAGAAATCGGGTCGAGGCCAATGATATAGTGACAGGAAGTAGTACAGTTCCCCACCACTCCACATCACTTAAGCCCCTGAGGCCTCGAGTAGATGCACTAAAACAGCGTGTGGGGCTTGTGATCTTTCTCTCCAACGCCAATAAAATGGTTTAGTCAATTCTCTTGTTCAATTATGCAAAGCTCTCAGTAGAGATGCTCCGATCAGGTTTTTTGGTGCCGATCACCAATCACTGAAATCAGTATCTGCCGATCCGATAATACCGATCACCGATCACGCCTCCGGAGTCCCACCAGATATAACCCATGCTCTGAGTTTACAGCTCTGCCCCTCTCTTTACCCAAGTGTCCAGAAAATGCGGCCTCAGATCAGATGATACGATTACAAAATCGATCATTGATCTTTGGCCTAGGACAGACCTGGGCATTGTACGGCCCGCGGGCCAAATACGAACTGCGGGGTGATTCTGACCGGCCCGCGAAAGACTACATGATTTAGAAAAAAAAACATATTTTCTAAAATAAAAGCGCATTGCTTTTATTTTGAAGCCCATTTATTCTCACGGTGCATGCATTTCACGTGCACGTCAACTGTGCACGTGAAATGCGTGTGATTGACAACCTGTCTTCCCTCCGGGTCACCCCTGAACTCTCTACCTTCTGTTTCAAACAAAAATGGACTACTATTTCTTTCTTTACTGAAGTTAAAGGTAAACCTGTGTGTTTGGTTTGTGGGGAGCATGTCGCCATGTTTAAAGAGTACAATTTGAAACGGCTTTACGAGACCAAACATGGCGGTAAATACAAAAACTTGACTGATGCCGAACGAGCGCAGATTAACGGATTTACTAGCAAAGCTAGAAAAACAACACGGCTGTTTTACAAAGCTGCACGCAGCCAGAGATGCAGCGACCAGAACCAGCTTTGTGATGGCCCACAAAATCGCCTAGAACACTAAGCCATTCTCTGAGGGGCAGTTTGTGAAAGAGTGCGTGGTCGAGTCTGCAGCGCTGCTGCCCAGAGAAAAAAGAAGCGTTTCAAACATCCCGCTGTCCCGCCGCACCGTGACGAGGAGGGTGGAGGACATCGCGGAGAATCTGGAGTTTCAGCTGCAAGGTGAAGTGTGAAGCTTTGGATGAGAGCTGTGACGTCCGTCACACGGCCCAGCTGCTCATATCTCCCCGGTGGATGACGAGCGACTTCAAGCTTACGGAAGAGCTGGCAGAAATGCGGCCAATGAAAGGAACCACAACGGGGAGTGATCTGTTCACCGAGGTAAACGCATGCATGGACAAACTGGGACTCCAATGGGACAGACTGGCAGGGGTCACCACGAATGGATGTCCAAATTTGACTGGGAAGAATGTTGGGCTTTTGAAAAGAATGCAAGATAAAGTGAGTGAACTCACTGCAGAGCAGAAATTGGTGTTCATACATTGTGTTATTCATCAGCAAGCGTTGTGTATGTCAGTGCTTAAACTTAGGCATGTGGTTGATGTTGTTACAACAGTTAATTTCATGGGAGCGCGAGCATTGAATTACAGGCAGTTTGTTTCACTATTGGAGGAGCAAGAGAGCGAACATGGTGATGTCCGGTACCACACAGCTGTCACATGGCTCAGTCTGGGCAAAGTGCTAAAAAGGTTTTGAGTTCTGAAATCAAAGATAAAAGAGTTTTGTGAGATGAAAGACAAAACCATCCCAGAGCTGTCTGATAAGGACTGGGTGGCAGATTGAACATTTGCTGTTGATGTGACGGCAGTGATGAACTGAACACACAGCTGCAGGGCGAGGGCCTTTTTGCTCATGAAATGCACATCCATGTGAAAGCCTTCATGACAAAGTTGCAATTCATTTCAAGGCAACTAGGCAGCAACAATGTCAAACACGTGAAAACCCTGAAAGAAGTCAAACCATCATCTGATCACCGGCACAGGTACTCATCCATGTTAGGAGCACTGCGTGATGAATTTTTAAGGCGTTTTCAAGATTTCAAAAAGGTTGAGGATGAAATGCAGCTGGTTTCCTCTCCCTTTACCTGCAGTGTTGATAGTGCACCCACTCACTGACCTGCAGTCTGATTCACTACTGAAAGAGCACTTTAAGTCAGCATCACTGCCAGAGTTCTACTCTGCTCTCAACGAGGAGAACTTTCCAAACATGAGGAGACGTGCTCAGAAGATGTTGGTTCTCTGTGGATCCACCTACATATGTGAACAGACATTCTCAGTCATGAAGTTTACCAAATCCAGGTACAGATCCTCTCTCACTGATGAACATTTGTCAGCTGTGCTTCGCATCTCCACCTCAGACATTCAACCTTACTTTGATGGACTTGTTACAGCTCCACAGAGACTGGATTTCTCACACTGAATGAGAAAAGAAGAACTGAAGAACACTAAAATGTGGGAATATAACAAGTGAAATGGGACACTTGATATGTTTCTTTTCTTTTTTGCACAGTTCTGAAAATGTTTTAATACAGGCATGTAAAGTCAAAAAGGCTACGAAACTGGGACTGGGAGTGATGATGTGATGTCTTTAGAAAGCTAAGAAAATCCTTGTTTCAATAGTATATGAAACTAAAAATGCCCTCTGTTATTAATGTGACTGAAAATGTTTCACATTTTGTTTCACATTTTGAAAATTATATTTGAATAAATTATACTTTTGAAAGCTAACCTCACCTTTGAATTGCCAAATAATAACATACACTCTTACCAGTGGTCAAAACAATGCCATTTACTGCTTTTAATATAGAAAAAAATGTATATTATGCATAATTGAGTTCGGCATTTTGCCTGGCCCTCCAAAATATTTTCAGTTTCTCATTTGGCCCCCTGGGAAAAATAATTGCCTACCCCTGGCCTAGGATGTTCTGGTACCACGTACACATATGAACACCCCTATGTTCGAACATGGTGTTTGTTATGGATAATCCGTGACTAGCACAGAAGTCCAATAACAAACAACCGCTCGGGTTCAGATCAGGGAGGCTATTCCTCCCAATCACACCTCTCCAGTTATCTCTATTGTCGCCCACATGCGCATTGAAGTCTCCCAGTAGGACTCCCCTACAGGAGCCCTATGCAGGACTCCATTCAGAGTCTCCAAAAAGGCTGAATAATTTGAGCTGCTGTTTGGTACATATGCAAAGACAACAGTCAGAGCTATCCCCTCCACAACCCGAAGGCATAGGGAGGTGACCCTTTTGTCCACTGGGGTAAAGTCCAATGTAGCAGCACTCAGCTGGGGACTTATGAGTATCCCCACACCCGGAGTAGAATAGAGTCCATCTTCTATCCAGGAGTGTGGTTCCAGAGCTGTGCGTAGAGGTAACCCCCACCATATCCAACTGATAACGCTCCACCTCCCGAACAAGCTCCGGCTCCCTCCCCCTCAGAGAGGTTACGTTCCCTGTCCCCAGAGCCAGCATCTGTTGCCCAGGTCTGTTCCGTCTAGACCCCCCATATTAGCATTCACATTTGTTAATTGTGTCAAAGAACCTACTAAAAGGTCAATTTATTTTTATACTAAGATCAAAGATGTCCATGAATGTATAAATGTTAGACAAATGTTTACTTTCGAGAATCTTTAATCTATACAAAATATTCAGTGAATTCAGCGAAAGTGTCGTACGGATAAATGTACGTCTTTGTCTGGAACTATTGATCAATCTGTTTTTATGGCAGTCCAAACATGAAGAAACTGTCTTTTTGAACGTTGTACAGTAAAAATGCTTGATATTCAGCATGGTAGTAGTCTGAGAGGTCCTTAACACAGGTATATTGGTCTTGGTCTGGAACTATAGATCAATCTGTTTTTATGGCAGTCCAAACATGGAGAAACTGTCTTTTGGAACGTGCAATTATAGGGCTTTTGCTTTGGTGAAATCTCCAAAAATGTACAGTAAAAATGCTTCAAATTCAGCATGGTAGTAGTCAGAGAGGTCCTTAACACAGGTGCATTGAACTGGCCTGGAACTATTGGGGAATCTGTTTTTATTACAGCTCAAATATGGAGAAATTATGTTTTTGAAATTTCACTTATAGGGCTTTTACTTTGGAGAAATCTCCAAATTTTTACTGTACAAATATTTCTTTTATTGTACACCAATAGTCCTGTACACACATAGTTCTATCATTGTCTGGAACTTGCTATTTAAATAGCCTGTTTTTGGGGTTACTTGTTCAATACCGTAAGTATCAGCACACAAGTGCACTAAGATTCAAGCGTCGGCTGAGTTAACCACGGAAATCCGAGCGTCGGCTGAGTTGACCGCAGTAAACATTTCGGGGAGGTGACGGCTCGCCCGCGGATGCTGACACAGCAACAGCTCATGCTCATGATTAGTGTGTTGCACTGAGACCGTGGCTAATGGTCTATCCGCACATCAGCTCCCTACACACAGGGTCTATAGAGGGGAACGTATACGTCAGGACGATCGGATGGAGTACAAACGGCGCGAAATTAAACCATGACCAAACGTATACTTTTATCACCACTCCATCGTCTAGAATAATGACGCACCACAGCTGAGAACCGTGGTCATGTTACCCACGCTAATGGTAGCTGATGTTAACAGTTATATTTAAGAACCTAGCGAAATAGTGCGACATCGTTTTTCTCTCAACAGAGTAACACTGTTGAAGGTAAGTTGGTAAGGAAAAACGGGACTACGGGACTACGGAAGCCTAGGAGGCGCAGGAGAGATGAATCGCAATTTCCGCAAATTTGACTCATCAAAATAAAATTCACACACACACGCTCAACAAGATTGTTGAATAATAACCAAAAATAAGATACAATACATTGAAAATGACGGTGTATTTCTAACTCCGTTACAGAGGGAGAAATGGAGACGTGACTAAAATCTCATTCTCCTTTTTTTGCCTTTCCTTTCCCTCCTCTTCTCACCCCTTTCTCACAATTGATAATCAAAAGTTATTTTCATGGGCTTAGTTGGGGGTTTGCTGTCTAGTCTTGATTTAAGAGTTAGGTAAGGGGGTAAGCAGGATCTGCCAAGCAGGCAGACACGAGTCTGACAGGATGGGGAGTCAGTTTCTGTCCTGGCTGAGGAATGTAAGGTCTGCGGGTCAACTGGAAGATTTACCAGCCAAGGGGGGTTAGAGACACACCAACACTATTCAACATACACGCTCTGTTTACGATGTTTACGTTAAGTCAGGAGTCTGGACATTGGATGTGACCGGATCTTAGATGCGGGAGGTGGAAGGTCCTCCTCTACGCCAGTTTAGGGCCAATAGAAAAATTTCCTTCTCTGTCTTTCAAGGGTTATAAAACATGATGTTCTTGCTGATGTTAGTTAGTTGTTCTTCCGGCCTGTGTGCTGCCTGAACTGCTCCTGCCTTTGCAAACGCAGCGCTGATACTTGACCTGTGATCTGACAAATAAATTTTCCAGAACGAGAGAAGTCATTCGGCTGAATTTTTGATAACCCCGACCAGGCTCCAAATCTTGAACACGTATTCTTACAATTTGGTGACCCCGACGTGATTTGCTGACCTGGACAAAGAAAGACGGGGACGTCCGTTTTCCGGACCGAGCCGAAAGGACCGGCGGCGTGGTTCAGCATTGACAACAGGCGCGCAAACAGAATCAGGTGAGCAGACAACCTTTTGTTCTAAATGAATAAAATGTCTGTGATTGGATACTTCTAAAAAGATTTGTTGTCAACTGCAGAATTCGTCTCTGTCCATTGACTGAATAAGGTCGTTATAAGACCATTAAATTTAAAACTAAATTTGAAAATTTCCTGTTGATCACATGTAAAGTATAAGCACATACTCACACTGAATTCAACGTTAGGGAAAGTGAATAAGTGTCCATAGGTTTAGGGATTTAGGTAAAAATATATATAATCTTAGTCGGTAGAAATCCAAGTTGCAATCCGTGTGGTACGTAGATACCTCTGGTAACTGCAGTCCCACGTTTGCATGCAGTGGACTGGCAGTTTAGAATAGTGTAGGGATTTAGGTTTAGGGACTTAGGTAAATACATGAAGAGTTTAAAAAGGAATGACGGGGCTCACTTGAGTTCCCTGAGGTCGACTCTTAGTCTGTAGAAATCCAAGTTGCAATCCGTGTGGTACGTAGATACCTCTGGTAACTGCAGTCCCACGTTTGCATGCAGTGGACTGGCAGTTTAGACAGTGTAGGGGTTTAGGTTTAGGTTTAGGTTTAGGTTTAGGTTTAGGGACTTAGGTAAATATATGAGGAGTTTAAAAAGGAATGACGGGGCTCACTTGAGTTCCCTGAGGTCGACTCTTAGTCTGTAGAAATCCAAGTTACAATCCGTGTGGTACGTAGATACCTCTGGTGACTGGGGTCCCACGTTTGCATGCAGTGGGCTGGCAGTTTAGAATAGAGCAGGGATTTATGTTAATCTTAGTCTGTAGAAATCCAAGTTGCAATCCGTGTGGTACGTAGATACCTCTGGTCCTGCAGTCCTACTCGTGTGATTCTTGGACTGGCAGGTTAGAATATTAGATGAAGAAATAAGGACACAGGGAAAGATTTGTTGTTTTTCATACTGGGAAATGTGTGGGTGGTTGGTGTAACTCCTGGTGTTTTACCGAACCTGGAAGCTGGGCGTATCAGGACTTGAAAAAGGACTGAGAATCCGACAGTGAAAAGTGTTTGACCGGATTACACATCTGTGGGGATATGTATTAAAGGGTAAAAGGGAAAATCATAGTTAAATGATGGTGGTATAAATACGAGAGAAATAAAACAATACGAGTGAACTGGTGTTATAAGCCTCAACAATCGAGCGCTGTATTCCTCTAATACAGTAGAAGGTTCTTGATTGGGTTCACAGTATTGGGCATTGAGTCCTTTCTCTTGTGTTCAAAAACCACGTGTGAATAAATAAATAACCTGTGATGAAAATGGAGGAAACCATAACGATATGGGAAAGGTGTAAAGAAGGCACTCTGGGTTTCGCCCTCTTTAAGACTTATAAGAGACATATGGATAAAACCCTAGAAAAAGATAGGAAATGTGTAACAAAAAAATATGTGAAGTGGGTTGCACAGATGCAGGAAAGAGGAATGTTTGGAAGGGAGACAGATTCTCAACCAACAGGCGAGCAGCTGAAGGACCATCTTAGGATGGCGAGAAGAGGAAAAGACCAAGCGCATGCGCTCCTTGCCGTTAAGGGGAGATTTTGTGGAAAAGAGAAGAAAAGTGCAGAAAAGGCAGAAGAGTTCTTAGTGGACTGTAGAACATTTCTGGGAGAAATAAATGCGGTATTCGTGAGTAAGACGGCAATGCAGTTGCCGCAAACCAAAGCAGGAGAAGAGAAAGTGCATGAGACCGGTTGTAAATCTAGTGCGCCTCCTCCCTACTCGACAGGCCCATATGCGGAGGCTAATCGGTTGTTAAATGAACCACATCAGATGCCACTGAGGCAAGGGAAAGCTACTAATCCAGGAGAATCTCAGGTTTTGGTAGTTCAAAAAGGGTTGTTACAGGTAACTCCATATCCACATGAAGAGAATGATGGGGTGGAGAAGGTTTCTGCTTTTCTCTCAGAGACGCTACAATATTTGGAGGACAGGCCCCAGTTGGAGCCTGTCGATTGGAGTAATCCAAACACACCACAGGGTCACTCGACAGTCGTAAAGAAGCGGCAACCCGAGCACAGACCTATGACCTCATTTAATGTAGGGGGAGGAAGAGTTGCAGGAGAAGAGACTTTGTTAGAAGTCATAGCAGGCAGAGCGGCAATCAATCACCCGGCGTGGACAGGATGAGCGGGGGAGGCAGGTTGAGTCAGAGGAAGATGAGCCTGGCCCTGCAGATGATTGGGACGAGGAATTTCAGGAGCATGGAGCAGAGCTAGAGTCACAAAAACCACAGTCATCTACTCCGATGGAGCGCCATGAGACAGGGGGTTAAGAGGTAATAGGAACAGATATTATCAGGGGAATGCAGCCAGAGCGAATGTGCATCAATGTAATGATTTGAAACCTAAATCAGACGGGATGCTCAGGCCTCTCATCAACTACCACTGTTAACGGCTATTTGTAGAGACGGAAGTGAAAAAACAACATATGCGCCACTCGCATTGTCAGACCTAAGCATGATGAAGCTCGCATTACCTAAAATAGAGAAGGGTGGTGCAGCGTGGATTCGTGGGTTCCTTGCTCAGTGTGCGGGTAGTGTTCCCGGTTTGGGGGATCTTAGAAGAATTTTTTTTGGCGTGTGCCTCACTAGCTGACCTCCAGAAGTTAGAGGGGGAAGCCGGGACCTCTGACCTCCCTGACGGGGAGCCTCTGGCAAATTGGGTGTCAGTGCTCTGGCCAAAGCTCAGACTCCAATATCCTGTGAAGGTGGCTACCACAGAACTCACTTATGTTCCCCCACACGACAGTGAGGGTGGAAATAGTTATTTAAGGAGAGTCGGAGAATTATGGGACAACAAGTTAGGGGAAGATGTCATGGATGATCACAGAACCAAGCTTCTTTTTCGCGGCGCCATAGAGTCAGCTGTCTCGGAGACAATGAAGACCCAACTAAGAGGAATAGTGGGGTTGTCTGACATGAATTTTGATGCTTGGTCCTCACAGATTAAACACTATGTGGACCGGAGCAAAGAAAAATATGATAAGGAAAAGGGTGAATTAAACAATATTCAGTTACAATTGGCGAAAGCACAGCTGAAGGAAAGCAGAGAGAAGTTGAACCAGGGCAAGAGTGAAGCCAAACAGATGACCCAAACAACAGCGCCATCTCAGGGGGAAGGGCCACCTCAATATGACCCTTATCCAGACCCCCCTCCCTTCCCATGTGCGCCAGCCTGCCAGCAACCACAACAGGCCGTGTACACTCCTCCACAGGCTAACTATCCCCAACCTTATGCCCCGCAACCACAACACATGATGGGGGCCCCACTGTACGGTGGCTTCAGGCAACCGAAAAGACAGTGGGTAGGGGGAAATCGTGGCCGAGTTCCAAACAATTTAGGGCAGTTTAGACAACGACAGAATACTTGTTTCAGCTGTGGGCAGATTGGACATTGGTCCGACGCATGCCCCCATCCACCTCAGGGTCAGAGGCCTCAGTCCAACCCAGCTCAATACCCTTATGATATCTATCCACCACAAGCACCGCATACACTACAACAGGGTAATAGCCTGCGGCATCAGGCCCCAGGTCATCAGCAAATGCCATAGGGGTGCCCAGATCCGACGGCTGACGGTAACCTGTTCCCAGAACCCATGGTGACTCTGACAATCAACGGAAGAGACATTTTGTGTTCCCAAAATATCATTATGCAAATGACGAAGGGATGTATCACTGTAACATTCCCGGATGGGACACAGCAACGATGTGCCACACCCCACTCTTATGGCCACCAGTTGCTGCAAGCTGAAGTTCAACAGACGCTGAATGCAGAGGTCTGGTGGGGGAGAGTGGAGGACTATGATGGAACTGTTCTGCATGAGACTGTCTGCCGTTGGGGCCCATGGTTCAAGGTATTACACCCGACTGAACCACCTGCGGATCCTCCTCATTGCACGATGAACTATTCGCTGTCTCCTGATGAGAACTATGACACCCTGTGGAGTGGACTTGAGTTTGAAAGTGAGGTCCATGGACATCCTGCTGTTAAGGTCCGAGAGATCTATGTGGGGAAACAAGGTGTGGCAGCTGCGGTGGAACTAACCTCTGAGTTACAAGTTCTATATGCGCTACAAGAGACCTCTGCTCCTCTCATCACCTTGCTCATCCAAAGCGGAGGAGAAGCCGAGAACATGGGGCCGATGGTTAAAGCGGGGGTTGATGCCACGGACTGGGTGCCCACTCAAAATGTTAACTTACATTACTCTCAGGCTAATGACATGTACCGTATTGCACATACCTCAGAAGTAAAACTTATACCAGAGAAACACCTGCTAAGCCGCACACATGGTAGGGAAAATACTGACCATGAGAACACACAGCTCATGCTAGTTGATTTTCCTGATACATTTTGGACAAAAGGGGGAGCTGATGTGGGATTGATTCCAATGGCCCCAGTGGTAATTGAATTAAAAACCGGAACGGTCCCAATTTACCGTCCTCAGTACCCCTTAAGGGAGGAACAAATCGCAGGGATAGAAAAAACAATTGAAGTGTTGCTGCAGGCAGGTGTATTGGAGAGGACGGGGTCCCCCTGGAATACCCCGATTAACCCGGTCCCTAAACCCGGAAAGCCTGACTATAGAATGGTGCATGATTTGAGGCTCGTCAACAAAGTTGTAGTACCAACTCACTATGACACCCCAAATCCTTATACAATGTTAAATGCAATAGGCCCTGATAAAAGATGGTTCACCTGCATTGACCTGGCGAATGCTTTTTTCTGTGTCCCTCTAGCTGTGCGCTCGAGACAAATGTTTGCGTTTACGTATAAGGGGCGCCAATATACATATACGCGGTTATGATTTTTAACCATGTTCTGAAGACCATTTTGGCCGAGTTGGAACTACCAGAAGGAGTTGTTTTACTACAATATGTGGATGACATCCTGCTAGCAGGGACAAGTTCAGAAACGATTATGTCCGCTACCAGAACGGTTCTGCAGTGGTTACAGGAAAATGGCTTCAAAGTGTCTAAATCGAAATTGCAGATTGGGAGACAGAAGGTGAATTTTCTGTGGAGAATTGTGTCACCATCAGGGCAAGCTATGACTGACACACAGACGTCGTCCATTTTGCAACATCCTCGGCCCACGACGGTTAGAGAAATGATGAAATTCTTAGGACTTGTAACATGGAGCTAGAATAATATACCTGATTTCTCGGTGCAGGTCGCTCCTTTGAGGGCGCTAATATTGGGTGCAGGCTATAAAAACTACTCAAAGCCTTTGGTGTGGACCCGGGAGGCGGAGACTGCATTTATTGCCACCAAGCAGGCCATGGCCAGCGCAGCCACGGTGCGCCCCCCTGACTACTCGAGACCCTTCCATCTGGATGTTGATGAAAAGAACGGATTTGTGAATTCCGTTCTGTTTCAAAAGGGGGAGGGTAACACAGATCATAAGGTTTTGATGTACTATAGTGGTAAGCTGGATAACGTGGAAATAGGGCATCCCTCGTGTGTCAGAAACGTAGCTGCTATTGGAAGAGCGTTGATTAAAACGGCCCATATAACAATGGAACACCAGACTGTTGTGCACACATCGCATGGAATAGTTGCGTTCTTACAGTCAAACGCGTTCACACTTTCCACGGCAAGACAATCAGTCATTGAAAATTAAGAGATACGGTTGTGTAAGATTTAAATGAGGAATGAAGGTGATAAGGAATTAGGAGAGTTGTTGTATATATTGTCCATTTTTTGGATTAATGTTTGTAGTTTTTCGAGTTTTCTCCTAAATTCAGAGATGGGCGGTAAATTGTTGAGTGCTGCTATTGAGTGTATAGTGCACGATACACTTGATACAGTATCTTGATGATGGAAGCAAATGTCTGATCAAAGGAACATTTATAGCACCAGTACACGAAATATGGAAACTTGTTACAGACGGTCATCCTGTAATGTTCAACAAGTAGTACACCCTTACATTTGGATACGCTAACCATGAGAGGTTGGTGATCTATCAGTAATGAATGAATGCATTGGATCAAACTGAGCATGAGGTGAGTTGTATCTGCAAGTTACAGACATGTCTCCCACCCTCTGCTTTGCTTTTGGGCTGAAGAGCAATAAAAGTGGACATTAACACTGAAGGCTGGACTTGGAAGTTTCCAAGTTGAGGGCAAGAGGTATTTGTTGGTATGCGTTGATCCTTTTTCTAGGTGGGTGGAGGTGATCCCCACAACATCAGAAAGAGCAGCAGACGTAGAAAAATGGCTGACCAGAGAACTAATACCCAGATTTGGTATTCCAGAAGTCATACGATCGGATAATGGTTCACACTTCTCGAACGCTGAACTACAAGAAATAGAGAAAACGTTTGGGATCAAGCATAAATTTGGGGCAGTTTATCATCCTCAGTCTCAAGGGCTAGTTGAGAGAGCTAACAGAACCATAAAGGAAGGTTTGGCTAAAGTCTGTGCTGAAACGAAGCTGACGTGGGTGGCAGCCCTGCCGATAGTGCTGTATGGGATAAGATCATGTCCTAACTCTAAGTTAGGGATAAGCCCCCATGAGGTATTAACGGGAAGAAAGATGCCTTGTCCGTTAACAACCACTTTGCCTACCACTGTCAGCCCATTGCAGTACCAACATGTGGAAACATCTGACTATATGAGAATGTGTAATAATACTGTGATGAGTATCTCTCAACAGGTGACAGAGATCCTTTCTGAAGAAGAAGGAGAGTGTTCACCAGTGGAGGTGGATGACTGGGTACTACGTAAAGTAGCCAGATTCAGTTGGACTGATCCCCGCTAGGAAGGTCCATACAAAGTTGCAGAAGTAACCACGCACTGTGTGATAGTGTGCCGAGAGGGGTACCTGATCAATACAAGTTAACGGATCAGATAGCGGCCGGATGGGAATCATTGTTCCCTTTTTATAACTGTAAACAAAAATGTGGATCGACTAAATTATGTACATTTCAATATCCAGCGGCTCACCAATATGACGAGAGATGCTCTGGAAGGGGTGCACAGCCAACTATCGGCCACCTCATTGATGACTTACCAGGACCGGATGGCTTTGGATATGTTATTAGCTGAAAAAGGAGGAGTGTGTGCGATGTTTGGCCAAGCGTGCTGCACTTTTATCCCCAATAACACCGCCCCAGATGGATCCTTTACTAGAGCATTACACGGACTCAGAGCCATGTCTGTTGAATTAGCTGAACACTCTGGTATAGACGGCACCGTCGGTAATTGGTTTGGTAAATACTTTGGACAATGGAAGGGCTTCTTCCTGTCAGTTTTTCTGACCTTAGTAATCGCAATAGTGGTTTTTGCCCTTAGTGGATGCTGCTGCATCCCCTTTATCAGACAACTATGTCTCCGACGCATCACCTCTGCAATAGATGCTAAAATACCCCTGCCATACCAGATGGCTTTGTTACATGAAAGGATCCAATTGTTAGGGCCGGAGGAGATTGGAGAGGAGATAGGTATGGTAAGAACCGACTTCGAGGGACCTGAAGAAGAAATCCTTTTAGGTTCAACATTCCTGTCCGCGTGATCTGCTAACTGTTGCACACATCATATATAGTGGATGCATACACGTAGATGGTGTGATATTTCTAGGCTAGGATGTATTCTGTGTCTATTATACTCGGTTTAGATTTTTTGTACTGTTTAGGGATTTCCATGACTGCTGCATTCACCCGTATTCACTGATATAGATATTTAGCGTTTAGATTGGTGGTTTCTTTTGATTTTTTTTGGTTTACATAATGAATTATGTAAAAAGGGGGAATTGATAATCAAAAGTTATTTTCATGGGCTTAGTTGGGGGTTTGCTGTCTAGTCTTGATTTAAGAGTTAGGTAAGGAGAGAAGCAGGATGTGCCGAGCAGGCAGACACGAGTCTGACAGGATGGGGAGTCAGTTTATGTCCTGGCTGAGGAATGTAAGGTCTGCGGGTCAACTGGAAGATTTACCAGCCAAGGGGGGTTATCTGACAAATAAATTTTCCAGAACGAGAGAAGTCATTCGGCTGAATTTTTGATAACCCCGACCAGGCTCCAAATCTTGAACACGTATTCTTACACAATCTCTCCCTACTCCTCCTCCTCGTCCTCCTCCTCCTCTTCCTCCTCCACTGTCAACAGAGAACAAGCTCAGATGGGGAAATGGGATCTTCGGGCCTTAAAGTTGGAAATGACATTTCTTCTCAGCAAACTAGCTCTTGGACGTTGTCTGCTGCATTGGCGCTGTGAGCGGAGGGGGCTGAATTATTCATGCTATATTGCTAATGGCCTAAATGAGATATTTAGAGTAAATTCAAGTTGGTCTTCCCGGGAAGTGCTGCAGGCACGGCGTCAAACAACAAAACAGACATCCTCTTGTTAAATAGATGAGGAAAAATCTCACTTGTCAAACGTGTGAAGGGATTTAAATTGTTCATCAGTGCACATGCACAAAACACACACCAAACACTTGTATAACTCCTATTCACCGGGTGTAAAGGATCGCTTCCCTCCCGAACACAGTTCTCTTACCCGGCACCGTTTGACGTCTGTATCGATTTTCCTGGCAACTGATAAAACTGAAAGCAACACGACGCACGGCTTCAGTTTCAAACTGTGTTTTAAACGAGGATGCCAGAAAATACGGCAGCGTCTCGAGCAGTCGGTTGGTCCATCGGTTGTTGCTCCGGTACTTACAGAGTAGGACGAGCAGGGGTGTTGTGAGCAGCACTGGGAGGCTGGCGCGGTGGGAGGGGCCGGAGCTGCAGTGCATCTTGTTCTTCTTACAGACGCACACTTGGACTTTGATCTCCGTGTTGTTGGACAGAGGGGGCACGCCCGAGTCGGTGATGAGCAGCGGCAGCTGGTAGTTGGCCATCTTCAGAGGCTGCAGGAGCATGACTTGGGAGTGCGTGGCTGTGGGAGACACGCAGAAGAAGAGCCGGAGATTTAAGAGCCCGGTAAATTCTTCCGTCCTGCTTTTTACAGCAGCCCATTTTTTTTTAGGCCGATCTGAATACGTATACCTTATACAACCACGAACTGTCTGCCTGCGCCATTCACGACAACTGAGGCGACACAAAATGTCACAACTAAGGTTGTTACATCTCCTTGAAAGACACTGACATTTCTTAAGAAGAAGAAAAGGGCTGTTTTGTACCACTGAATGCCAAGCTGCACATTTATCTGTCCCGTCTGCCACGGTTAAGGTGACTTTTAGTTTTGTATTGTCCAACTAAAAACAATGTCATACATATTTCGTAAATACAGAGGCCTTTCTTTGTACTACTCAACCCCACCTCTTTGTCTCATCATTTTATCTTGATATGTGTGGTAGGACATGGAGAAATATGTATGCAAAGTTTCTACAAAAACTGATCAGCATGTGACAAATCAACCAACAAATTGTCAGCACCAGCCAATTTCCCTCAGACAGATGCTTTTTCACAGTTATTTAAGTTTAAACGATTTGTATTCGTATTGCGTAAAATCTAATGCGCTAATCTGATGACGCATTTATCACCTTACACTTTGGAATTAACAAATTTCCTTCTGGGGATTGATAAAGTATATATCTGTCTGTCCTTCAAGTGTCTTGGTAAGTTGTTGCACCAGTAGCCTCCAGGCCAGATTCAGTGTTTGTTTTTAGCAATGAGATAGAACAGCGGTTCCCAAACTCAAGAATGTCGCGGCCCACTTCGAAATCTGAAAATCTTTCGCGGCCCACCCAAACCTTTAATCACAACTCTGATCAAAACATAATGATTAAATGACAAGAATTTAACCGCAATCAAACATCCACGAGCAAAAGTCTGTCTTGCGCGAACAAAAGTTCGTCTCCGCGAGGTATTTGCTCGCTTGCGAAACGTGAACTTCGTTGCTCGCGAGGAGAATCTCTGCTCGTGCTCGAAGGAGTTTTCTACGCGCTCGCTGTTGTTGTACGCTCCCGCCGCCCCCTCGCCATCCACGCCTTAAATCTTTGGCTGCTTTTAGAACAAATTATTTTCTCCGTTAAGATGGTTCAGCTACTGTAGAGAAAAGGGCTCTTTAATCTCATTAAGTGCTCGGTGAGAACGACAGCTTTGTTTTTCCGACGCGCCTTGAAACAAGCTCCGTATCTCACGCGCTTGAGCGCCGCTCAGCATCTCGCCGTCGTAGATGAGCTTTGGCATGTTTGGCAGAGCGCCTTGAGCGCCGTGTACAAGCAGTATGGATCAACCGATTAACCAATTGATCCATATATATAAGGCGCTCCGGATTATAAGGCACTGTCGTTTTTTGAGAAAATTAAAGCCTTTTAAGTGCGCCTTGGAGTGCGGAAAATGCGATATATCGACTTTAATACTACAAGAGGGCGCCCCATTGTTGAACAACGACAGGCGGACAAGAGCAGCCGTTTCGAGCGAGAGCCTTATTGTTTTATTAATCTGTCCATTTAAATTGTTTATGCTTGATCAATTAATGTTTCCCATAACTAATGTGCCGCATCATGAAATATTTTTCTATTAATTTCAAACTTTTAAAAATTGAAAATGAAAAAACAATTTATTTATTGTAAATGACCTCTCGCGGCCCACCTGCATTACCTTCGCGGCCCACACTTTGGGAATCGCTGAGATATAACATTACAATTGGCGAGCGTTTAAAGATTTCGATACCTCCGGACAAAGTTTCCCAGTGTTTATTCTGAATTGGCTGCTGGCTATTCAGGAAATGTAGACTTCCAACGCTACATCTGAGGAAAACGAATAAGTGCATGGGTCAAAATGTAAAACCTTTCCTTAAATATTCTGCTCAAAGATTTAAAAAAGAAAAAAAGTTGTGATTAAATATGTTAATGACCTACTGGCAATCTTAGCAAGAAGGGTTACAAATTGCTGCTCGGCAAAAGCTTTTAAAAGTTCATTCTTATAGAGATACATACTGTTGAGGTGTAACCTTCCTGTGGTTCTACACACACACACACACACACACACACACACACACACACACACACACACACACACACACACACACACACACACACTCAGACGAGACGAGCACAGCGCCAGTCCATGTCAGTGGGAGCGCGCTGTTTCTCTGCTGGCCCCGTCTATCTCTTCCAGCAGTGGTGATTGAGGAGTGTCGGTACCTCCTTCTCCCGCTGTCACTCACAGTGAATACCTGTGGGCGGGTTCTGGCACTGCTTTGTCACTCAAACAAACGGAGGCAGCGCTGCCGGTCGTAAAAGCCTGAACCAACGTCTTGGTTGTCTGTCTATCCTCATCTTCATGGTTCTATTGTTTTACTCCTCATCCTCATCGTGTGATCCGTGCTAGTTAATCTGCTCTTTACTCAACACGGATGGCTTATTGTTGCAGGGAAATTGACTTTTGCCTTCTTTTATCTCTCTTATCCTTCTTTCGTTTTCTTTTACTTACTCCTAGTTTTGTATGCAGACATTCACCAGGGTTCTTTTGGTTGTGAGAATGGACGCAAGTTCATAAAATACAGGAAGGAAAAGTGACATATGCAAATCCAACAAGTTTGTCCTGTCAAGGTCAGTGAACAAACGTATTAAAGATTTAGTGAATGTTATTTTCTAATAGGTGACACACATCACACAAAAAGAAAATACTCACAGTTGACGCTGGTGACCTTCCATGTTTTATCAAGGCCGAGCTGTTTTCCGAGTTCTATTTTAAAGGGCGCGGCGTTGGGCGCGAGGTCTTTGTCCCGCCCCCCGACTATCGCCACGTTCATGTCGTGGGCGTCTTCACACACCCGCGCTATCGATGGTACCACGTAGGGGGCGTTGTCATTGTAGTCTTCCAGGTGAATGACCAACGTGCCGGTGCCCGTTGCTGGAGGGCTGCCTGCAAACACGAAGAACAGACACATATTGGGGGAAGGGGGAGAGAAAAAAAAGTCTTGAGTTCACGGATTGCAAAACGCATGTAGTGCACAGCAGTTTGCTGGTGATGCCCCTCCCTATGTAAACAGTACTGATCCTGGTGGATATGAATGATGAGTAAAACCTCGTGATCCTCGTCATTATTCCAAGGTTAATCGGCCTTTAGATGTTTTGGATTCTGCCGTAAACAAAAAGTGTTAAAGCTGATGCTTTAAAAAAAACAAAATGTCAATGAAGCTATTAAGATCTTTCCTAAACTTTTCAACTCCGCCGACCTAATTCGATCCGAATAAAAGGAAACCGTCTGTAATTTTATGGCGGAAGGAGCAGGAATCACAGTGGCTTGGGTTGTGGAAGACAACATTTTGACTGGGCGCATGGCCTGCTTGTGTGCGTGTATGAGATTACACCTTATTATAAGATACAGGCTTAAAAAGCAGCCTGGTTCTTCTTTATTACGGCTCTCTGTTTCACCCCGATTACAGGTTATTAAAAAAAATCCATGCGGCATCCACAACACCCCAGAGGTCAGCCAGCAATTAACAGCAAAAGACAAGATCTGTAACTGGAAAATGGTCTCCACCTTTTCATGGTAAAAAAAAAATATATATATATGTATATATATACACATATATATATATATATAATTTGCAGACAATTTTGAGGCTGAGAGCAGAGAACAAGCAAGTCAAGATAAATGTGCAATAAATGTCAAGAATGAAACCCAGTCTGGGTTTATACGCTAACGTCGGAGAAAGGAGCAGAAAGTGTTCCCACCATTAACTGTTGATTAGGTAATGGTTGACTTTTTAGGACAAACAAACAAAGCAAAAAAGAACCTGATGAGGCAAAATCACTGGGGTGTTTTAAAGTCGATGTATATCCTGAGTAAATATCTTGGGGTACCACTTCAAGTTTTACTACGGTCAGTTTTACGTAAATGATTCGAATGAAAACAGTGGGTTTCATTTCAGACAGACAGGATTCATCCAACCATTGATTTTGCCCCCTGAAATGACAACCAAATGAATAAGATTACCGTTAAAGATCAGATAAACCTATTATTCATGACTTACACCTCTGCCTGTCTGTTTTTAGTGTTGGGAAAGCGGATCAGTCCGACGGCACAAGCGTATTTAATTGACACTGGTGTGTTCTGATTGGCCAATCAATTGTCCTGAGAGGATTTCAAACTTCAACACATTTGGCAGTTTGCTCTTTTACATCGACTTAGAATGGGGACTCACGCACTGTAACATTATAATATAAACAATATGTTTTTTATTGAAGTTGTCCGGGCTGCTAAATGCCTCTGGTGGGGTGATGGAGGCAAGTGTCTCAGGGCCAAACATTTACTAGTCGTACAACTGCATGACAAGTGTAATAGAGGCATTAAAAGGCGTGAGTCTCAGATAATTCTCAACCCCCCGCTCCACCTAATCATCCTCACTGCATCCCCCCCGACCCAAATAACAACGCCGTGTCAGAGCAAAATAAGCCGTGATGAAAGTGACTTGATGTACATCCATCAGATGTTTTAAAGGTTGGCTGTAGGAAATATGTCTGAGGAGAAATGCGTGATGGATGGCAGAGGCACGCTGTCCTATGAACACCTGCTGCGAACACATTTTCCGCTTCATAGCAACCCACAGGGAGTCTTAACATAAGAGTTTATCAGATAATCCTCACTATGTCTTTGTTTGCTGGATTCAAAAACGTTAATTTCATTCTCGGCCGCGAAGCCATCGGCAGGCTGGCATTAGATGGGAACAGGAATTGGATGAAACGGTTGCGTGTTTGGCATCTCAACGGTATAATAATCGTAAAATGACTGCTGTTTTTTTGGGGTTGTGGAGTCAAAGAACGAAAACAAAACAGCAAACAGGCCTTATTGCGGAGAAGTACGACTGCGACAATATCAGAGGAATTACTTTTACTGTTGAAAATCAAATCAAAGACAGTGGCTCTTGGGGGACTCTATATACTCTATTACCGCTCCACGCCAAGAGATTGAGGACGGGCTCAGATGGAAATAAAAATAAAATTTCAACCCATCTGTGGTGGAAGAGGCCTTCTCTGTGCTTGGCTAGCTTTAAATGAAGCTGTTTGTCATACGCGAACACTCCCCACACCCAATCACTCTAATGCCGCGCTCCTCTCTTCTGCTCCTCCCCCTTATCACCGTTGCATCATGCCTGTCATCATCAGCCTGCCACGGCACCAGCGGAGCACGGCTGCTGGCCTTTACTTCACACCGTTTTGTCACTTAAACAGCCCACAAATTATGGATCTTCACCGCTACGGATCCACCGAGCTGCACTTGTTGGGCACTAAAAGTTACACGAGAAGGGAAGTAGGTCATTTTAAAGGGAAAAGGACATGGGAGGATTTGCTGTGATGCCCAAATAACATGTCAAAACTGTCATCTCCTTTCTTATTGGGATAGTTGTGTCAAAAAATGAATTGTGATATCAAGATATCAAACGTTGCTGGCGGCTCCTGTCCAGGAGAGAGAGGCTTCGCACAACAACAAAAATCGAGGACAGAATCCTCCGTCTGCGTGTGTGTGTAATCCTGTATGGTTGTGTCTGTGTGTTGTTTAGGGTTGCACTCTCTGCCTCTAGTACCTCAGGTAACAATTACACCCTGAGTGACTTGCTCAATTATTTTTGTCTTTTGGTAATTGCTGCATTTCAAAAATGCAAATTGTCTGTCTCAATGGCCACGTTATGAAGCGTCAGCCACAGCAAATAAGTAGCGAGCTGTTTTGGTGCTGTGCTCAGTTCTGTAACCATATTTCCCTTCACACCAAACAATCCTCCTGCACAAGCGGAGAGGTCACAGTCCGTAAATCTGTACGCTTCATCAACTTGGGATCAAAACTTTGAGGCAATCCAGACAATAATTCTTAGGAGGTACACAGACTTTTGGCCCCCCCAGGTGACACTCGTTACCAGGTGACATATCATATACGTTGCATCATCCACACAGGGTTTATAACAGGAAAGAATCTTTTTCTGCATCGCATTTTTCCTGCTTCTACAGTCCATCTCCTGCCGGCTGCGGTTAACCCTCGGCACTGAAGTGGCGGGTAAAAACATGCTTCAGATATGCTTTTCAAACGTGCATCCAATCATATCTGAGGCATATCTTGCAGGTTTAAGATAACAAATGAATGCAGAAGTCATTGCCCTTCCCTTTTGCCCTTCTTTATGCAGGTTTCGATTGGATTGCATGGATGGAATCAGAATGCTTTCAAATTTAAAAGCAAATTGTAGAGAAAAGGTAATAAACAATGTTATTTCCAATGAAAAATTGAACAGTCCAAAGCTAAAATTAACTTTAAACATGTAGGGTTTGATTCTCATAAAATGGTGTCAGAGCAGGAATTGCACTAATTAAGGATTGAGATTAGGTTTAATTGTCTCCATTAAAGTTTGATATTAAAAGGAGCAAAGCACTCGGGCCGGGTCGGGCAGACTGCTCCAGTACCGACGCTACACTAGCACATGAGAAACCAAACAACAGTAAATGCATTATATACAATTCATGACACGCTATGCAATATGGCAGTCAATTAGAATTATTCGGTCTGGTTTGCTGCTACTGCACTAATCATTTGCAAACAAGTTCTGCAAAACACCATCTGGAAATGCTTCTGCTGCTCCTGCAGTGTCTCCAAAGCAGCACATGCAAGCTGTAGGTTTTCATTTGAAGTTAGCTTGTGCTTGTCGGGAGTGTTGAGGTCAAAGACGGGACATTGAATACTGTACAACCTCTGTATATACAGTACCAGGAGCTACTCATACAATAGGTCACGGTGTACTGATACCTTTCTGTTCCAGAATATTGATGTAATATTAATATATTTCAAAACAATGAGCCTTGGATGATGATGATGATGAACCTTTATATGAAACTTTAAACTGGTCTATTTTATATCTTATTTTATTCCTGCTCAGCCGACTTCCATTAGATCCCAGTTATTGCTTTCTTTTTTGTATTTATTATTTATGTTTTATTTTATTCAATTTTCCTATACGTTTTTGCCCCCATTTTGAGATTAACTTATGCTTGCAATCTATATTTATAGGGCTATCTCTATGTATTTATGTCTTCATGCGTAGACCTGTATTAGATCGAAAGCGGACCTCAATCTACACCGACTAAGCTGACACATAAAATGTACGCACGCACGCACACACACACACACACATCTAAATATATTTTGCAGGACTTCCGTTTCTCACTGTTATTCTCTTCAGTTTGCTCCCCTTTATTTTTGTACTCCTCTTAAGCTGTATAACAAACTGGGTTGTATACAGTATGTGTTTATGAACTTATGAACTTGAGCACTTTGTACTCACTTTTCTTTAAAAAAACCCGTAAATTAAGTAATCTGGTGAAGAACAAAACAAATGAGATAATACTGCATCACTGGAGAATAACAGAATGTCCAGTTATTCCACTGAACAAAAACATTGTGACAGTGAATATCATTTCCAATACATTTGTGAACACATATATCATTTTTATTTGTGATAATATATTTTGACCACAATAACATCATTCCAGCACATCCACGGAATGAATTCACCAAAGACGTACCTAGAGGCCTTTCTGCGCGCGATTCCACCATCACCTCCAACCTCTCCCTCTAGGCTTCGCCCCCCGCTGCTCCGTCTGCATCGTCCACTACTGCTCCGGGCAGTTACACAGCCCTGTTATTCTCCCGTCTGCCCAGAGATGAGAGGAGCGAGCCGACTGATTGACTCCTAGGGCCGTCGGGGCTAATCCACCGCCACAGACTACAAACTAACCTTTCCTTCACTCGCTTCCCTGCTGTCTCTCCATCTAACCCCAAAACACTGCTTTTCTCCCGACACTTTGGCTCTAGGCTAATGCTCTATTTATGTCTGACTGTCACTTTCCGTTGCTATGCTTCATTTTGTCCTTTCTGTTTTCTGACGTTTCGTCTTTTCTGTTGTAGAAGAAGACGAAGAAGAAGAAGAAGAAGACGAAGAAGAAGAAGAAGAAGAAGAAGAAGAAGAAGAAGAAGAAGAAGAAGAAGAAGAAGAAGAAGAAGGAAAGACAGCGCTGTGACCAGCAGCGGTTTGAAATGTGCCGATTTTGGCCCCTGCACGGTGGGGAGGGCATGAAATCCATGATCTGTTTGCGCCCCGTCTGTCCTCTTGGGGAGAAAGTGTGTTGCAGCAGAGTTTAATGATAGGGGCTCAGGGCAAAGTGCACAAAAAATGTGAAGGGGGGAAAAATTACAGCCAGTTCCCTTTTCATTTCTGGTTCATGGTTCCATCTTTTCTTACTGTGAAATGAGTCTGGCAAGCGCTCCGATTAGGGCGGCAAAGGGGCAGAATGTTTTTGGTAAATTTCCAGGAACTCTCCATGGGAGGTTAAGCTTGAGAGTAGGATGTATATATGCATGTGCCCACAAAAATACACCAGTGTTTCCCATACCTTAAATAGGCGCCGCAGGAAAGTCAGTTTTGTTTTTTAACTTTCACAATTATCCACTGATCTCTGCGTGCGAGGGAGTTCTGTACAGATGAGCACCATCAGACACGTGAGCGCGCTCCCACCAGCCGACTGAGAGCGGATGGAAGAATTAAGTTCTACTCACAAATGGATTAAGCCATAAATGTCATTTTTTAATTTCTTTTAGAAATGAATGTCGGCTTACGACCAAACGAACGGTTGTTGGGGTGATTTAACAGTGTTTACCGTGTCATATATGACAAAACAAACTGTTTTTCCTTCATATATGACAAGGTAAATGCAGTTAAATTACCCCAAAATTTCAAGTTTATTCCCAGTAGTTCCCGTTTATTCATATATATTTTCCTGTGTATTCACGTTAATTGCCCCTCCTTTAATATTCGAATATTGATGGAATTCTGCAAGCCTAGCTGTGATCATGAGTGAATTTCCAGGATTAAAAACAGAGTTTCGCTCAAGGTCATGGCTAAAACAAGATTATTCTTATCCGGCTACTTTTTCTTTTTTCATTAGAACGACCATTATACTCGGTACAAACAACCGGTGGATGATGCCCTTGGCAAGACATGTTCAGCATTGTTATTACTATGATAATTTTTTCTTGCGACATTACAAGTGGGGGATGAAGAAAATGAAATAACAAGCAGGGACTAGAGGACGCCGGCCCGTGCATGAGGAATGGCTCACTGGGAAATGTCACAATGCATCACGCTGCAGCTAAACATTCAGGAAGACTAATTCAAAAGTGGACGACAGCAAGGCAAAGCAGACAGAAAGAATGAAGGTAAGATCTGAAGTGAGAAGTGATGAGAGCGGCATTACATGGTTGTGTGAGATGTGCGCCAATTCCAGCACAATTGACTGAAATTGAGATCATTCCAATCCACATTACGTTATAAGGTAAAACAGTCAATACCTCGCTTTTTATCACAACTTGGAAGTAATATATAAACATCTTTCTGCATCCATTATTTTAAAAAAAACACTCTCTACTCAAACACATGCAGCTGCAGTATGGGCCAGAATGAGTCCACGCTATATTAACCCTCCATGGTGTTTAGGCAAAAAAAATATTCATCTATGCTTGGGGAAGACTTTATAATGTATATTTTTTCAAATGTATCCCACCGCCTACTACTACACCTATCTACGTTTTTTATAGTACACATGATCAAAGAAATAAGGAGAACAAGGAATATATGCATTTAGAACAAAGTTGGATGTCTTTGTATGCGTCTGTGAGCTACCTCCACCGTCCTCTGCTCCCACTGTAAGGCTGAAGCATCCTATCTGGTTTAGTGTTTTTCACTTCCCGTCCATCCGTCTTGCCACTGCAAGAGTCCCAGACCTTGTTAAAGCTCCCTTCAGATAACCCAATTCATTCTGTCCCATCACTCATCTGTCTCCTCGGGGCTTCGGCAAACACTATCACATGACGCCCTGCTAATCTTATTGGCTGATCAGAACTGTAAATGAACCCAGCCAGAGCCAATTACATAAGGCACAAGTCATTAAGAGAGATGACTTCGGGGAGGGAGGCGGTGCTGGGGACAGGTGCATGGCAAATTACTTTCAAAATAGGGTTTGGGTTATCAGTTGCTGGCTATTATGCCAAGTGATAGGAGAAGGAGGGTATTGATATGGTTTGATGTAGGCTTACACTGAAAGCTCTTTCTGTGGTAATTAGGAGAAACCTTTTTTTCGATCTGCTCTAAAAAAAACTAAGTGACATGATTTCTGTTGTGATAACGGGGATGGATCAAAACGAACAAATAAAGGGTCTACAAAGTAAAGTGAGACAACTTTAATTAACTTTGTCAAACTCAAACAAAGATTGAACAAAAGCTCACTTTACAACTTCAAAAATGAGTTACAAATTACAATACCTTCTACAAGCACCAGGTCTTTTCCACAGCAAACATTTTGACACCGCTCACATGTAAATGACACGGAAAAACAATGGCCGAATTCCATTTAACCTCTTTGGTTTCAGGTTTATGTTTTGCACCGACTAGCCTTCCAAAACAAAATGGCTAAATAAAAAGTGTAATAATACTAATAATAATATTTTTTTTTCAGTCCAATCACAAACAGGTTATCAATAAAGGGGTGTGTCACTGACTTTTGTCGTCATTCATATCTCTTTTGGGATTATATATATATGGAAATGCCAAGCAGGTTGAAAGGTCACCTAACTATACTCCCTCTTGATGGCTTGAAAAGCCAAAGCTATAATAAGTAGCAACAGCTAAAAAGTTCTTCTTAGCGAAAGTGTTTTAATAACAGTGTTCGGCAATGCTACACAATCTGTCAAGCAGTACTTAAGCACAGAGGCGTTTTGAGCTAAATGTCAATGTCAGCCTGTTAAAATACTCACAATGAGAATGCTAATGACAAAGATATTGATGTAAAGAGAGTACATTGTTAACAGTACACACCATCGAGTGTATAGACAATAAGTGTCATTATTCTAACGTCTACAATAGGGATGCACCGATCCACATTTTTTCACTTCCGATCCGATCCCGATACCTAAATTTGGATATCGGCCGTTACAGATAATATTCCGATACCAGAGCTGTGTTTGAAAAACATGAAATCCTGTTAACAGAAAAAATTCTGAAAACAAATTTGAAACTAAGGGTTTCAGATTGATTGTCCTGTCAATATTTATTTAATTTCATGAATGTCAAATGTGAAAGACTTATTTTTAATAAGTCTTAAAATTTGTGACACAAAAAAGTGCACACACACATACACACACTTGACACACAGTCTCACTCACTCGTTCACAAAAATAACAGCACAAATCAAGTATACTGACACTTGTATCATGAACAACATGTCAAATATCTGAAGAAGTATAATAAAATATCTGTAAACATCTTACACACATACACGCTTGACACACAGTCTCACTCACTCACTCATTCACACACGCAATCACACTTACTCTCTCACACACACACACACACACACACACACACACACACACACACACACACACACACACACACACAAAATAAGTTTTAAAACAGTGTGCATCAGAACAGCACTTAAGATGACCTGGAATAAACTAAACAACAGAGTCTAACTATTCTTTAAAAGAAAACAAAAATTGAATATCTCAAAGTTGACTCTGAGGAAGTGATGTAGTGTTCAACAAATCTTACATCGGCAGGTTCTTCTTGAGGAATATGAGCATTTCTGCTCTCTCTGCAGTGCGCTTCCTTTTTTCATCCACTATATTGGCTGCCGTGCTAAACAGTCTAGCCTCAGCGCTAGCCTGCTAGTCTGCTAGCTGGCTGCAACCTGTGGAATGGATTCCTGAACGGAGGCGCGGCTCAATGAGACAGTTATGAGACACGCTCAGGAAATCCATTCCACAGTTTGCAGCCAGCTAGCAGACTAGCAGGCTAGCAGGCGGGGATCACTTTTGGAGTCATTTCAGCAGACGACGTTAAAGCGCAGACATGGCTCATTGATATCGGAAATCTCCAAAGGTTGTATCGGAAAATCCGATACCCGAATTTCTCTGGTATCGGGTCCCGATACCGATACTGGATCGGATCGGCCCCATCCCTAGTGTACAATATTCAGCGCTCAACAACGACCAACTGAAGCTTTTTAGAAGGGCTGTCAATGGATTTAAAAAAAAAACTAATTAATTGCACATTTTGAAATTCATTAATGGAGATTAATGAATGTTGTTGTTACAATGTTGTTTATAATGAATGTTTGTTTGTTCTTCTAAAGACTAAATCTTAAAAGTAATGAGTAATCACTTTAGAAAGTGTGTATTTCAGACACTGTTGTTCAATTATTCATGTTGGTTTAAACAAAAAAAATTTTGTTTTTGATCATCTTGACAACAATCTTGAGGCAGAATTCCACGGGGTGGAACATGTTGAACTAGCGACTCTGTTCTCCTAGTGTACTTTGCTCTCAACTCTCCATCGTTTAACGGCTTTGTTTGAAGTGCCAACAATCTCCCCACATTTAGCCAGAACGTTTTCAAACCACCGTCTTTTAGGGACACAGTAGTGGTCCTCTGCAGACTGTGTGCCACGCAGGGTAACGTTAGATGTTGAGTAGCCTAGCAGCTAGCTTAGCCTCGCAGCTAGCTTAACATAGAGGTGCTTTAAGTGGTTTGACACCCACCTCCTTTCTGTTTGACACGTGGAGTAATCCCTCTGCACCGTTCTCCGCTGTATGTCGCACCACTGTTCGTTTTACTTGAAATGCAAAAAGCTCTCTCCATCTTCATGTAACTGACTGCAGCTAGCGGCCATTTTGTTTCCACGGTCAATTTCCGGTTAACTGTTATTTTATTGCATAGGTCACTAACTGGCGGACCGCGGTCCGGGTCCGGACCCAGAGGCCGTCCCATCCGGACCCGGACCGCCAGCCAAAACAGAAGGTTGTGATTTAAAACCTGACGGCGTTTTTATTTTTTTTACCCGGCGGCGCGGCGCGGCTTTTGCAGTATTTACGGTAGTGGTTTAGCGGATGAGGAAACGCACAGACCAATTGCATGCGAGTTAAGCCATCCCACGTGATACCACTCAGCCAATCAAATCTATGCATTCTCGGCGGTAAACATTACGTCTCAAGACAGCGCTGCGGCCGCGCTGAGAGATGAGAAAGTTAGAGAAAGATAGCGACACATTTAGAAAACAAAGGGAGGGAAACGGACGACTGTGCCGGAGAAAGTTGAGGACAAGTCGATTGAGACAGCAAAGGGAGAGAAACGGACAACTGCGCCGGAGAAAGTTGAGGAAAAGGCGAGTGAGACAGAGAAAGGGAGAGAAACATAAGGAACAAATGTCGTTCTCCAAAAAAAGAAAAGTTGACAGCGAAAATAGAGCATTTATCCGGAATGGACAGACTCATTTCTGTTCATACTTCCCACAGGGAGCACAAAACCAGTGTGTCTTATATGTTCAGAAACCGTGGCACTTATTAAAAGTGGCAATGTGAAACGCCATTATGAGACAAAACATAAAGGTTTTGAACAAACATACCCACTCAAATCCGAAGTGAGATCACAGAAAATAAGTGGCCTCACAGCCCAATATGAACAGTCAACCAGGATCCTGAGCCACACGTTCACTGCCCAACAACGTGCTCATGAGTGTTCCCTCAGAGTTGCTTGGATTTTGGGGCAACACAAAAAGCCATTTACTGATGGAGGGCTTGTCAAAGAATGCATGAGTGTCGTCGCTGAAACATTACTTGACGGAAAACCAAAACAAGAGCTTTGTGATAAGATAAAGCAAATACCCATGTCAGCATCATCTGCCACAAAGAAAGGTGAAATATTAACTCAGGATGTGCTAACCCAGCTAAATGATGCCATACATAAGGCACCATGTGTAGGCTTAGCTGTGGATGAGTCCACTGAGATCTGTGACAATGCTCAGCTGTTTGTGTATGTCAGGTTTTTCAACACAGACCAGAAAGCATTCTGTGAAGACCTGTTAGGTGTCACTCCCCTTCAAACCAGTACAAGAGGAGAAGATATCTACCTGGCCATTAAGGAGATGTTAATGAAGAGAGGAATAGAGCCAACACAAGTGGTTTCAATAGCCACAGATGGAGCCCCTGCTATGATAGGGAGAGAGAAAGGAGCTGTAGCAAGACTGAAAGAGGACAATCCAGAGCTCATAGCTTAGCATTGCATCATTCACCAATCTGTCCTCTGTGCCTCCCTGTCAGATGAGCATGCTGAAGTGATGAATACAATGATGAAAATGATCAATTTTCTCAGGGCATCCTCTTCCACCCAGCATCGCATGCTGAGGGAATTCCTTAGAGAAGTTGATGCCAATGCTGATGATCTTTTGCTGCACAATAATGTGAGATGGCTCAGCAAAGGGAAAGTCTTAGCGCGCTTTTGGTCCATCAGCAGGGAAGTAGCATCTTTTTTGGCAGAGCTAAGACATCAGAAGGCAACGCAGTTTTCTCTCTTTTTAAGAAATGAGAAACAGATGGATAATGTGGCCTTTTTGGTTGATATCACTACACATCTGAATGAACTGAATTTGAGGCTACAGGGCAAGGACAATTCAATTTGTGAACTGATGACCGCTGTCCGCTCCTTTCAAAATAAACTTGAGTTGTTCAAGGAAGACCTGCAGGGAGACTGTGCACACTTCCCAGCAGTGCAGGAACAGGTACAGGGACAGAGAGATGTGTCTTCTTTTGTTGACTTCATTGATAAGCTGATCGTAAACTTCAGCAACCGTTTTGACAGCTTCAGCTTTGGACAGCAGCTCACCATGTTCATTCAGAACCCATTTATCATCACGGATGTCAGGGGGTTCTCAGAGGAAGTCACACAGCACTTTAAATGGGTAAATCCTGGGCCTCTCCAGATGCAACTGGTTGATCTCCAAGCAGATGTGTCCCTGAGAGAGCAGTTTCTAAGAACTGACCCTTCCACTTTCTGGCTCCAAACGGTCCCTGAGACAGCTTTTCCAGGTCTGAGGAAAGTTGCCATATACATCTTGACCATGTTTGGCTCCACCTACAACTGCAAGGCAGCTTTCTCCACGATGAATATCATCAAAAATAAATATCGTTCGAGGCTCACCAATGAGCACCTCCACATGTGCATGCGGATGGCCCTGACTCCATTCAAGCCCAGGTTTAAAGTCCTGACAGGACAAGCTAGAGCTCAATTCTCCCACTGACCAACAAAGTGGGTGAGTGGGATGCAAGACTAATGCTCTAAAACTGTTAAATTGTTAAGATGTGTTAAGATTTATTATCTGTAAAATCGTTTGAGACTGAAACAGAAACGGGGACATTTAAGCTTTTCCTCCCTTTATTTATTTTTTCTGAAGTTAAGCACTTTATTTGATTATTATTATTTATTATTACATGCACCATTTCCATTTAGCATTTATTTTATTTTAAAAATGCAGCCCTACTTTTATTTAGTTCATGAGAGAGCATTATACATATCTGCAGTCACACATAAGTCCAGTTCTATGTTACATGATAATAAATATTGTTAAAAAGTGTTTTAATCGTACCGAATTCCTTTGATTTGAAAGGTATTGATTATATGCAGATGTTTATACAACTACCAGGCTACTTAAATATATATCACACTAAATAGTTAGACATTATGATCTTCTGGACCTTTGCTTCAAGAAAATTTCTCTAACTGGACCTCTTAACATTTTAGTTGAATACCCCTGTTTTATTGCATCAATCTATCTATCGATCTATTTTATTGCATTAATCTGCATTAATCACATAGATGAATGAATTAATGGTGAATTAGTTTAGTTTAAAGTATTTGTGTATTGACCAAAGCATTTGGAAGAAATATAGATCATAGACCTGACGTTGGTTTAAGAGAAAAACATCGGGGGATTATAAAATGTACCATATTTTAATACCTGTACCAATAGATGGTACAGCTGAGATTTATTTAAAACACAACCCCATCAGTCAAGCAGATGGCACCAGAGGAGAAGTCCGGGATGAGCCAATGCTAAACAAGAATGTGGTTTACATTACAGTGTTCAATCCAACAGCTGTTTTACAGCTGGATTGAATGCCATCCGTTTCTGTGTCAGGCCGGCTTACGTTGAGATGACATGAATGCGCCGTAGGTGAGTATCCATCTCCACGTGGTATTAAGTTCAAATTTCTGGCCACTCTGTACGTTCATAAGGGAGAAGAAAGCAATCTTTCAATCGAGTACTGTCATTATTTTGAGTTTGTCAAAGATGTAAACATTGCGTTTGTTGAAGCTGACATGACAGCTCAGCCAGGCCAGAGAGATTCTGTGTTGATTCTGCACAAAAGGTGTTAATTGAGTTGGCCTCATCACAAACAAGAAACTGAGAGGCTGTATAATTAACACACCGTAAAGCCCTGCATATCACACGGCCACCACACAGCCCATAATGACGAGAATGCACAATGACATACAATAACATACAGCCTCTGACATATTTCCTATGTCGTTCTAGATCAAATTTAAAAAAAAGAAAAATCCTGCAGTCTTGTTTTTGAGAGCCTCTCTCGCAAAATGGGGAGGTGGGGCGCGTCGGTCTTGGCGGGCCAGGCCCAGCGATCCCATCAGTATTCCTAGGACACAAGAGAGGCCGAGCCTGATAACAGCCACAACAGAGGGAGAGGGTCTTCTTGGCAAAGCCGAACTATGGTATTCTTTAATCACGGAAGTGGGCCTGTTCAGGTTTGAGTCGAGACATGATAATGTCTAATGGCTAATGGATGGCAAGGACACATTTCAGTATGTGTCTCTGTCTCCATTAAGGGATTGACACAAGACATATATGTTCTCACTCGCAATTATACATATAATATATATTATATAAATATTTGGGAGTCAGGGACCTTAATGAAGGGAAAAGGCAAGTAAACACCAAACTTTCTAGTCTTTTTTTTTTTAGGTAAAATTAAATCTGACAAGGCCTTTGGATTTTAACCTCTCATTTTCGAGGTACTTCATTCCTTTGTTCAGCCTTTTCAATTTTCACCTCTCACTTCCACCTTTCACTTTTCTTGTCCCTTTTGTCCACTTGACGTCACTGCCACTTTCGGCACTATATTTGCTATTCTATTAAACTGAGGCTACTCTTCGGCTCCTGCTCTTTGGGTATTTGTATAATGGATTCTTTGGAATGTTAGAGAAGTCCGTCATGGCTTATTTCTGACATTTACAGTGTCTCCTTCGGCAAACAGCTCAGTCCCAAATGCTCCATTAATCAAAAATAAATGCATTAATATCTAAATCAGCTTCTTAGTTTATATTCAAAGGCTGTAGCTGGAAATACAAAGACTGAAATACCTGAAAAACACTGACAGTCATCCCGAAAAGCCCTACATTGTATTCTACTCTTGGCGGGAGGATTTCAGCGAACCGGGCTGACACACTGGCTCAGTGGGCTTTATTCTTTTTTGGGAGAGAGGGAAGGGGGTGTAAAGAAACGCGCATGCACACACACCCTGAGGTCACTCCTCCGTACGTCCATGAGTTCAAAGCAAACACTGCTCAGCTCTGTTGTTCATAATTTAGGAGTATTTAATTGGGGGTATGGTGGCAGCGCTCACTGCAGATTGCGGTTGTGTAAGCATGGGTGTGTGTGTGTGTGTGTGTGTGCGCCGCAGCATTTCACACGATCAGGGCCGTGATAATGGATTCATGCCTCCCAATGACAAATGGCTCCCACCAGGAGGCGGTTTAACATTTACATGAGGAGCAGGAGAAAAAACATTGAACCAGAACCCACAGCAGAGGATACGCCGGCGAGTGAGCCGCTGCTTGTACCCAGACAAAAAAAAAAAACAGGCCGAACACACAACTTCAAATCACCCACACGCACAAACACACAGGCCTGACGACACGGAATACGGGAAAAAAAACTGACGTGAAGGAGAAAGGGGGTGAGACGCTGGAACAGCTGGCGTCCCGGCGGGGAATCATGGAGCAGAAGAGAGTTTGTTGGCACCGCAAAACCAGCAGCTACTGATGAGAGTTTATACAAACAGCCTGTCAAGCCCTCTGCTCTGGTTCGAACAGTATCTCCTCAAACAATACCGCGGCGCTCTGCAAGCGTGCCAGGTTCCTGCCACGCCAGACGGAAATTGATTGTGGCTTTTAGGAACCAGACACTCCAAAAAAACGCAAATGCAGCAATGAAGGTGAAGATGAAGATGCACCGGCGCATGCAAACAAACAAACAAACAAACAAACATGCAAATGCATCAGGGCGGCACACACGTGTGACAGTCACACATTTATCCAAGTTCACAACTTCTCACGCCTGGGAGAGACAAACGGTCCTTCCTGCCTCCCCTGTAAACGGTGTTATCCGCTCTGGCAATAGAGTGTAACCTCCAGACTGCAGACTCACTGCTGTAAACTCTCCAGATGAGATGATCCTTGACCTTGGCGCCAACGTTATCATTACCTCACTACCTCACTACCTTTTTTAAGCCCTCCAGATACTCGGTTCTTCCCTTCACCCTCCTTTTTTCCCATTTCAGTCCTCCCTCCTAGCCAGACCCTCCCTTCCGATAGTACGTGCGCTCTTTTGTTCACCATCTGTTGCAGCACGGAGGCCCGCTTCAGCCAACCTGCCCTCATGCCGTTAACCAGAACCCACATTCAATCTGTGACTTTTATTCCAGCACCAAGAGTTGTTTTTATTTTCCTGGTTTAGCGAAATGTCTCAACGACCAGTTATTGCTATGAAATTAAGTACAAAGATTTATGAATTCCCTCGAGATGCATTGTGATACTGTAACTTTTAATCTTGACCTTTAATCAGGTCAAAACTCTTACATGTGCATCAATTTGGACTCAATCTTGCGGCTCCAGTGCCTTGTTCTGACGTCGATTTAGCCTCTGGGGCCACGGCCAACGCATTTGGCGTTCTTCTGCAGTTTATCACATACTAAACAATATTATTTTTTTACTTTATTAATATAATAAATTATACATGTCGCTGTCATTTCAAAGATCAAAGTCCTAAAATAAAAGAGTCAGAGCGTATATATAATTTTTAATAAATACTAATATTCACCACAAAGACTCAAGAGTGCGATCAATCTTCTCGTGTAACATTCGGTAAGAAAGAAAACACAAAGATCCCAGAATGGATCTCTTTTGAAGCAGATACAGCAAACTGTTGCAATCTTTGTCTAACAAACGTCATGAAGCTGTAACCCATCTTCTTCCCCCGTGTCCTCCTCTGGCTCCAACACCAATCTTACTCCCTGCCCGCTCATAACCTTCATCGTTTCTCCTCTTCTCCACCTTCTTCTTCTCCCCCTGGCTTTATAACGTTTTCCTGTTATCACCTCTCATGTCCCTTCCTTTCTCTCGTTCCTTTGACCCTTTCCACCTCCTCCACCTGCCCCATCATTACTCCTCTTTCAACGCTCATCTTTCTGAGGCTGCCAAATTCCCCCAGCACAACAGTGCTATTCTGCTGCCTACTAATAGAATCTCTCAGTTCCTTTAATGGATCTGTCAGAATCTCACTCAGCACGGCAGACCAGATAGATTGATAGGGGGAGAAGGGAGAGAGACATTGAAAGAGAGGGACAAAGAGGACAGCGAGACGCAGGAGGAGAGAAGCCCAGAAAAAAAAAAAAGGAAAAAAGGAGGAGAGTCACGCTGGGGCTCTCAACACTTTCATCTGCGCCATTGAAAGTCTCAGAGCAGCAGATCCACTCATGCAGGCAACCAGCGACCATATGTTCCATTAGAAGCGCTGCCCCCCCCGAAGGCCATCGCATTGTGACCGCGGGATAATGTCACTTTCACCGGGAGTCCGTACTAAGAAGGAACTATGCTTTGTTGTTTTTTTTACATTTGCTGCAGTATTTCTGCCTTGATACTCGTCACACACGAGGGATTCTTTAGAATAGATCCGTTCAGCGAGAACGGATCTATGAAGCTTTGTTAGCTGCCACATAAAATCAGAATACAGTAACACCCTTGAAATGAACTGAACACCTTAAATAGTTTATTTAAGATGTAACTAAGGTAGACTAAGCCGTTTGGTGTTACACATTTAAATGAAAAAGTGAAGGACAAACTTTAATTTTCTGTTAAAGCTTCTATGTCCTCATTCAATTGTTGAAAAACAGACCTTGAAGAAACAAGCAGTAATATTTTTTTTTTGGTTGTTTCCTTGGAAATAATGATTTAACCACATCGTATTCTGTTTCCAACCTCGTCTTTATACGGTGGGGTCCCTGTACTCACCGTTATCGGTGGCAATGAAGACAGCTGTGTATTTGTTGTCGTGGACATACGGAGACTCGCGGTCCAGGGAGCCCGAGGTGTTGACGGTTCCTGTGACTGGGCTCACACTCAGCCAGCCAGCCGGGTCTCGCAGAACAGCGTACCTGCAAGAACGTTGATAACGAAAAGTTGTAAATGGACTTGTGATTGTATAGTGCCTTTCTAGTCCTACAGCCACTGTAAGTGCTTTCAAACTAGCTGCCACTCATCTATTCACACTCATTCAGACCCTGATGGCAGGGGCCACTATTCATGATACCACCTGCTGTCAGGACTCATCGTTCACACCCATTCATACGCCGTAGGGAAAGCTACGGGAAGTTGTGACCATACGAGCACCAGTGATGTATTTATTATTATAATACGGGGGTGTACATTATTGAGCGATAATGTACAGTTGCTGTTCACATTGAACTGAGCGTTTTATATCACTGCGCACTCAAAGTAGCAGGTTAGATTTTGCGCGACCGTTAATTGACATTTTCTTCTTTAGCTCTTTGGCTCGATGGCGGAAATCCCACAAATGATCGGTTTCGGGCAATGCGAGCTTTCGCAACCGGACAATTAAGGTGGCCGTCATGAGCGATGTAAATGAATGAGGTGGTGTGAGACCCGATGCTGTTTACAGCAACTACACAACGGTTGGTGGCTAAAACTATTTTCTGCTGAAAGGCAGCTATTTACTTACTATTTATACTTTCGCTTTATCTTCAATAATGTAACTGAGGGTTGCCGGTCGGTGTGCGTCTGGCCTAACTACACAACCGAACTGTTGCAGTACATTACTGGACGATAAAGTACTGCCTCTCGTACCTTATTGCTTTAATAAAAAAGACAGCATGTGAAATCAGGTGATAAATGCTTATGCTCAGGAAAAAGAATTATAAGAAACAATTGTAAGTAAACATTTGTTTTGTTATGTTTGACCCAAATCTGTCAGATCCTGGAGAAACGAGAGCAGCTAACAAATACATGAAAAAAGTAAGACAAATCCAGATATGTTTCCTTAATTTGAGTATAACAGGCAGGCTTGTTTTTAGCTGCTCTGAGAAACAATTTACCATGGACATCGAAGATGGGACCGTTTCATATATTTTCACAAACAAGTAGCTTCTGTGTTTCTTTGGCAGATACAAACATACATAGTGTGTTTCACTGGTGTTGCGCGAACACAACTTCACATTCAGAGCAAGACTCGTGTGCCCATGACGTTACATGTCATGTTCATAGCGAGGTTATGGGTATTAGACAAGTGGCGGTTATGATTGGGTTGAGGGCTTGCAGGAAATGAATGTCATTGAGTGTAATGTGTGTGTGTGTGTGTGTGTGCCTGTTCACTGTTCTGGAGGAAAAGGATTGGTTAAAATAAAGGATTTAATTTAAATCTCTATTTGTTGTGAACATCTTATACGCGGCCAGAATAGGTAACAGTATGCAGAGGAAGCTCATACTGTTAATGCCTGAAAACTAAATCGGAGCTAAATCGGAGCTAAAAGTTGATAAAACAAACACTCACAGGCACACACAAAACCACAGAGTTTCTCCGCTTTGCCAAAGCGCTCAGCGGTAGACAAATTGTCTTTGAAATGGAGCTCTTCAGCTAACAGAGCGCAACAAAGCCTTGGGAAATAGCTTTGCAATCAGCCTCTTCTCACACCTTCCCCCCTTCTCCCTCTTACTCACACACACTTTCCCTGCCAGTTATAACTAACCAACACAGATGTATTGTAACACAAAAAAAGGCAGTTTTTCCTGATGTGCTATTAATAATGCCACATATTCCATTGTACGTGCGCTTTCCTACACCCACACACAAATACAAAAACGATCTACCACATGATTTATAAGCCCGGCTACTCCAATAAAACAGAGCCAGGCTCACATGTTATTGACCTCCATGTTTCTCTCCTCCCATCACCGGCTTTAATGGCAGACAGACATTGTGTTACTTCCCACATTGTGACACAGAGACACGCAGACACAAATGAATGCATGCAAAATATACATAATGTATATATTTACACTCTGAAGCACAAAAGCTGCGAATGTCCTGCAGAGACGTATTGTCTCCCATCGCTGGCAGCCAAACACAACAGAGCTGTGACGACTGTTAAATAACAGGCCATGACACTTCTTCCTTAAGTTGAAGATGCAAAGAAGTGTAATGCTTCTGTCTGCTTTAGTGCAGGCTCAAGGGTAACCGCTAAATGAGTTGGATCCACTGTTCCTCCCCCATGTGCAAACATGGGGACAGGTCATTAGAGCCCTTTATGGGGCAAATTAGAAAGACCTTAAAAATCCATTAGGAATATTCATCTGGTTATACGTTGTTATCTCCAAAACCAGAGAGGGCTCAAACACATCAGTCAACAAATGAGACAGTGCCCAAACACAATGGTCACACATGTCCTCCTTTAGCTGCAAATACACACGTTCAAAAAGGTAGAACACACAACGGGGAGCTGAATTCCGTTGTAGTGTAGCACTGTTTGTTTGCAGTGTGGAATAATTCTCAAGGCAGAAGAAGAAGGATTTGTCCAGATGTTTTTTGCTTGAGTGGCAGCGAAAGCCGTCTCTTGAGGCACCCACAGTGCCCTCCATGCTGGTCTTCCCCCGGTCTGCAGAGCCGTACCCTGAGGGACCACTGTGGCTATTGTTGGTATCAGAGGGCAGTCAGGGCCCGCGTGTGTGTGTGTGTGTGTGTGTGTGTGCAGCACAGGTTGCACTTAGCTGTAAGAGGACACAGAGGAGCTTGAACAGAGCTGGCATGAGTCTAGTCGCATCTGTCTCAGGTTCAGCTGTCTCATTAGAAGTGATCCAGAGCCAAAAACATAATACAATACCAACCTACGAGGGTCAATTATTTTACACCAGCCTCTGAGAAGCAATTCACCGTTTCTTTAAAAGAACCGATTGGCTAAAATTGTGGGTTAGATTCCAATTATCATTTGATTGTTTAAATACTAGGATCCAGAAAAATGTGTGCACTGACGTTTTGTCAAGCAGTAAAAAAAACAGGCTGAATATCAATTTGCCGGCTTTAAATAAGGTAACAAAAACGACAAAACTCTGTAAAGCAAATGCTTCAACACGATGGCACAAAACTGTGCATGATGAAAACTCAAAGGAATGTCTCAGCCGATATGTATCGAGCATGCAAGTCATTGCTTTCTATATGAGAACAGAGCTTCCCCGTTGCTCTTGTGGGTGTGTTAAGACAGACAAGCTCTTTCTCACTCTGATCTGAGCCTCGTTCCTCAGTTTTCTCAGACAACTCAAAGGGGATTTGGTAGCAAGAGAGAGAGAAAGAGGCTCTCCGCTCACTCATAATCCCATTACGTCAGGAGCAAAGTGCTTGCATTCATTGTGCTCATCTGTGTGTTTTTGTGGCAAAAGCAGGTGCGGCGGTACACTGAATAAGTAACAGACAAGTCAAGCTAATTTAGTAAGAAGATAGAAAGGGAGAAGTGAGCACAAATAAATTTATGGCTCTTGTGTTATTTCTCTGAAGTAAGATCTGTAGCTTGCACGACTTCTAAGAGCTGATGCATTTATGTAGCTCCGTGGTTCATCTTTCTAATGCACATAGTTAATGCTGTTAATCCAACATACCTAATATTGATGAAGGATCAATTTCAGGAATACTGAAATTGGGTTGAAAAATGTACTATCTACATCGGAAATCACACTTTTCTTATATGAAAATGTTGACCATTGAAGTGCTTTTTAATTTGGTTTAATTGATTCCTATCTTGAAGTCGCCTCCAGCTTTTTAGGACGCTGACGATATGATCAAACCTGTGTGATTGACTACGATACTAAACCGACCAAAATGTTTGCGTAAATGTGATCTCAAAAGGGTAGTTTAAAATACACGTGTATTCTTGTATAAATATACAGTATATTCATACAATATCAAAGCAATATGGATTGATTATTATTTATTGCAACGTTACTTTGGATCGTCTTTTAAACCATTTTCCAACCATCAGATGATGAAGCTCACTACCAACAACCCTGTGTCGGGTTACTCAGGCGTCACTTTGCATTCAAAGGGCCGCGCGTTGTTGGGGAGTACGCAGTGAATACAAGTAGGGGCACCGGAGAGGTCGAAATCCAGACCCCCGTTCGGCAGATTGCAGAGCTCAGCAGTAAGGAAGAGATGATGAGGCAGAATGAGACGACGCTCAAACACAACCGACGCAGTAGTGAGATTCCCAGGTCTTTCTATCGAGGTTGAAAGCATGATTTATCCAAATTGAATATGTATGTGTCTGTCGGGGTGCACAAAGAGAGAAGACTGGAATGACCCTCTGCTATATTAATTCACTACAAAAGCAGACTATTCTGTCTGTTTCCTATGAAACTATTATAAAATACCAGACCCTCTTTTGAGTGTGTGTGTGCGTGTGTGTTTCAGTACCACATAAAAGCTTAGTCTTCCTATTTCAAGTGTCTGTGTTTTCAGCGCTTACAGATTTCTGCAGTGCACTGCAACTTACGCAAGTGCATACTCACAAACTTGACGGCAATGGCAGCATATTCTAGAAAAACCTATTAAGCACTTTTCTCTTCCTCTAATTTCTCCAATTTCCTCTCGTCTTCAGCCCCCACCCTCTTGGGGCTTTTACATTATCATCACATCTTTAAATGTCCCTCTATCACTTTATTTTTCTCTCTCCTGTCCGCAGGAACTCCCTGTGATTGAAGTCTAACCTACAGAGAGGAAGGATGCTCACGGTGTGTTTCTATCTGAGAGCTCCTAAGTGAGAGTGAGCAGCCGATAGGAGAACAATTGAACTAAAAGGACTAAAGGTGCAGGAGGTTGCGCCCAATTGTGTCTGGCCGTAACAAACGTACAACTCATCCAAATCCACAGCTGGTGAAGCGAGAGCAGGAGGGAAGAGAGAGCAAGATGAGAAAAGGGATTGAGAATGGAGATATGACAGGGACACATGACGACTGGGACTGTGTAATAAATGTGGAATGCCAATGAATTATCCCCTCGTTCGTCAGAGTTCTGTGCGGGTCCAGTTTTGCAAAGCCAACATGCGTCAATGCCAACGTCAACTGGCCGAACCCAATGATTCCTGCGTCTATTTAGGACGTGACTTGTACACATTTAAATAAGTCAATCAGTCTAAACTGTGATAGGGTGGCACAGTTAATAGAGAAGGTAAATACAGTAGGTAGATATTTAAATCTGAAGAAAAAAGAAGTATTGATGTTTAAAATGGACTGTGTGCATTTAGTTCACTGCTCATTGGGTTAGTTGATTCCACAGCTACTTGTACGTGAAAGATGTCACTCGTAGAGACAAACCTACAGGACGTTTTGCCGTGACTCTTTTTGGGCCGACAACATTTAGTTTGGTCTCACTGTTACAGCGAGCAGTGTAAAAGCTGACTTAACGTCACCAGGCCTGCTTCCAGTGGGAGACAGACAGTGAGCGCTGCTATAATCAACCAAGTCAAGCATTTACTTTAGTTGCCAAATATTTCCCTCGGCAGTTGGTGGGGACCAAAACCCGAGCTTAAAGAGGACTCACCACTGTCAGCAACATGATTCCAAATTACTGCTGTTGTTTTATGAGCTAAAGCGACATCTCCAAACATCATATTGAGATTTAAGTATCAATATAATTGCTGTCTATTAATAAAATGGTGAAGATAAACATACAAATGCTCTTTGGTTTATTTCCCCTGCAGACCTTCCCTTAAAGTACCATGAACCTGAAGTTACCACATTCATTGCAAGAATCTGGAGCCAGTTATTGGCATAAGACCTGGACCAGAACTCCCACTTCCAAGATAGGAACAGAAGCAACCTCTGCCGTTCACTCTGAACACGTCATTGAGCTAAAGTGACGTATTAACTGTAATATAACAGGTCAAAACCATTTGTGTTGCTTTTAGGCAGTGACAAAACTTGGAGGGTGCATTGAAATTTCGGCGAAAAAGTGTAATTTACAGAGGAAGGAAAAGATAGACAACAATTGGCTTTGAAGCCTTTGTGGTTGAAAAATAAAAGGACTCCTTTTGTCTCGGTCAGCCGCTCCGGGCTGGATTTCAACTTGAGCTGTACTGAGCGGAGCTGAGGTGCCCAGTTGCTGCTGCAGGCCATGTGGACAAATTACCCACGTCACACCTCTTCATTTCTCCGCTCTGTATCAGCGCCGTGCAGCGGCTCCATACATAAGCGCAAAGCAAACCTTGCCGCCTGTTGCATCAATCACCTGTCACAGAGATTCAGTCAGGGTGTGTCTTTTACGTGTCAGCGCGGAAAGTACGTGAACTTGCATAAAAAGGTGTAAACGGAGGTGTGAAGCGCCAGGTGGAGTTTTACTTCAGGTATCCACAGTAGTGGATGCACATATGCGTTTATTACAAGAAGGCCGAGGGGTTTAATTGGCAATCACGGCAGACTTTCAGAGCATGTTTTCACTAGATGTGGGGGGGGGGAAGCTCTTGCTGTCCATCTTCATCCTTACATGCATAAAATGTCAAGCCATCCCCTTAACTTGTGAGTAGACGGGGAGCGGGTTAGATGAACACATTAAACTACACCGCTCGCCAACAACCCCGGTTATAGATTAGTTACGCACAAAGCAACAGGCGGATCAGGCCGTCGCGTGTGTGAATTAAAAGAGAGAAAAGTAGAAAGAGAGACACTGAGCGATGGAGAGAAAGTCCTTGATGTTACGTGACATCTTTTATTATATTCTTTACATTCTGATCTCCTCTTTTTCCGAAGAGGGCCGTCCCTTTGCTTTGTCTCACTCCACGGTCCTGGCTCCAATCAGGCTTGAGAGAGTGTGACCAAAAACGCGCTGTGCGCGTTGATTTACCTTTTTCGCAAAACCTCAAAGGCTCCCTTTGTTCGTTCCGCTCACTGTTTTCTCCGGGCCAGCTAGAGTCTCAGAGGAGGCCCTCTACCAACAGCATGCGGTCCGCCGAGTGTGCTGAAGCCGCTCATGTCTACTTAGCGGCATCAGCGGAGCTCTCAGACGAGGACGAAAGGTTTGCATTATCAATATTTGGTTAGGGGCAAAGAAGGGTATACAAAGACGTTAATTTGAAACACGAGGGAGAAGGCGCGGGAGTGTGTGTGAGCGCACAAGTGGGCTCTCCTCACTGGGTGCAACATCATTTTCATAAATTTGCAAACCGCTTCACAGCACAGCATCACTCTGCCTGTTCCTCTCGGCATATTTTGGGGATTGTTTTAATTATTTCCTGGCATTCTGACGTTACAACTAAAGCCTGTGCCCCTCTCCTTCCTCCTGCACCACGTGCCTGGCAAGCCTTTACCCAGCTGCTATGAATAAGAAAAAAAATCAGATTAGCCTGCAATCAGCCATTCCGCATCTGTGAGGGACAGACGAAAGCGAAGGGAGGGAATAGAGGAGACTAAGACCACGCCTGTTTCGCTCTGCAGAGGGACACTAGAGGAAAACCCCACAATTCAAACCCTTGAAACTCTTTGTGAGCACCCCGTCTGACCCCTCGCAGGTCAGCCTTTGTAGCATCCGACAACTCTCGCCGTCATACTTTATGTGGTATGAGGAGACGTTGTGCCAAGACATTTCATTTGGGTGAATCCGATCACATCTTGAGGATTTGAATTTAACTGTTTTCCACAATTTTAATTGAAAAATTGCATCTCGGCAGAACTTGTGCATCGTAGTGTGTCTTTTTTTAAAATAAAATTTTATTGAGTTTAATCACCCTTTCTCAAGCCCCAACTGGTAAATCCCCCCCCTCTCTCCCCATTAACACTGTCTGAATGGGGCCTGATTTTTCTTTGGGTAGAACTACTGTCCAGAAATGTTGCACATTTGCCAAAGATTAAATTGAATTATTATAAATCACAGAAGGACCCCAGGTAACAAAAGTTATTTGCAAATATGTATAAGCTGCCGAGTCTAATGAAATCTTTCATGTGTTGATTTGCTCAAATTCAGCAGATGTATCTTCACATGCGTTGTGTAAAGTGGAGAATAAACACGAGCGGGCTTGTTTATTATACATGCATTAATCTCAAATAGTCCTCACAAATACACAAGAATGCATGTGTGTGTGTGTGTGTGTGTGTTGGGTTCGGTGTGCTGCTCACTCTGGCAACAGAGTCGCAGCGATCGTGTTTCATGTCAAATGCATTTGACATATGCATCCCAGAGGGCACAAACCCCCCCCCCCCCCCTTCATACACACACACACGCACGCACGCAGAGACGGACAGGGTGGGAAAGGTGACGGTAAACAGATCTCCTCCTATTCCTTTTCATACCGTGCACCCTGTCTCCCTATTTCCACATCTCCAACCGTCCGCCTTCCCAATGTCGTCAACCTATCCGTGGCTCACAGTTATGAGGCTTCAAAGTCACTGGTGCTGGCAAAATGTCACAGGATGACATAACTACAAACACGGAGGACATGAAATAAATACAGAAAGGTTTGCTGAAGATGAGAAAACCACTTACAAACATAGACGGTCCTTTTCTGAGCGAGCAATGGGAATTTATTATTTTTATGTCATGGCAACATACTTATTATATATGTTGTAGTATAATAGTATTATTCACAGTTGATGTGGTAAATGTGTCACTTAAGAAAGGCAGAAAAGATCCAGACTGAATGCAGTAAGAAAAGTGAAATATACAAAATATCTTTCTAAATACATAAAACACTCTCTATCTTTCTAATTTAAGTGGTATCTATTCAGAACGAAGCCACAAAGCACTAATGATCTAAGATCTCTTAAACCTCTGTGGCGTGGTTCTATCTGTTATCTATGTCTATATACTAAGGCTTTCATCTCTGCTTACTTTTGATGAACAGACGTTGTTTGGATTTTAAATCCAGGGTTTGTGTTTGGAATTCAATCCGTCATGTGAGCTGACCGGTGGTCTCAGACCCCCCGCTTGTCACATCTTTGAGGGCACAGCTGCAGACGCCGCAGACTGCAGATACCTGCAGCATCTCCAGGTTATGTAGCATTATGTAGCATTTGACAGGGACACGATGGCTGGGTCCTCACAGGAAGCGGCGTCAGTTATTTCAGCATTAAAGCCACAATGTGGTGAGTTTTATTTCCCCCGGGTCATTATTTGGCCAATGTATTTACTTTCAATGATACATATCTCCAAGGATGGAGAAAGGGAGCCATCTAAATCGAGAACAAATTAGGCCTGAAATCCAATAAATGCAATGATGAGTTTTCCCATCTTGTAAAAGAAAGTGGGGCTTCCTCTCGCAGCAAGATGAATGCGCTCTATTGTAGAACATAGTGAAACTAATAGCCATCCTGTTATGAAGACGGCAATATTTGAGTGAAGGGCATTTTCTGTAACATAGTTAAAGTTAATGAGTGGTCCCGTTCTGTGACTTTCCAGTTGACTGGAGGCGATGGTTCAGACCTGTGCCAGTAAATTGCAAATTGCACTGGCAAAAGCACAGACGGATAAAGCAGCCTAGCGGGCGAAGGAAAAAAGCGTGTACACAGGGACAAAGGAGATCGGATTGAGTGGCATTAAATATCTAAAAGCTCCCTGACATGAGAGAACATTAAGTGCTTCTCAAAGAGTCCCATTAGCAGACAAGACTAAATTATGTTTCTAATCTGAGAGGAGAGAAACTTGGGAAGCTCATTACTGACAATAGTGAGCTAACGCAGAGTTATAATAGCCATATATCTATATATAATGTTTCAGTTATTCTGGATTCCATAATGTCTTTAGTACTGTTCTTTATTGCTTTAGTGTTTTGTGTAGTTTGAATTAAAACATGTTGATTGTGTCTCTTTGCACTGCATCCTTCACTATTGTAACTCCTCGTGACCTCCATGGATTTCTACCACATGCTTACCTGATGCTCTGGATCTGTAGAATATCTGGATCTGTGGTGTTAAGTGAGGCCACGAAGCTGCCTATAGGAATGTTTTCCATCCTGCTGACTATCAGCGGGTCGGGGAAGAAGACCGGGCCCTCGTTGACGTCCAGGACCGCGATGTGAACGGTGGCCGTGGAGCTGGGGCCATACCCGACATCGGGAACCAGAGCGTCCTCGTTCTCCACTTTGATGAGTAACGTGTGGGGCGCTTTGGCCTCGTAGTCCAAAGGCTGAGGAAAAAGGGAGTGTAGGGGAAGGGTGATGACGTTACAGACTGCGGCATATGAATGCGTTGCATAGTTTGACGTTCTTTACCTTGGAGATGGACAGCATTCCCTCGTTATTGTCCGGGTTGGTTTGGATCTTAAAGCTCAGCGTGGGATCTCCTTTGATTATAGAGTAGATCGCCCTCCACGCCCCCGTGTCTGGGTCGTCCCTGTCGTCCACTGTCAGGTTGACCACCACTCCACTGGAGCCCTCGAACACGTGCGCCTCAAACTGTTAGAGGAGACAAACAGACGGATCCCCGTTAGCGGGCAGGATGAACTGAGGAACTGAGGAAATAGAACAATCTTCTTTGCCAGAGTGTTCATTTAAGGTACCCTATGGAGTTCATGACTACTCATTTTGCAGTGGTTTGCATTTTGCACAGACTATTTCTGGTGGTTTCTTGCTTTTCTCATTGGTGTCAGAAATGCATGAAGAAGCGTTGAAATGCGGCAACAGAGACAAGAAAAAAAGAAGGCTGCAAGGAACAAAACTACGTATCGTCAACTATGCAGGATAGAGTAATTCTCAACAATTGGCCTCGAAGAGGTTTTATGAGGATGGAAATGTACTCAACATTTGTTAAACTGCAAGCATAAACTCGTTGCATTTTTGTGGCAAACACTGATGCAAACCGATTTTGTGCACCTTTTTAAAATGTTATTCCCTTTTGAAAAAAAACCCTGGTGTTTTAAGGGAGAGGACTATACTGTCAAGCTTCTGTCTTCATTGAGTTTTCTCACTTTGTGTCCATCCTTTGGTTTTTGTCTTACTATTGCAGCTGCAAAATGAAAAATCTGTTTATATACTCTTAAAAAACTTAAAAAAGGGAATTAAATTATGAACATAAACAAAAAAGAAATGAAGTAGAATGAATGCAATGTCCCATCATCTGGAGCCGAGTCTAAGAAAGTAGCTTTTTTTTTGTTTAAATGAAGCTTAGGTGAAAATTCAGTCAGGAAGACTGGACAGGCTGTGCCGTTCCCTGGTGGCCTCCTCTCTCCCTGGGGGCGCACAGCCAGCTGATTAGGGGCGGGGTCGGGTAGTATCAGACGTGGGTGTCGTTACCGTAAACCAATCGCCTTGGTGCAGGCAAACGTTAAAAACTTTCCTGCGGCATGATGGAGTCCAAGCCCCATCAAAAAACAAACAAACTCTCCAGATTGAAATGCATGCAAAAAAAGCACACAAGCATCAGAATACACACTTGTTGTGGATTTTCCACACTGCATCTCATCTATCTTTCAGTGTCAATCACTCCTCACCTCTCTGATCATTGTTGGCAGCGAGCCTCAATCAAATTCCCAATCGATGCATCCTGCCAGCAAGGATTTCACTGAAGACCACATCCTGAACAGGGGTACCCCTGCAGAAGCTGCAGGCACAAGCTACGCTCTGACTGGCTATGTGTGTGTGTGCGTGTCAGGACCATTATGGTGTCAGAGTTTACAGTGTAATATTTCAGACACAGAACACTCTGTTTAAGGGTAGTGCTGGTCCAGCTTAGATTATTGCGTCTCCTGTCAGCCCCCGGTATTGTTGTTTCACAGATTACCCTTTTACTGCCTTACACCGCCTGGCTCCGTGCATTTATCTTAAAAGACAGAAACATTGAATGACCTCTTCGCTTTCTTTTCTTCCTTTCTTATTCATTCAAAGCTCGTTTATAAAAAAAAAAACATGGAACCATTGAACACTCATTTAGGAGGCACACAATGTTCGTACAAGGGGATGTTTGTACCCACATGGGCATCGTTGGCCTTTTTTTGTCCTGCGAGCCCGAGGCGGACTGGCACAAAGGCACCATGTGAAAATTAGGAGGCTGTTGGAAACGTTAAAAAAAAGCCCCCTGCTCATTGTGAAACAAGTGGGATGTACTAGAATTAAAATCTAACAGCCATCGCCTTAGATTAAGCAAAGAACCCTGAAGTGGTAAGAGACATTTACATGCCGCCACTGCTTGTACTCAAAGACACATGTATCGGGATCAGAGACAAATGCACGTCATCGCTAGTCGTCCCCTTCTGCACATCAGAAGAGCAACAGCATTTGCAAGCTCTATATATATATTTATATAGCCCAGACACACAGACATCAGCCACTTAGATTGGGTTTAATCATGTGGGGCAGTCATGCCGTTGGAGGAAACGTGTATTGCGTGGGATGTGGCCACCAGGCTCCTGCCCAGCTGCTGATGAGGCCTCAACCCCACCTGGAGCACAAAGCAGCCAGCAACCTAGAAGACTTGAAGGAAATGAGGCGGAGCGTCGAGTCCGGACTGACGTAAACGCTTTATGACCGAGATGGCTGAGGATGGGAAGAAAAAGGGTCTGCCTTAAAGTCTGATTTAATCCGTTAGTAAGTCAGTTACTAAAGTGTTTCCTGCTGAGTTCACTTTGATTAAGATGATGACCGGAGGACCAAGAGTGAAACGAACACTTCACAGGACCATACAATTACTGACACATATTTAGAACAGCGGTTCCCAAACTCAAGAATGCCGCAGCCCAATTTAAAATCTGAAAATCTTTTGCGGCCCACCCGAACCTTTAATCACAACTCTGATCAAAACATAAACTAGGGATGATTAAATGACCTTAAGAATTTAACGGATTCAAAATGTATTAACTGACAATGTATGTTTTGTATGCCATATATATTTACTTTAATACTACTACTACTAAGAGGGCGCCCCATTTTTACATTTTACATATTTTTATATTAATTTCAAACTTTTCAAAATTTAAAATTTAAAACATTTTATTTATTTATTGTAAATGACCTCTCGCGGCCCACCTGTAGGCCCACACTTTGGGAATCGCTGATTTAGAGAATTACCCTAAAACTGACAATAACCACCACTTGGCTAATCCTGAACTTTGCCCTTGACCTTTAACCAAGTTTTCCCCTCCTGAGGTTACGGAGACGTGTCTGTCACGGTGTGGTTTTATTTCCTGCCTTATTTTTTAGTTTCTGCTTCTTGTCTATGATCCTGGATGTTCCTCGTTCCTGCCCGCCTTTTGCCCCGGTTCCTGTGTGCGTTTTTGCCCGTTGGCCTTTTGCTTTTTGAAAACCATTCCTGACAGAAGGTCGCAAACTTCTGTCAGGGATGCGGGGAAAGGCAGGACTCACACACAGACTTTTAACCACCATAGACAAGAAGCAGAAACTACAAAATAAGGCAGGAAATAAAACCACACCGTGACAGTGTCCCCAAAAGACTGGCGAGTCCCCACAATGTGAGCCCAAAGCTCAAGTAATAAGTACCTCCCACAGACACCCACACAAAGGTGTAAGTAGACTAATTGTAGATGAAATAATGAACACCGAACAACACACACATCAATGCATGCCGATTACTGTGAGGTAAACATAAGCATACAGACGGACAGACACAGAGACGCTGTGCATAGAGACACAGATTGATGCAGAGTTGACTGAGGGCATATATCACAGTGTCTCACACTTTGACATTTTGGATTTCAAGAAGAAAAAACTAGCGTTGCATTGATTTTCTGCTTCCCGTCTCTTTAATAGCTGACTTTCTCCATTCTCCCATAGATCTTCAGGGTAATGCCATCCTGCCAAAAGATAACAATTTGATGCAGGGGAGCTTAAGAGAAAAAAGATAAATGAATGGATAAATGAATGGATAATGGATAAAGTTACTCCCATGATTTTCAAAGCTGTCATTCTGATGACGCTTGTAAATGACCACTAGCAGTGTTCTTTTATTTTGATGATCCTTTTCCTACTTAGATTTTATGTGACTTTTATTTTGACATCATGTTATCCGCTCACGTGATTAATCGCCCGCGCTCGTGCTCACATCTGTTTAATAGAAGACACGAGAAGCTAGCTAGCAACTTAATACATTAAGCTAATGGCGGCGGACTTCCCTGGATTACCACTTTATTGCACCCTTTGATATGCGGAGCGAGGTATGTGGTTCATTTGTAATTGTATTTCATGAAAATTCATTTTATATAATGACTGTTGCCTGCTATGCTGTTATTCATGTATGCTAAAGTGCATTTGTCAAAGGATTATTTTGTATCTGGCTAAATTGCCTTTGTTATTTCCCTTTTTAGTTTTCACGGTGTTGATGTTGGTGTTGGTGCTATGCACACTCATCTGAATTAAAGTACACCCGTCTGGAAACACTCCCAAGCCTGTTTATTCCAAGTTGAAGGGATGCTACAGTGAAAACTCGACCATGATGTGGAGTGAAAATTCAACTCAACGTTAGAAGGATTGCCGTCCGCCATTTGTGTACAAGACTGCCACCTGCTGTTCAAACGCCCTCACTTCAACCGGCACCCAGGCAAGATCGGTCCTCTTTGTTTGCTGATTGCTGCATTCAACCACAGGGACTCTTTGATTACGAACAGTGATGTTTGTGTGGGGGACTGAAGTCACCTTTTATGAACAATGTACTGCATATTTGATGCTCTAAGCTAATCGTACATTTGAAAGGTGCATTTAAAGATACAGAAAGGCAACTTTAGAAAACACTATTGAATAACTATTGAACAAATCGAACCTGTTAAATGTAAATTCTTTCATGGGTAAATCTGTATGATAGCATTCTTTGCTAAGCTGTTTGTGTGTTAGCCTACATTTTCTGTTGATGATAATCGCCCCAGTGCATGTTTGATATTAAGTACTTGAGCTATTAGTCTATTTCAGTAATTGAACTGTAGTGTAGTAGTTCAAGATAACCAAACCGCAACACAACTTCAACAAAAATGTCACTTAATGGAGAGGAGGTAGCTAGCACACATGATCCACCGATGAAAACGGATAACCCAAAGCCAGTCAGGTCTAGTTCACGTGAAAGAACGTTTACAGAAAGGGGATTAGAAATGCACAAGCAGGAAGCCATTAAACACAAGAAAGAATTCATGAAAGCTTATGGCCACTGGAAAGAAGTTGCAGGAGAGATTAGGACCGCACTAAAATCATTCTGTTCTCAAGATGAACTAAATAACATCAGAGAAGAAATCCAAAGTCGACACAGTGCAGTAAGTGAACGTTATGAGCCCATTCAGCGCAACCATGATGCCACACCAGACATTGTACCGAAAATGGATGCTTGTATAGCACTCACTGCAGAGATCAGCGAAATAATAGAGAAGCGGCTTGAAACTGTAGATGAGGTCTTCAATCCTGAACTTGAGAAACTACGAGTGAGGATGGCACTTAAGAAGGATGAGTATGGATCTATCTTCGGACACACAAAGACAGATACTGTACTCTCTCTGGCAGAAAATTCCATCCACTCCCAGGGCTCAAGCAAACATCTAGATGCAGGAGCAGAACTCGCAGCGCAACAAGAAAAGGCTAAAGCAGTATATCAAATACAAGCTCAAGAAGAAGTTCTAAGCAAGTTAGAAGAAGAGAAGCAGCTAGTTCTCAAAAGGTTAGAAGATGAAAGGCAAGTAGCTCTTAAAAGGATAGAGGCAAATATGCGTCAGGAAAAGAAAAGACTACAGCAAATTCAAGCAGAGTCAGAAGTAAGAATAGCAGAGGCGAGAGTAAACGCATACGAGAGCTTTGAACATGACTTCAGAGACTGTCTAAAAGAGACTGATCTCACAGTTGAATCCAAAAGCCAGCTTAATCCAATGGCCAACGCATACCAGCCTCCACAAGCGCACGCCAAAGCGCTAGCATCTCATGAGAAAGATAGCCTTACTCAAGCTCTCATTAACTCACTCAGTATGAATCGCCTGCCTGCTCCTGAGCCACCAAAGTTCTCTGGAGAAGCCCTAAAGTATGTAGACTGGAAGATGTCCTTCATGGCCCTCATAGACCACCAGCCTCTCCCCGCTCACGAAAAAATGTTTTACTTAAAAAACTATCTGAGTGGAGAAGCACGTAAAGCTGTAGAGGGATTCTTCTATAGAAACTCAGAAGAAGCATATCATGGGGCCTTAAAGGTCCTGGAAGAAAGGTACGGAAACCACTTCATTGTGCAAAAGGCTTTTAGAGACAAGCTCATGAAGTGGCCCAAGGTTGGTACCAGTGATCCTGCTGCACTTTGAGAGTTTGCTGACTTCCTGCAAGGATGCGTTGAAGCGATGCCTCATGTGAAGGGATTGGCCATCTTGGACGACTGTGAAGAGAACCACAAGCTGCTGAAGAAATTACCTGACTGGATCACACGAAGATGGAGCAGAGTCGTCACGGAAAGGTTGGACGAATCCGGGGATTACCCAAGCTTTTCCTGTTTCACAAGGTTCATCCAGAAGGAGGCTCGAATAGCATGTAACCCTGTCGCCTCTCCACTTCTGATCAAGGCCACAGATGACAGGCAGCCCAAGAGAGCTAGAGCACTTCACACAAACACTAAAAGGAACAATCCCACAGAAAATGTTGAGAAAGTGTTCAGCACCAAGTCGAAGCCACCTTGTCCTATCTGCAAAGATGAGATGCACGGCGTCGTAAAGTGCCCTACATTTGCAGCAAAATCTCTGGAAGATAAGAAAGCCTTCATACGGGAAAACAATTTGTGCTACGGATGTTTGAGAAAGGGACATAACAGTAAGGATTGCAAAACGCGACACACTTGTGTCATATGCAGCAGACGTCACCCCACCTGTCTACATGAAGAGAGAGAGAACCGATCTGTGGAAGCAAAAGAGAAACAGTCCATTTCCACAGATAAAGACGTTAGTCAGGAAGAAATCAAAGTGACGTCCCATGCAGTGACGCAGCGCGTCTTTGCCACATCAAGCATCGTCCCTGTTTTCATGTCATCTGCAAATGAACCACAGAAAGAAGTTATAACGTATGCTCTTCTAGACACGCAGAGTGATTCGACATTCGTCTTGGAAGACCTACTCGAAGAGCTGAACGTGGAGACGAAACCAGTACAGCTTAAACTGAGCACCATGACAGCTGTTGACACACCCATAGCAAGCAAAAGTGTCTGCGGTCTACAAGTTCGAGGACTACAGTCTGGAAAACAGATTCAGCTGCGCCAAGCCTATACTCGTGGTTTCATCCCGGTCGACAAGTCCTACATTCCGACTTCCGAAACAGCGCTGCTCTGGCCTCATCTAAAGCATCTAGCAAACAAACTTCCACTGCTGAAGGACTGTGAGGTGGGACTGTTAATTGGAAATGATTGCCCGTTGGCGCTAGCCCCCCAGGAAGTTGTCATAGGAGGCGAAAATGATCCGTTCGCCCAGAGAACGGAACTCGGCTGGAGCATCGTAGGCTCATCCAATCCACATCTGGATCGCCAGGGAAACCAGAGATTCGTCCATCGAGTGACAGTGAAGGAAATACCAGCGCCATCAACCAATGACGTGCTGAAGGTCTTGGAATCAGACTTCAATGAAAGGAAGTATGCAGATAAAGACAAGTATGTGTCACAAGACGACGTTCGCTTCATTCAGCTCCTGAGTGACAACATAACTCAAAGGAAAGATGGACACTATGAAATGCCCCTTCCTTTCAAGAGCACAGAGCCACCAGACAACAAGAAGCTGGCAACAGTTCGACTGCAGCACCTAAAGAAAAGATTGAAAAATAACGAGCGGTATGAAGAACAGTACAAAGCCTTCATGAAGGATATGATAAAGAAAGGCGACGCAGAGCCAGCCTCTCCTGCGACAGAACAACAGACTACGTGGTACATACCACACCATGGGGTGTTCCACCCCAAGAAGCCAGAGAAGCTAAGGGTCGTCTTTGACTGTTCAGCGAAGTTCCGTGGTGTCTCACTAAATGATACATTGCTAACAGGTCCTGACCTGATCAACTCTCTCCTTGGAGTGCTCTGTCGTTTCAGGAAAGAGGCTGTAGCCATCATATGCGACATCGAGAAAATGTTCCATCAGTTTTACGTTTCTCCTGAATTACGGAACTACTTACGGTTTCTCTGGTGGGAGGATGGAAACCTCGAAGCAGAGCCTCAAGAGTATCAAATGGCTGTCCACCTATTTGGTGCCGCTTCGTCACCCGGATGTGCCAACTTTGGCCTGAAGTACTTGGCACGTCAACACAAGGAAGATTATCCATCAGCATCAGCCTTTGTTGAAAAGAACTTCTACGTCGATGATGGGCTTATCAGCGTCCCCTCCGTAGAAGAAGCAAAGGAGTTAATTGCTGAAGCACAAGAGTTGTGCAAGAAAGGAGGTTTGCGTCTACACAAGTTCAACTCAAACGAAAGATCAGTTCTGGACTCTGTGGACCCAACTGAGAGAGCAGTCACATCTGAACCCCTAAATCTGGACCTAAATGCAGCTCCAGCAGAACGTGCTCTTGGTGTCCAGTGGTCCCTTGAACACGACACCTTCAGCTTTAATGTAAACCCACAACCCAGGCCATCCACACGTCGTGGAATCCTATCCGTCATTGCTTCTTTGTACGATCCAGTCGGATTCGTGGCTCCGTTTATCTTAACTGGAAAGTGCATCCTCCAGGAACTGTGTCGTCGAGGCATTGACTGGGATGACCCACTTCCCGAAGACTTAAGTCGACGGTGGGAGAGTTGGAAGAGCGACCTACAAAGGCTGAAGGAAGTCTCAATACCGAGATGCTACCAACCACAAGGCTTCTGCAAAACTGTCACAAGGGAACTGCACCACTTTTCCGATGCCAGCAATATAGGATATGGCTCGTGTTCCTATCTGAGAAGCAAAAATGAAGATGGTGAAGTTCACTGCAGCCTTGTGATGGCAAAGGCTAGAGTTGCGCCTACAAAACTCACAAGCATTCCAAGATTGGAACTTTCAGCAGCAGTGGTCGCCGCAAGATCAAGTGTCATGCTGAGAAACGAGCTTGAAATGCCGATCCATGCAGAATTCTTCTGGACTGACTCCCAAGTTGTCCTGGCTTATATCAGTAATGAAGCAAGAAGGTTCCATGTCTTCGTTGCCAATCGTGTGCAAATGATCAGAGAGCACACCAGCCCCAGCCAATGGCACTACATAGACACAACAGAAAACCCTGCTGACCATGCGTCGAGAGGTCTAAACGCAGTGGACATCTCCTCAACAAACTGGCTATCAGGACCCAAGTTCCTGTGGGAACAAGAAATACATCCAGAGTCTCGCCTCACTCCTGAATTGCTTGTCGGTGATCCTGAGGTCAGGTCAATGCAGGCGTTCACAACTAAGGTTGAACCTTCCGAGTCAGACTTTCTTACCCGTCTAAATCGATTCTCCTCCTGGTCAAAACTCCTGAAAGTCATTGCAAGAATCAAGAGGCTGAACTCAAGGCAAATTCATCCTGGCAAACCTGTGAGTGTAGAAGAACGCGAAAGAGCTGCCAAATCGGTAGTGAAGCTTGTACAAGAAGAAGCATTCTCCCAAGAGATGGAGACACTTCAAAAGGGAAAAAGTCTTCAAAACTCCAGCCCTCTGTTTCGCTTGAATCCCATCTTAGAAGGAGGAGCACTTCGTGTTGGTGGAAGACTGGATCAGTCATCCTTAAGCCTAGAAGTCAAACACCCTTTGATTCTACCCAAAGGAGAACATATTACCAAGTTGATTTTGACCCACTGCCACGAGAGGATCTGTCACCAAGGACGTAATCAAACTCTAACAGAACTTCGAGCCAATGGGTTTTGGGTCATTGGTGGAAGTAATTCAGTTGCTAAGCTGATACACAGATGTGTGAAGTGCAGAAGACTCAGACGGCCTGTAGAAGAACAACGCATGGCAGAGCTTCCTAAGGAACGTGTGGAAGTCTCTGCTCCCTTCACATACTGTGGCATCGATTGCTTCGGCCCATTCATCACTAAGAAAGCCCGCAAAGAGCAAAAGCGCTATGGCTTAATCTTCACTTGCCTTGCCTCTCGATCTGTTCACATTGAGATGCTTGAGGACCTATCCACAGATGCATTTATCAACGCCCTAAGATGCTTCATTAGTCTCAGAGGAGCTGTTCGTCAAATCCATTGCGATCAAGGAACCAATTTTGTGGGAGCTAGAAATGAGTTCCAAGAGTCACTGAAACAATGTGACACCAAAACAATCGATAGCTTCCTCGCAGAAAAGCAGTGTGAGTTCATCTTCAATGCTCCCTCAGCAAGTCACGCTGGCGGCGTGTGGGAGCGCCAGATTCGGACTGTCCGTAATGTCTTAAATGCCACACTCTGTCAATACTTAGGCAGACTCGACGACTCTTCCCTTCGAACTCTGTTCTATGAGGCGATGGCCATTGTGAACAGCCGCCCGTTAACTGTAAACGGAGTAAATGATCCTACCTCACTCGAACCATTAACTCCAAACCATCTCATACTGATGAAGTCCAAGATTGCACTTCCACCGCCTGGCAAATTTGAGAAGGAGGATGTGTATGCAACTAAAAGGTGGCGAAGAGTCCAGTACCTTGTTGAACAGTTCTGGAGCTGGTGGAAGAGAGAATATCTCATGAACATCTCCACACGCCAAAAGTGGCATACGACTCGACGCAGCCTTAAGGTAGACGACTTAGTCATTATAAGGGAAGACACCCCTAGAAATCAGTGGCACCTGTGACGAGTGGTTGAAACCACAAAGGGGAGCGATGGTCTAGTGCGTCGCGTCAAGGTGTTAGTAGGGGAAAGAACATCAGCAAAACAAGATCGCCCTACCAAACCTTTGATCATAGAAAGACCCATTCAGAAACTAGTTCTCCTCCTCGAGAGTGAGTAATCAGTCTTGTTGTCTGCACCATTTATTTCCTCATGACAGTCTATTCTCTACTAGAAATTAAGTAATACTCACCTACACACATCTAGAAATACTGATACAGACAGGACTCAAGTATGATCCGTTCAGCCAGGTTGACCCTTGTCTTCACTCTTCATAACATGAGTGGTGGGAGTGTAAATGACCACTAGCAGTGTTCTTTTATTTTGATGATCCTTTTCCTACTTAGATTTTATGTGACTTTTATTTTGACATCATGTTATCCGCTCACGTGATTAATCGCCCGCGCTCGTGCTCACATCTGTTTAATAGAAGACACGAGAAGCTAGCTAGCAACTTAATACATTAAGCTAATGGCGGCGGACTTCCCTGGATTACCACTTTATAGCACCCTTTGATATGCGGAGCGAGGTATGTGGTTCATTTGTAATTGTATTTCATGAAAATTCATTTTATATAATGACTGTTGCCTGCTATGCTGTTATTCATGTATGCTAAAGTGCATTTGTCAAAGGATTATTTTGTATCTGGCTAAATTGCCTTTGTTATTTCCCTTTTTAGTTTTCACGGTGTTGATGTTGGTGTTGGTGCTATGCACACTCATCTGAATTAAAGTACACCCGTCTGGAAACACTCCCAAGCCTGTTTATTCCAAGTTGAAGGGATGCTACAACGCTGTTTATAACTTTGTTTGTCCGTCATTACGGTCTGAAATATGTGCGTGATTCACGTGAACCGGTTATAGGAACATTTGATTTGGAATCACTAATCACTGTTCCTAAAAATAAATGCACCATATCACATTTCCTGCTATTGGCGTTGTCGCGTCTGCGTCTATTCTTTCATATTTCCTAATTACAGAATATCTTCTACAGCAGCGGTTCCCAAACTCAAGAATGCCGCAGCTCAAATTGAAATCTGAAAATCTTTCGCGGCCCAACCAAACCTTTAATCACAACTATGATCAAAACATAATGATTAAATGACCATTTTACCAAAATCAAACATCCGCGAGCAAAAGTCCGTCTCCGCGAGGTATTTGCTCGCTTGCGAAACATGAACTTTGTTGCGAGGAGAATCTCTGCTCGCGCTGGAAGGAGTTTTCTACGCGCTCGCTGTTGTTGTTTTTGACAGTAAGGTGGAGACGGTGCTTTCAGGGTCCGATCGATGCTGCGAGGTGCGTCCGCTCCCTCCGCCCCCCTCGCCATCCACGCCTTAAATCTTCGGCTGCTTTTAGAATAACCTATTTTCCCCGTTAAGATGGTTCAGCTACTGTAGAGAAAAGGGCGTCGTCTCTCGCTCTTTAATCTCATGAAGTGCTCGGCAAGAACGACAGCTTTGTTTCTCTGACGCGCCCTGAAACAAGCTCCATATCTCACGCGCTTGAGCGCCGCTCAGCATCTCGCCGTCGCAGAGCGCCTTGAGCGCCTTGAGCGCCATGTACAACCAGTATGGATCAACTGATTAACCAATTAATCCAAATATATAAAGCGCTGCGGATTATAAGGCACTGTCGTTTTTTGAGAAAATTAAAGCCTTTTAGGTGCGCCTTGGAGTGCGGAAAATACGGTATATTGACTTTAATACTACAAAAGGGCGCCCCGTTTGTTGAACAACGACAGGCGGACAAGAGCAGCCGTTTCGAGCGAGAGCGTTATTGTTTTATTAATCTGTCCATTTAAATTGTTTGTGCTTAATCAACTAATGTTTCACATGACTAATGTGCCGCATCATAAATATTTTTCTATTAATTTCAAACTTTTAAAAATTGAAAATTAAAAAACTTCATTTATTGTAAATGACCTCTCGCGGCCCACCTGCAGTACCTTCGCGGCCCACACTTTGGGAATCGCTGTTCTACAGTATCATAGTAAACTATTTTGCTGCTCCGCTTAAGAAATTTAACTAATTTTACTTAAAATGTAAATTGAGTTGCATCAATTTCTATGCGATATAAACGTTGTATGTTGTATCATTGCTAGGAAGGCACCAAATGTATAGAATAATAAACAATTATTTAACACAGAAACTACTTTATCAATAATGATTGATTTCCACGCCAAACCAAAGCGAATGGAAACCAGAGCATCTGGAACAGCTAGACAAACCTCACATATGATACACACCTGAGTATGTCATCAGTAGTGGTTGAAAATATTTAGCATTTTACATCATCTGTATTATGTAAATGTATTATGTATGAAAACGACTGTCATATATACACCGTACAAATGAAATATTTCCTTTTATATCAAGATATATGTGTTAACTCACTGGTGAGATAGTTCCTCCTACCGATGAGACAACCAATCAACTAATGAGTCACATGGTCTCACCTCTCTCTGAGGGGAAGTGAGGAGGTGCTGATTCCTGTCTGCATCATCAGATCCTAATGTGGACACTGACCTGCCACTGCCAAATATATAAATGTATATATGTATATGGTAGTTAGTATTATAAGATACAGTGTTGGTGCCGAGTGGTTCTTGTTTTAGCGTTTACAAGGCCAGAGATGACAGTATAATTCGGCCGTACTAACAGCACGGTTCTAGAAATGTCTCTTTCACTCTGCAGGGTGCTCAATTTTTGACACTCTAACTCAGACTGAAATATCTTGGGTGCAGATACCCACACCGCCTGGAGGACAAATCTTAATGACTTGGATCCCTGGACCTTTCGCTTGCAGCAGTTGGTTTAATTTAGTCATAGCAAAGCCCACATGAAAGAGCAGTACGGCGTGATAGAGGTAGAGAGGGTCATACTCCAAATCAGAAGAGTGAGGGTCCGATCCCAGCTCCCATCTTACTACCAGTGAGTCCTTTGGGCAAGACAACGTCTTTCTCCCCGCAGCCGTTTCCTTAGTGTTTGATTATGAGTGAATGGGTGAATAATGACGTGTAGTGTAAGCAGGAGATTTTGATGGAGGTGCAAAAAGAAGCCTGACATGACGGCAAAGACACATAGGTCCCCTTTATCGAACGCCGAAAGCTCTCTGCCTCATTAACACTACCATGGAAATTGCCTAATATTTATTATACAGGCCTTTAATGTGTCTTTCATTGCATTGTTTGCTTTTTTCAAACCACTGGCTGAGACCTTTTTTAAATTGTCTGCCTGCGAGGCTGTGAACACACACACACACACACACACACACACACACAGGGATGAAGACAGGAAGACGGACGAGAGCCCGGTTCAAGCAAAATAAACCAGACCTTTCCTTCGTTCTCATGAACATTCGCAAATAAGGCAAGGCAAGGCAAGGCAATTTTATTTGTATAGCGCTTTTCATACACAAGGCAGACTCAAAGTGCTTCACATACAATAAAGTGAAATAAAATGCAGGAATTAAAAGACAATTCAAAACAGCAAATAAAATTATGAATTAAAATCTTATTTAAATTGTTTAATTAAAGGCAGAGGTTAAAAGTGCAATGTAGGTAAAATTTAGCAGAAGGCGAAGCTGAACATAAAAGTTTTCAGTCTTTTTTGAAGCGTTTTAAACGTGGTCAGAGTTGGGGCAAGTCTTAAATCTTCAGGAAGTTTATTCCAGCTGTTTGTTGCGTAGTAACTAAATGATGCTTTCCCATGATATGTATTTACTCTGGGAATCACTAACAGATTGGTATCAGAAGATCTTAGTGATCTTGAAAGCTTATGTAGTGGAAGCATATCAGTGATATACTTTGGCCCTAAACCATGTAGTGATTTATACGTGAGCAGTAGGATTTTGTAATTAATTCTCTGACATACTGGGAGCCAATGTAAGGATTTAAGAATTTGTGTAATGTGCTCACATTTTTTGTTTTTTGTTAGAACTCTAGCAGCAGCGTTCTGAACAAGCTGGAGCTGCCTGACAGTTTTTTTTTGCAAGGAGACCATTACAATAGTCCAGTCTACTAGTTATAAAGGCATGTACAAGTGTTTCTAAGTCTTGAGCTGACATGAGCCCTCTAAGTCGTGCTACATTTTGGAGGTGGTAGTAGGCCGATTTTGTTACTGATTTGATGTGACTCTCCAAGTGTAAATCTGAATCCATAATAACCCCCAGATTTCTGTCTTTATTTGATGTTTTCAGGGACAGGGAGTGAAGGTGTTGGGTTACTTTAAACCTTTCTTTTTTAGCACCAAATACAATGATCTCAGTTTTGTCTTCATTTAGTTGTAGGAAATTTTGACACATCCAGTCTTTGATTTGCTCAATGCACTGGCACAGAAGATCTATGGGGCGATAGTCGTGGTGATAGCGCTACATAGATTTGGGTGTCATCAGCGTAGCAATGGTGGTCAATTTTATTTCTTTGCATGATTTGTCCTAGTGGGAGCATGTAGATGTTGAATAAAGTCGGCCCTAAGATCGAACCTTGGGGGACTCCACACATTACGTCGGTTGTTTCTGATACGAAGTCACCAATGGAAACAAAATAGTTCCTGTCTTGTAGATATGACCTGAACCAGCTTAAGACTGTGCCTGAGAGCCCCACACAGTTTTCCAACCTGTCCAAAAGTATTGAGTGGTCGACAGTATCAAATGCAGCACTGAGGTCTAATAGCATTAATATTAAAGTTTTGCCAGGGCCTGTGTTATGACGGATGTCATTTACAACTTTAATAAGGGCCGTCTCGGTGCTATGAAGAGGTAGTCTACTAGTTATAAAGGCATGTATAAGTGAGGAGGTTTTATGCAAAGGATGTAAGATGTAGTGATATGTGTGTGTGTGTGTGTGTGTGTGTGTGTGTTGTATGTCAGTTTGTTTAGTACCAGAATAAATGAACAACATGTACTCTTACATAACACAATATTATTTGACCAATCACTGTACACTTGATGATCTCACTCTGTGTCTACTGCAGGCAGTTGCTTGTAAAAAGGAGACATACAAGACGTTACTAAGAATCCACTTAAAACCTTATAATAGAGGAGTTTCATTGGATTTGTTTCTACTGAAGGGATATCGAACCCGAGTTTGAACCCTGGAAATTGCCCAAGAATTTGTATGGCATAAGACAGTTTTGATTTACTGAGTATTAGTATTTATAGGAATAGTTTGGTATTTTTGCCCATAAAATATACATAGATTCATGATTCTGTTTTTGGTATGAATATACAATCTTTATACTGAACCATGTTGCTGGTTCCGTTAACATATTCACCGCACAGACTTGAGAGTGGCATCAATCTTCCCATCTACTCCCTGCAAAATAGCGAAAAACAGTAATTTTCCAAAATGTCAAACATATTCCTTCAATACAAGCTGCACTAAATGCAGAATGCATTTGTCCCTCCTGCGCATCCAGGGACGGATGACACGCCACCGTGTTGGTCTGTTTTGTTTTTTAGTGACTATAAATAAGCGCTGTCCTCTGTTTTCTCTGCCTCACCACCTCTCTGCTGCTTCGTTTCCTTTTTTTACATTTAGAATGTGCACACTGACTCGGATGGGGCAGCGCTGACCGCATTCATCCCACCTCATCAGGCCAATTAAGGAGCTGCAGCGCCGTTGTCCCTCAGCTCCCTCTGATGTGTGGGGGATAATTGGGGTCAAGGTTGGGTTTAAGGCTGCGGCGAGTTGGAGCAGAAAGCCCGAGCTGGGGCTAATCTAATCAGACCACCGTCTAATTGCGTCTTTTAGCGAGCACTTAGATGTATATTGGGGACTGAAATAGCCTCCTATATACCTAGGTTCGGGGCGCCCACACCAGGAGCAAAACATACATCGCTTCCACGTGTGTGACCGCTAATGTGTTTGTGCGTGTCTGTGTGTGAGACTGTTTAAAGTTAAGAGCGATCACCATCCTGCGCCTGCCACCATCAGATCAGAGCCCAGGTGTTCCTGTTAAGGTGTTAATTAGATTAGTACAGATCAAACCAGGGTGGCGTTCGCAGGGGACCAGAGGTGGTTGGGCAACGGTTCCATCAGCTCCTCGTCAGTCACCAACTAGGATGAATTAATCAATAACAGGACTCGCCTGATTGGTTCCTCTGGACTGCATTGCAACCCAGTAAGGAAAGTTAACCAACGAATGTTGCTTTTACTTTGATCAATGAACTTCTCTGTCATGACAGCCGTCATTCTCTTCATTCATTCTGTTTTAACCAAACAGATTCAGCAAACTAACAACAACAAAAAGTAACAAGTAAAAAGCAACTGTTACATTATTGGACGATAAAGTACAGCCTCTCGTACCTTATTGCTTAAAAAAAGAAAGCACATTCTTTTTTTTTCCTTCCGCGGATCACATATCTGAAATGAATTGAATCCACTTTCACCAACTGACATATTGGTGTCAGCAAGTTTTGCCAGAGCCTGTGTTATGACGGATGTCATTTACAACTTTAATAAGGGCCGTCTCGGTGCTATGAAGAGGTCGAAATCCTGACTGGAAATTGTCGTGGTAGCCAGTTGAAGCCAGGAAGTGATTAAGTTGTTGTAGGACAACTTTCTCAATTATTTTACTTATGAAAGGTACATTTGAAATTGGTCTGTAGTTGTTGATAATAGAGGCATCTAGGCTCTGCTTTTTTAGGAGAGGTTTAATAACTGCAGTTTTGAAAGCTTTTGGGAAATGCCCTGTCTGAATAGAGTTATTAACTATTTGCAATACGTCTGTTGCTAGGCAGTCAACAACATTCTTAAAGAAGTTGGTAGGTAGAGCATCAAGACAGCAGGTGGATGGTTTTAAATCCAAATCCTAGAATTTAAGACACACACACACACACACACACACACACACACACACGCACACGCACACGCACACGCACACGCACACCCACACACACGGTTCTTGAAATCGTTCCTCTTTTCGACAGAGATCTCTAGCCAACCGGGCCACCGTATCAGCCGGGGTGAGCGCCGTGCGCATCTCACAGCTAGTGAAGCAATCACGCAAGCCCCGGATTCATCCGTGACACCCGTTAGCCCCCCCCCCCCCCCCCCCCCCCCGAGACGGACCGGCCCTGACAGCGCCCTGCTGCCCTGCGCCTGGTGCTACACCCATCACCGCTAACGTCTTTATCGGCGGGACAGATGGATTTCAGGCAGAGCGCGTTCTCCCGTTCGTAGCAGAGGAAAATAGCAGCCTGTGTACCTCTGTAGGCTGACATTACTCTCTCTTAGGGGGGGTACCAGACTTTGTTTCTAAGCTTGGAATGGCAAAACAACTTATGCAGTTATATAAAAAACTGTCAGGGCCATTTTAAAAGGGGTCCTTTGACCTCCCACCGTAAGATCCAGCTTAACAATGGGCTCGTAGCACACGGAGGTTTTCCTTTTACACACGTAGATTCGCTTCATGTGAATGAAATGTCTTGCAGCCGTTTGCCTGCTGTGGACCTGTGTTACCGTTGCTTGTTCGACATACAGTTTATTTCAATGTTTCTGCTTGCTGGCATCTCTAAACTGTGCATGAATGGCATAAATTGTGTATAAATGGCAACATGAGACCTTCAGGCTCCCAGTTAGAAGTCATTGTTGTGAGAGCTTTTTTAAAGAATTAAATTTATTATATTACCTGTGGGGAATATTTGTAACTTTACAATCACAAACTAGAAACCAAGGACATTTAGAAATTCAATTATCTAAAAATGGAAACTCAAAAGAATGATGCAAAATCACGGTACAGATTTTTAAATGGTGTTCCTTTTGTGTTTTAATGTGATATTCAAGTATTTTTGACAACTTTTGAGAATTTATTAAAACTAACTTGCCTAGCTGAATCCGTCCCCCAACTTTATCAATCATTTTCAAAGCATGAAACTAACGCTCCCTTGTTTTATAATTCTTTTACATAAAGTGTAACTGCAGAAACTTCCATGCAGAAAGAGGAATTAGCGAGGAAAGGGAGAGCTGACTCCCTGCAGGCGGATCTGAGGATGTACGCAGAGGCAGCATTAGGAATGTCTGCTTCTATGCATAAAGCCCTGCTTGGTAGGTCCGAGGAAAAACACAGGGACCCTACGTGGGGGATTACGTTTGTTGAATTCATCAATTCATCAAAACCCAGACTGGATTTAATGAATAATAACAGGAAGGAACACATCATTCATTTGCTTGCTCCTTTAGCCATCGCTCTCTCTGTCTCCTTCTATGTTGATTCTTCGCACTCATCTTTTATCCTCCCCTCCATCTTTCTCTGCTTGACTCCTCCGCACAGGCTGGAAGTAGAGCTTTTTCAAAGCTTACACTTCGTCTGCAGGAGGTGGTGTCTTCAGGAAAAGACACGATTTTTCTGACGGAAGGGATTTTGTAAAGTTCTATGAAAAGATTTGAATAATTTAGTTGAGAGCTGCCGAAGCAAACCCTCCCGTGCTGGCATGGCGGCCATCAGAGAGGTCAGAGAAGATTCACGAGTCGGCAGGAAGCAATTTAAACTGCGAGCTTATAGCGCGTCCGAACGCGCTCCGATCCTCCGTGCCGTGAAGCGGACCTCTCCGCTGTGAGAAATGGGAGCATTAACGGGGGGGACGTGAACGCGGTGCTCCCTGCACTGACCTCTGAGCTGAAACATTTCATATATTTGTCGCCGCACCTTACAAGTGCCCCTGACACCCCGATGCATCATGGGAGGGCTGCAGGGTTGGTTTGGTTTGGGCAAATTGGTATGTGCCTGACAACAGCTGCCAGTGTTTCCATTACGAACAACACAAGTCAGTGTTACAACTGTACCTTCAGGGCACACGGAGGCTCTTTTTCTACATGAACTCGTTCTGTCAGAGGGGAGGAGGGAGGAGAGGGGAAACAAAAACAGCTTTGGCAGCAGGTTTTGACAAATCCGTCATGAGTTTGTACAAACGGTCAAAAGGAGCAATTCATTGTGTGCCATTTTAATTTCTAGGTTTTATTTTACCGCCTGACCAGACAAACCATCACCGAATCACAACATATACTCGGCCATTTTCCCTTATGCTTCCTCTCCACCGATACCACCCAGTTACATACATGTCACATGCTCCGTGCAGACATTGCATCTACTCTGCCGACCGGTTGTCACTTCCTGCACAGTTGTTTCACATTAAAAGCGCTCCGGTGAGTCAAAGACAACTGACCGCGTCGTTGACAGCAGCTTAACACAGTTGAAAAGAATGGGGAAAGTGACTATTTTGCAAATAAAACGCAAGAAGTAGAAAGGAATGAAAACTTTTCTCACCAGCGTGCGCGTGAACTCGGGGGCGTGGTCGTTCTTGTCCGTGATGGTGATGGTAGCTGTGGCTGTTCCCGTTAGGCCCACCTCGCTGCCCGCCATGTCCTTGGCCACGATCTCCAACTCATATGTTGTGGTCGGTAGAGTCTGGAAAATAAACACATAGTGAAGTTAATACCTCAAATATACAGAAAGGGCATCGGCGTAAGGTCACAGGCACGACAAAGAAGCAGCTTGAGTACAATTTCTTTAACAGATAAAATTCTGAATGAAGGACAAGTTGGTAGTATCTGCAACACACACACACACACACACACACACACACACACACACAAACCCATGCACACACTAGTCCATGGGCATAATGTGTCCTCATGTTATTTCTAGGGAAAGGTCTGAAATCCACATACCTACACCTACATTAGAATAGATGAGGTAGTCAAAAAGAGAGAAAACAGGGCCCTAAAGCCATGCAGTATGGGCTGGAACGTAAGCATAATACGTGCGGTTTCAGCTGATCCACTTGAAATATTCCAGTGGAGTGAAGATTAATAGACAAAAACTATTTTCCTTTTAAGTAATCTGCAAAAAACTTGGGGCCATTGAGGCATTTAGAGCTTTTGTGGCTTCTAGCTTCTTCACAGATATTATTGTGGTTGATTCGATGTTGGAGATGAAAGAACGTGCACCAATAAAACCCAAACTGCACCCAAGTCTGCTGATTTTACATCCGTACTCAAGTTAGGGAGAGGCATCCGTCCTTGATTGCTAAGTAGCTTTCCAGGAGCATCCAAACTAGAAATGTAATTCATTTAGTGGCCAGGCAGCATTCGTAGTACAACAATTGGAGAACTCCTGCTCCTGAGTAAAGCATCCCTAGGGATCGTATCGGGGATAATCATTTGTACCATGATTTATGCCTAATTGAAATGTTGACCGGTATATAAATAACTGGAGGTTGGGGGCTGTAAACCAACATTTATTCATCTGCTGCAGTGTTTTCTCCCTAGTGGGGGCTGTTGACTGTCACATGCTTATTAAACTTCATTCTTCTGTCTCACAGATGAGGCTTCTGGAGATCTCGACTGCATGGTAGATTCACCTGACACCCCATGGACACCGGCACAGAACAGAGGAGACAAAGCACAAAACTAAATCATCAAAAATGATATTTTATGCAACAGATGAGGACAACAATTTTGATTATTTTCACTCTTGCGTCCTGGTGTTTTGCTGTATTTCCTCCAGCCCTTGTATGGGATCCCTGCTGGCTACCGAGGTTCTCCTCCAGCTGAGCCCGTTTTAATGTAGTTAACTGTTCATGTCTTTGTAGCAGTATTACATGGTTGGATTTAAGCATTAGCATGGAAACAATACTAGTGATGTATTTTTTGTGATTTCATGTCTATTTGTTATGCTTTCACTGACGCCGGCTCATGGCTGGCAGTAATAAAAGGTAAGTCTATAATTATTTTTGGAATATTCATCGTCTTTTACATGTAGCTTTTACATTTCCATCGATGTTTACAACACGCACTAACTACCATAATCGGAGCACATTTCAGTTTCTCTGCCTTATCGTGGCCCTGATCTTCATACCCATGGACAGTCAACCTGATAATTGCAGATGATATTGTTTGCTGACAAAGATGTGCAACCTGACATAAAACCAATACAGAAATTCTCTGTTCTGCTCAGTGTCAAACTGAGCGTCTGTGTCAGTTGTCACGTTTGTGCGTGTTCCACATTTGCCTCATCAAAAATAGCGCTCTAATGCAGGGGATCAAACGATCGATAGGCAGACATCTTTAGGACATTGTTAACTATCACACAACTGAGAAACTAGACTGAAATATGAGGACATATGAGATGCAACATCATGGAAGAAAGTCACAATTCAAAAAGGGCCTTTGAAATACCAATTGAATGCTTTGAACTCTGTTTATACTCCATTCAATCAAGCGCTCCAGGTTAGACTGTGGAAACGCTGAGAGAATAAACAGGTTTTTATATCAGCGGTTTGTGTGGAGACAGGGGGTGTCTCTCAAAACCAGTTCCTGCTCGATCAAACAATGTGCAGGCAGATGGTGCTCCAGGGACCTGAGAGTTTATTAAAATCATGCACACAACATGTGAACACACACACACGGTGATTGTAAAACACACACGCACCTGCAGACAGAGGTACACGTTTCCCCTGCAGCTGCAGACTCTGGAATACCTGCAGTCTCAGTGGCGTCTAAACGCCTCCTCTTGCGACTGACAATGTCTTAATCAGTATTTCCTGAGTCTCAACTCAATTATAAACTGCCTGGAACTACCTGGCCAAGAAGATTGGTTGATATTAACTAGAGACAGTTACAACAACTGGGTATTTTCCCTCCAGCCGTGAGAAAACGTCTACTGGAAAAGTGTTGATTGAGATATTCACCAAAGTACAAACCCCTTTATTCAGCTTGTTGTTAATTTGTCTGGAAATACTTGATTAAACTTTTGGTTGCTGCAAAAGTGTTAAAGAAAAAATTACTCCATTTCTTCCTTGAGTCAAAATAGACAACATCTACAGTATATTCCCTCCATACAGTAGGCCTGTGTATCTTTTTTGTGTTTTTATGTATTTTTCAGAGGACCAAATAAGTACACTTGATGAAGTGATACCTGCAGTAATCTGCAGGTATCACTTCATCAAGGATATTTGTAATATCATCATGATGTTTGCTTGTTTTATAAAAAAGTTGTATTCAAATGAATAGTTTCAAGCAAGTCATAAGTTATTGAACAGTTAAATACTTTTAACATCTTTGTATCTTTGTTGCGTGTTTGCAAGATTTACTTTAAGCCTCTGTGAAAAGTGTACTTATATTAGAAACATCAGCACTTTGAGCTAAACACTAATACCAGCACGCCAACGTAATCACAGTAAAAATACCTACATGCACCGTCTTTCTTTATTTAGCATAACCTTTGTCTACTCAAAGCCACTTGCTTCATTAAAGACGGCGGGGACCTTCAGAGGAAACGTAGGTGGATGTCACCCTGAGATGAAGCACCGCGTCCATTTGACAAGTAGCTTTGCTTTCTTTCCGACTGGATACGTTTCACGGAAAGCAAAAGTAAACAGGAGAAAAAGAAAAAAAAAGTGATTTCATTGAGCGATGGAGTTTGTGAAAGGTGACGAGTGCGCTGTACAAACAGCCAATTGGGTCGAGTGCAGCATATGATGTGGCATGCCTTGTTTATGACACATCTGATCCGAGGAGGACATTTGATACCTTAGCATCGGGCTCTGAAAGGATTCCACAGAGCCCTTTAGTTTAGGGCTGATCCGGAGTCTCTGAATAGGTGTGATATTATAAAGTTGCCATAGAGATTTGGGTTCTCTCCTCTGGCTTTTCACTCGTGCTCACTCTCAGCACCAAACTACCAGCTATTGCTCGGGGCCCCTTTTCAAAAAATGAAGACCGAGTTATATAATAATCCATTACTGACAGTAATTCTGCGAGAGCAACCTTATTCCTCTCACCTTTATGCCATCATCATCTTAATTCTTCCTCTTCCCTTTTTCTTCTTCATGTGGAGATGCTACTTTTCAAGATGTGAGGTTGACCATCCATTCATGAATATCTGATATTGTATTTTTTGTGAATTATGTACCAAATTTCATGATAATCTTGTTGAGATGTTTCACTCAAAACCAAAATCTAGGATTCCTCCTCTGAAGTCTGTTGAAAATCCATTCAGTCATTACTGAGATATCCAGCAGGCTGAAAACCAACCGACCCTTAGTAACCCTCATATAACTACTCATTTTTTTCATTCTACCTCTCGGGTGTGAAATAAACCTTTTGCAAGATGCCCAGAACTTGCAGTGGAACACGTTGCTGGACAGCAGACAGCTCGTTACATGTGCAGTGGAACCAGTTTACAGAAGCACACCTCAAGCTGCTATCACAACATTGTCATACCAGTAGGGGGGCTTCGTGGCTCCAGTCCAGCAGACCTAGCAACCTACACAGTTATCTGTTTCCTTCATCGGCCTCTTAGGCGTGCTTAGCGTTCACCCGGAGAGGAGAGCAAGAGACACATGGGGGGAGGCAGTGGGAGAGGAACACTTTCATACCAGTGCTTCGTTTGATTGAATCTGAAGTCCTCAAGGTTCATCTGGTATAGAAAGGATGTTTTGTTGCAGTGATTGCACAACACTAAGCATTGACTTGGCACCTTGCTTACAATTGAACTAAAGAAAAATATAAGATGGAAAATGAATGACAGATCAATCATTTTCAAAGATGAAAAGGGGTCGTCAACTGTGAAACTCCCAAATGTCCCTGATATAAAAAAAAAATGACCATGCATATCTAAAGGGATTCAAGGATTTCAAGTACCAGTGGTGAGAGATGGTTTTGACCTGTTATTGAAAGGGCTCAATACTGGTACGTTTTGGTGTCGTATTATCAGACAGCATTGCAAAAGCTGTAGAAGGGCACTGTTTAAATTTAGCGCAAGCCTAAAACTTAACGAGTAAATAAATGAAGGCAAAGCAGGAGTAGTCCTTTATACGCCCCACATTCATCTTCTGTGATTAATGGACACAGCAGTAATATATTTTGTACATAAAAAGCTACTGTTCCGAAGATTAAATATGTAAATCGCCAAGATCCATACTGCATTAGGCATAATTTCAAGGATTTGACAGAAGTGCAATTTGTAATATTCATCCAGAAAAAGAACAGACAAGTTAATCATCTTGAATTCCATTTAAATTGTGTTGATCATTGCTGTTAAACTACCAAAAGCTACAAATCCTTCAGGGCAGATTCTGCTGTAGCCGTTCAGCGGGATTTATCCCGTCCAGTCACTGTCCAGTAATCAGTGCAGTGACACAAACATGCGGCTTTGTGGCTTTTGCCAGTCACACTTTATGAGATAAAAAGATCATACAATCTCTGCACAGCAACAATACCAAAGCAACACATTATATTTCAGCACAATCATTTTAAAGCATGAGCTGCACTCAAAGCAGTGAAGCTCACTCTTGAATAAGCTCCTTGAGCAACACGGGTGAGAGGCTTGAAAACGCAAAACTGGCTCCACTTTCCAACCTGGAGTTGGAAAAGGACATCTTGGGGTAATTTTGCATCACTCTGCTTCAATTTTCTTCACTCAGGATGCATGGAGATGGTTCTTGTTCGTGCACTATACGTTGCTGTGTAATGAGAGAATTAAAGTGAGAAATTGGTGAACTGCTCTTTTAATATATGGGCCGTTGAAAACAAATTTGTGGAACCATCAGAAAGTAATCCTGGTTTGAATTTCGGTGCGACGTTTCAATCCCTAGTTTCCCATCTGGCAGTGTTTTTAGGAAAACATGGTTCTAAATGAAAACTAGTTATTCTTTTTCTAATAAACACTGCAAATGCTGTAGAGTATGAGGTAGCATAGTGTAGTATGAGTAAAGTAGAGTATGAGATAGTATAGTATGAGTAAAGTGTGAGGTGGGGATTTCTTCAGTGATGTTTTTTATGTTTCCGGATTTTTGTTGTGCTGAAAAAGATTTTAAAAAGTGTTTGGCTGATTAGTGGAGCTGTTTTAAGGTCCTCTTCAGGCAAATACTTTATGGAATATTTTAAATCTAATTGCATCATTGATGAGACTTAAAGCAAAGCATAGTTTACAGTGTTTTCCTCCAGTGGTTTATACTGCAGCTCAACTAGATCGAAGCAGCCACAAGACACATAATCACACAACATTGACAACAAATGCCTTTAATTAGCCACCAGGATTACTTTTTATCTACCTTACTTGTACAACACAGTGGAACTGACAAGTGCACGTGTCGACCATGCCAGCTCTTCTGCATAGAGAACTAAATGAATAGTTCAAATCATTTACTGCAGAGAAACTCTACAAAACGGAGAGGACCAACTTGCATTCAAGTCCTAATTTTCCACCACAGCGGATTCTCAAAAACAGATGTTAAGTGTGCTGTGCAGTTCCTCTGTCATCTGATTCAACAGGATTTGATTTAACAGGATTTCATCGTTTCCTTTTCTGTTTGCACTCTTTGAACACAAGCTTTTTCCAGGTCCGAGTTGGTTATTATTTCATTCAGAAGACGGATGCCATCGGATTTTCTTTGGCCATTTAGTTAGTTTGAATCTGTAGCGTTAGACATTCCTGCAGCAGTCTATCGTTATCACAGTCGCCAACGTGGTCAGTTAATACGTCCCAGTATTACTATTCTCGGGAGGAAAAAAGACAGACCGCCATCATCTCTTTGGTCTGAGAACTCGCACTGACCGGTATTATTTCGCGCTTATTTTCATCAGTATCCAGGTGCACGCAGGCACACGTGTCATAATGTGACGTCATTACGATTGCTACTTGACATGGCTTTGGACTCATATAAGCTCAACATAATCTAACACCAACATTAAGTACGCTGAGCCAACATCCAGACCCACTGCAAAGGGTCCGCGTTGGCTCTGAGATACAGGGATGTTTATTGAGATGGTGCAGCTTCCTGATAAAATTCTCCATCTCCTCCAAACAATTCCTAAAAAAATTGCTACCCCTGGAAACCCTGACGTGTTAATCCCACATACAGCGTATATGTCTCAGCTCAGGATACAATTTCCTCTTATTAGTATCCTGCGACAAACAGTAAACAGAATGCAATAGACTGGCAACCTGTCGGGAGTATTTTCCTGCCTGAGCCCCAATGTTTGCTGGGGCGGCTTTAAGTTCTTCAACACCCTGACAAGGACAAAGCTGGTGTGGAGAAGAGCTAAATGGATAGTTTCAGGGATTAAACAGAGTAGGAGGAATCATCCAGAAACATATGGCATACAGCAATGTTTTTTTTCATATTGACCAAAAAATTGTGGATTGAAATAACTTGGATGATTTCCCATTTTGCCAACAGGTTGCTGAGGCAAGGCAAGGCAATTTTATTTGTATAGCGCTTTTCATACACAAGGCAGACTCAAAGTGCTTCACATACAATAAAGTGAAATAAAATGCAGGAATTAAAAGACAATTCAAAACAGCAAATAAAATTATAAATTAAAATCTTATTTAAATTGTTTAATTAAAGGCAGAGGTTAAAAGTCCAATGTAGGTAAAATTTAGCAGAAGGCGAAGCTGAACATAAAAGTTTTCAGTCTTTTTTGAAGCGTTTTAAACGTGGTCAGAGTTGGGGCAAGTCTTAAATCTTCAGGAAGTTTATTCCAGCTGTTTGTTGCGTAGTAACTAAATGATGCTTTCCCATGATATGTATTTACTCTGGGAATCACTAACAGATTGGTATCAGAAGATCTTAGTGATCTTGAAGGCTTATGTAGTGGAAGCATATCAGTGATATACTTTGGCCCTAAACCATGTAGTGATTTATACGTGAGCAGTAGGATTTTGTAATTAATTCTGTGACATACTGGGAGCCAATGTAAGGATTTAAGAATTTGTGTAATGTGCTCACATTTTTTGTTTTTTGTTAGAACTCTAGCAGCAGCGTTCTGAACAAGCTGGAGCTGCCTGACAGTTTTTTTTTGCAAGGAGACCATTACAATAGTCCAGTCTACTAGTTATAAAGGCATGTACAAGTGTTTCTAAGTCTTGAGCTGACATGAGCCCTCTAAGTCGTGCTACATTTTGGAGGTGGTAGTAGGCCGATTTTGTTACTGATTTGATGTGACTCTCCAAGTGTAAATCTGAATCCATAATAACCCCCAGATTTCTGTCTTTATTAGATTTTTTCAGGGACAGGGAGTGAAGGTGTTGGGTTACTTTAAACCTTTCTTTTTTAGCACCAAATACAATGATCTCAGTTTTGTCTTCATTTAGTTGTAGGAAATTTTGACACATCCAGTCTTTGATTTGCTCAATGCACTGGCACAGAAGATCTATGGGGCGATAGTCGTGGTGATAGCGCTACATAGATTTGGGTGTCATCAGCGTAGCAATGGTGGTCAATTTTATTTCTTTGCATGATTTGTCCTAGTGGGAGCATGTAGATGTTGAATAAAGTCGGCCCTAAGATCGAACCTTAGGGGACTCCACACATTACGTCGGTTGTTTCTGATACGAAGTCACCAATGGAAACAAAATAGTTCCTGTCTTGTAGATATGACCTGAACCAGCTTAAGACTGTGCCTGAGAGCCCCACACAGTTTTCTAACCTGTCCAAAAGTATTGAGTGGTCGACAGTATCAAATGCAGCACTGAGGTCTAATAGCATTAATATTAAAGTTTTGCCAGAGCCTGTGTTATGACGGATGTCATTTACAACTTTAATAAGGGCCGTCTCGGTGCTATGAAGAGGTAGTCTTCTAGTTATAAAGGCATGTACAAGTGAGGAGGTTTTATGCAAAGGATGTAAGATGTAGTGATATGTGTGTGTGTGTGTGTGTGTGTGTGTGTGTGTGTGTGTGTGTGTGTTGCATGTCAGTTTGTTTAGTACCAGAATAAATGAACAACATGTACTCTTACATAACACAATATTATTTGACCAATCACTGTACACTTGATGATCTCACTCTGTGTCTACTGCAGGCAGTTGCTTGTAAAAAGGACACATACAAGACGTTACTAAGAATCCACTTAAAACCTTATAATACAGGAGTTTCATTGGATTTGTTTCTACTGAAGGGATATCGAACCCGAGTTTGAACCCTGGAAATTGCCCAAGAATTTGTATGGCATAAGACAGTTTTGATTTACTGAATATTAGTATTTATAGGAATAGTTTGGTATTTTTGCCCATAAAATATACATAGATTCATGATTCTGTTTTTGGTATGAATATACAATCTTTATACTGAACCATGTTGCTGGTTCCGTTAACATATTCACCGCACAGACTTGAGAGTGGCATCAATCTTCCCATCTACTCCCTGCAAAATAGCGAAAAACAGTAATTTTCCAAAATGTCAAACATATTCCTTCAATACAAGCTGCACTAAATGCAGAATGCATTTGTCCCTCCTGCGCATCCAGGGACGGATGACACGCCACCGTGTTGGTCTGTTTTGTTTTTTAGTGACTATAAATAAGCGCTGTCCTCTGTTTTCTCTGCCTCACCACCTCTCTGCTGCTTCGTTTCCTTTTTTTACATTTAGAATGTGCACACTGACTCGGATGGGGCAGCGCTGACCGCATTCATCCCACCTCATCAGGCCAATTAAGGAGCTGCAGCGCCGTTGTCCCTCAGCTCCCTCTGATGTGTGGGGGATAATTGGGGTCAAGGTTGGGTTTAAGGCTGCGGCGAGTTGGAGCAGAAAGCCCGAGCTGGGGCTAATCTAATCAGACCACCGTCTAATTGCGTCTTTTAGCGAGCACTTAGATGTATATTGGGGACTGAAATAGCCTCCTATATACCTAGGTTCGGGGCGCCCACACCAGGAGCAAAACATACATCGCTTCCACGTGTGTGACCGCTAATGTGTTTGTGCGTGTCTGTGTGTGAGACTGTTTAAAGTTAAGAGCGATCACCATCCTGCGCCTGCCACCATCAGATCAGAGCCCAGGTGTTCCTGTTAAGGTGTTAATTAGATTAGTACAGATCAAACCAGGGTGGCGTTCGCAGGGGACCAGAGGTGGTTGGGCAACGGTTCCATCAGCTCCTCGTCAGTCACCAACTAGGATGAATTAATCAATAACAGGACTCGCCTGATTGGTTCCTCTGGACTGCATTGCAACCCAGTAAGGAAAGTTAACCAACGAATGTTGCTTTTACTTTGATCAATGAACTTCTCTGTCATGACAGCCGTCATTCTCTTCATTCATTCTGTTTTAACCAAACAGATTCAGCAAACTAACAACAACAAAAAGTAACAAGTAAAAAGCAACTGTTACATTATTGGACGATAAAGTACAGCCTCTCGTACCTTATTGCTTAAAAAAAGAAAGCACATTCTTTTTTTTTCCTTCCGCGGATCACATATCTGAAATGAATTGAATCCACTTTCAACAAGTACAGTAACAACAGCAGGAAGAGCTGTACTGAGGTTTTGCATGCAGAACTTACTCTATGGACATGTTTTAAGTGAGCCTGTTAAAATACATGTTAAGAAATAACACAGAGAACGGTACACGCACACACACACACACACACACACACACACACACACACACACACACACACACACAAAGAGTTTATCTCAGCGGGTTGCCTTTTCCTCCATCCGAGTCCAGAAACATTTCACAGACAAAGCCAGTGGAGTGTTCCTGTGTTCCCACAGAGCCATATGGGACTGAGGACCAGGAACACGAAGAAACAAAATTACTAACGCACATCAATTCCACATCAAGTAGCAGCTACTGATGTGGAATTGCTATTCCCTGAACAACAGGGAATGACAACAGATGTTTGCTAAAATGTTTTTCCTTATTCACCAACTTGGAGTGGAATTACGCTGTGGAGAGATGCTTTATTTTAAAGAAACACTGTGATCATACAATAAATACCTCCTGCTTCTTTTTTATCTACATTTTTCTCTTACTTCCTCATTGACAGCCAAACCATCAAATATCATAGCTACTACACACGAGATACACACCGCAAATCCGACCATTCCACATATCTCTTCTTTTTTATAACAACCCTACTGTGGATCCAGATTCCCACAGAGGAGCAAAGCTGACGCAATAAGCGTACAGTAAACACCTTGGTGAATGTGACCAACATCTACCTCCATATGCAGAGGTGCATGTACTTAAGTAGAAATTTTGGGTATCTATACTTTACTGGAGTATTTATTTTTCAGACGACTTTTTACTTCTACTCCTTACATTTTCACGCAAATATCTGTACTTTCTACTCCTTACACTTTAAAAACAGCCTCGTTGCTTCTGGCTTGTCGCATTTCAAAAACACAAACACAAAACCCCATCTAGATAAATGGTGACAGTGAATGTGATTGTGTTTGGATGAGAAGTATAAACATTTAGCATCCAGACACCCGATTGGTTTTCTCCGCGATGCGCCGGCAAATTGGAGCGACACCAGGTGGGAAAAGTGGTCGGTGGAACGTTGGTATTTATCGACATGGTAAATAAATTTACCTCTTCTTCCTCCTCTTCCTCACGCAGATTCCATGTAACGTTAAATGAGTATCTTCATGACCGTGGGTTTGTCCTAAATGTTTTTTCTAACTTTATTGAGAGTTTGGCACAACTCAGCGACTTGCAAGCAGCGTATTAAATAAAGTGATGTGTGTCTTAATGACCCCCACCCCCCCCCCATGACGTAGTGAACCTGGGGGAGACACTGCAGTCTACCTCATCAATGCGAACAACGCGTGTGTGACTCGTGTCACTGGAAAATGGGTTGTGGTTTTGTCTGTTTAAGTCAGATACACGTGTTGTTTTGGTGTTGTGTCTCTGAATGTCGCCATGTTTCCACCATCCCAACGGCAGGTCACGTGATCTGCAGGCACCTTCTGATCACATTCAGTCAGTGTGTTTACATGATGGTATAATTTGAATCTTTGCTTAGTCGGACTATGCTATCTTTCGGGGGCAAGTGCTATTATCCCAATATACATGTGTAGCCTGATTAAAATGATGACAGGACACTAAGATACATGTATTTCTCTTTAATGTGGGTTCTTTATTTCCCCCGACTGCACTCCTGGAGCACAGCCTTAATATGTCAAATTAAGGAGGCACTTGGAACAGTGTACAAATAACAAATAACCAGTTGCTTCGCTTCACTAACTAGAACAGGATGTCATAGAATAGAGCTAACAATTACCTTAAGCTAGAAATGACATGAAGCTAACAGTTACATAAAAAACAACAGTAGTGACCCCTTCCTGTTAAACAGAACAAAGAACATGCACATCGGTCTCATGCTGTTCAAACCCCACACCATTGTCGTTCCTCCAAAAAGTCCCGAAAACAATAAACTCACTCAAGCGCCGGCGCGCACGGCTCCATGCACGTGCAACCTCAACCCACAGCAGCTTGTTACTCCCCTCTAAACAAAGCAGAGGTGCACAACCCAAGAACATACACTCAGTACAGGCAATCAATCACAATTTACATGGTGAGTCAGGTTTATTAATGTGAGAACACTTACGCTGACCCGCTGAACAGGTATTTCCCTAACGCTGTTCCGATGCTAACCGCTAACACTGTATCGTGTTAGTAGCCACTAGGTCCCGCTCTGCAGCTCCAAATCCCACGTGAACTCATGCCAATGTACTTAAAGGGGCAGTACGCCCTCACCCTCTGTGCGGACCATCTAGCAGTCCAAAAACCTCCCTGCCCCCACTTCACCCGGCTACACATGGCAGTGAATAAATCGAATCATTCGCCGAAAGCATGTCATATCCGATACGATATGTGACGCTGTTTTCATTACAACTAGTTGTGATGCAGCCATTTCCGCTTGACCGCTTCACCACTACCAACAACAACCAACAACAACAACATCAACATTACGAGAAAGATGGCGAACGGAGAGCAAGGTGAAGCTACATCCCTCTACTATGTTTGCATGATGTTAATAGGAGTACAGCAATGCGAATGGCGCTATTGGCTGATTTGATAACGGAGAGAAGACGCCGTCGGGATCTCAAGCATGCGCAAAGACGCAAAGTCCAGTTCCTTATCCGATTCACCGTTACATGCCGCAATAGTCTAACTATCAACTGGATCGGATCGAGTTATCCAGGGGTGTTAGTCGGATCGTAGTCGGACCGCACATAGTCGGACAAAGGTGTTTACATGAAACGGATAATCGATTTCAGTCAGACTAAGCCAGTTATTCAAATCCATGTAACCACGCTGAGTGTAACGGACTGACGTGTTGTGTGAGCGAGGTTACACATTAAGAGTTTGTTCTTAGTGGAATTTCTTACATTACTTTTACTTTAAGTAGTTTTGAAACCAGTACTTTTATACTTTTACTTAAGTAAAAAGCTTGAGTTGATACTTCAACTTCTACAGGAGTCTTTTTAAACCCTAGTATCTGTACTTCTACTTGAGTAATGAATGTAAATACTTTTGACACCTCTGTCCATATGAACAATGTTCTCAAAGTTAGACACACATTCGAGGCCCTAACTCTGCCATCTCGAGGAGGCAGAAGGATTGAAGCAAGACTCGACTGATGAGACTGATGAAATGCTGAAACTATGAGCTTACAGTGTGAGCGAATGCAGCCATGATGTGTTTGACAGGTTCATATTAGCGGATTGACAGCCACTGAAACCGAACTTCAAATTGTATTTAAAGGGAGACGCATTTCCTTTGCCAACTTACTACTGTGACTAATCGGGAGAACCTACTGCATGCTTCTGAAGTTAAAATGCTTACGTACACAAACCGGTGCAGTTCTTCATGCTACTCAGGACCGCAGCAATCTACATTCTCATCAAAGAAGAACTTTTGGAGTTGGATGTGTTATCTGTGTTCTAGTTTCCTATGAAAGATTTTAAACATCAGTCCTCTTCATAGCCGTTTATCCTTCGTACAAGGTTCGCGGTACACTGTGGATTTGTTGACAGTCAAATGGAGGGGCTTCCACGAATTAAAAAAACCCCCAATGACACTCACACACCTACGGGCAATTTAAAGAGACCAATTAACCCGACCCCCAGAGCATGTCTCTGGACTGTGTGAGGGAGCCGGAGTAACCGGATAGAACCCACGCAGGCATGCCGAGGGAACATGCAGACTGCATACAGAAAGGCCGCTGGGTGGAATCGAAGGCAGGATTCTCTGGCTAAACCCCCACCGCGCCGCCCCATTCCTACATCCGCTTTAATGGGAATATCTTTCCATTGACTTTTTGTGCAATTGACTGACATGTCTCTGGCACTTTTACATGACTGGCATGTAAAAGTGGGCAACAACCAAAAAAAACCATGCAGCTTTACTGGAATTAATAGGTGACATGTTGACAGTTGAGCTGTCTGATAAATATCCTAATAGTTACAAAACAATATAGAATCTTCATTTTAATTGAACTAATCATCTAAACAAAGCAGCCATTTGTGAAGATACAGTATGTATGTATGTATGTATGTGTGGTTACAATGTGATTGGCTTTTTGTATTATTTTCTATTACTCAGTGCATCTGTAGTTATCAACAATACACCTCCTCAAACTTAATCAGGGTGTATGTGCTTTTCACAATGTTATTCACATTTGTAAAAGACATATTATGCCTATGAATGCGTTTCCAAACCATCATGCAAATGTTGCACACAACATTGGAGCCAATTATATTGTACTTCCATCACAAAAGGCAGAAGCTTTTAATCTAGGGAGCTTGCGGTTTGCTTTTTGTCTTCTCCTCACTACTGAAGCACTCTTCCATCAGGGAGAAAAGGTGGAAGGACCACAAGCTGAGAGCTTGATTCTGTTTCTCCAAGGAGGTTGTTTTCAATACGGGAAAAGAAAAGGGGACTGGCAGAGAGAAGAGTGTATTAATACACACAGAAAATCTATATAGGACAGTGTAAATATACAAATATATATATTAAATACATGAAATGGTACACACACGGGCATTTATAGCATTTTATTCATTTTTGTTTGATTAGTGACAGTTTCCTAAATACCTCCTTATATTCCCATATTCCATATGTCCTCTTCTCCTTCCTCTCCTTCTCTTCACGAGATAACAATGTCCTACTTTTCACTTTTAATTAATTAGTTCAGTCAGGACATTATTTAGTCATTTCTAGAAAATTTATACTAAACATTAACACAAAGTTCTATATACACAATTCAAAATATAAAACACACAAAATACAAAAAAGAACATTTCTATACAAAATAATAGTTAATTTAGTTACTGAATTGACCTGTAAACCTGTTTGGAATAATGTATTTCCTGCAGTTCTTTTCCATGATCGCGTTGCAATGCTTAAATAAATTACATCTACTTAACTTAACTTCTTCTAGTTTAGTAAAAATAACACAATGTCATGGTTATTTTTTATGGCATTTCACAAACACAAAGTTAGCAGTGATATGCCCACTCTTTCCTAACAAATTCTTTGGCGGTAATGATCCTCTCCACAGTAAAAACATTATTTTCTCGGTTTCGCTCATATGAAATGTCCTCATCTCTCAGTGGATTGATATGTTGTCACTGTGGCACTTGGGGGAGGAAATGGAGTGATTCGTCCCCGGCTCCTGCTGCAACGGGGACAGCTTGCTTATAATTGCTGGGAAATGTCACCAGAGTTGATTACCATTGATTTGCACAACTGGAAAGGGAACACAAATAAAAAAGTATAGTTGATGAGTGCATATTTAATGAGGCTCATGCATACTAATGAAGGCATCTAATTCCGCTCTATTTACTCAGGTAAACACATGCAAATTCATGGTGCAAGTCAGCGAAAGCATAGGAAGAAGTTATCCTAATGAATGACACACTGATATAATTGTCATTCCTTCAGCTAGGTGATCAATGTGGATTATGTTGGTTTAGTTCCTCCAGGTCATTTCCACAGTCTACGATGAGTTAAGTTGGCCAATCAGTGAATTATAAGGTTTAAACGTGACACCTAGAAAGCCCTGAGTTTGACTTGTAAGTTAACAGTGTGTGCACCTTACAGAATAAAGAAACAGGTCATGAACGTAAATAATGCCTTGCGCACTGCATAGGTCTCCCCTACGATGACTTTATCCTCATTCAAATTAAAGGTGTCTCTTAGATTTTCTTTTTAATTTCATGTGAGAGGATACGGTTCTTTTGATTGCAGTGAATAAACTAATACATACAAAAAACGAAATAAACAAGAACATAAGAGGAAAAAAAATGTAAATCCAACTCATTAACATTTGCTTGAAGTAGGAGAAATAATTAGACTGGAATAATTCTCTGTACTAAGATGTTTAATTCCACATAGAAGGCCACTAAACTCTTGCCAAGCAGTCATTGTGGTTATAAAACCAGTAAACGATGAGCCGATTAGTAGTTTCAAATCTTGGGAGTAGGTATAAAAATGAAGATCAACTGTTTGCACTGAGACTTCTCTGTCCCAGCTGTTTGGGACTAGGAGAATTTAATGAAACACCTACTTTATTTTCAAATATTTGAAGTTGGGACACATCCTGCTTGGCCTGCAGTGCAAAAGGACACAAACAACGCCGACTGCTAAAAGGACATATATGATTTTGGTCATGCCTAGAATTTGGCCATGAGTATTTAACACCCTATTAGCAAAATGATGAGTTACATACATAATCAATGTTACAGTGCTTAGTAGTTTCAGGCTTCTAATAATGTTGGACACACACTTGAAGGTGTAATTTGACATACAGAGCCCCAGTTTGCCGTCCATTTCTTTGATAATTTAGTCCCTTCAAGCACAACGTTTTCTTCAAGGAGTTGTTGACACGCCATGCTTTATTTTAACACGCACTTGTTTGGATTAAATATGTAAATCTGCCTGATTTTGGCGAGTCCATCAGCATCTGGTGGGTGCCAGGCAGGGAATACAGATGCGGGCATATACGCATTTAGGAAGGCTCCTCACGTCTGCCTACTAAGAAGCAGCACAACAACTTGGCCACAGCAGCTCCGGCGCTGCCATTCTTCAACCAGATTGATTCTCCCCAAACACTGGCGATCTTGCTCATCAATATTCAGAATCGCGCTGCTCTAAATTAGCTTCAGCCTCGGGATTTTAACCCTGTAAGTGGAGTCGTGTGACTATAATCAAGGGCAGAGGTTCCCAAACCCTTTTCTGTTGAGACACCCCTGTGATATTTGAAGAACAAATGGGTCGTGACTTCTTTTTTTTATTTTTTACTAATTGCACTTAAAATATTAGTTTGGCATATTTTCGGCGGTTCATCATCCCGCATTTTGCAGATCTGACCAGCGGCCGGTGGTCAAGGAGATCCGGTGCAGTGGTCGGAGCAGCTTGGTGTTTTTCTGTGGGGAACCACTCCTCCACTCCCCTAATAACTTCTCTCCTCCTTTTGCTCTGCACACTGACGGATGGGCCAGAGGTCTGGGGGCCGTTTCGTCCCATGAGGTGCAGCGGGGGGCTTTACAGCGTGGTCCACAGGCGGCAGAGGGATCAGAGTGAGACACCGGGAAGAGCCGTAATCGGCCTGAAGGAGGAACTAACTATGTCTCTTCCTTCCATTGAAATGCGATAGTCACAGAAGTACCGACTCAAACAGTCGGGAGCAAAAGTCGCTCTCGCGTGCGCCAAAGTCGATGACATCTTCATCTAAATGATAAATAATGACCCCTCCTATAGTGCAGGGGAAGTGAGAAGTAAGAACTTTGTAATGAGTTCAGGTTCAATGCGCACAATGGAGCTTGTCTGTTTTGTAATTAGAGCTGTTGCAGCCAACATCACATCCTGCCGCAGGCTTAATTTACCCATTGAGTTTTTAAGACAGTAGCCAAATTGTTTGGCATTGTTTCACTTGTATAAAGATCAATGGCAATCTTGTGTTGAATGACTCCAGTTAATTGTAATTATTGTAATTAGTAACTTTGTAATGGATTTTACCAAATCAAATATCCCTTATTTTTTTTCTGATTTCGCTGTGGCTCTGTGGCTCAGTGGCAGAGCAGGGTCGTCCTTCTACTGGAGGAGACCATGTCGATGTGCCCTTGGGCAAGGGAATCAATTCCAAATTCTTAACCACAAATTGCTCCTGCAGATGTGCCCAGCTGCATGAACGTCCAACGTTCCTGATGGGCAGTTGGCAGTTGGGTCATGGTCATGGGTCAAGTACAGTTTACTACTTGTTTATTCAACAACATTTGACAATGTTGCAAGAAGTAGTAGTAGTAGAACTTTTGCCTGTTGTATTTAATGATGATGATTATTTAGGCTTCATCAACCTGCTTAGTACATCAGACGAGAGTCGAGTTCCTCCACAGATTTGCAGCTTACTTATTCTGCACTGAGAGCTCAGTGTTGGTTGATAATTACTCACACGGCAGCTACATGTGTATTATATAGTTCGGATGAAAAACGTTGTAAGTTTTCTCTTTCTTTCTCTTTGAGGCATTTATATCAAAGTCAAATTGGCCAACGCATCATCCACAAAGAGTATATAAGCTTTTGAATTGGATCTGTTCAAATCTCCATAATCCTTGACACCAAAATTAAACTGCACTGTCTGATCGTTGAAGACACGCTGCCTTCAAGTCTCTCCTCCCACTTCAGTAAAACAGACAGGAAGGGAAAGGAGAAAAGGAAAAAAAAACGCAATGTGGGTTTACTGTCACAGACACTTTGAAGAGAAGTGCAGTGATGTCTGTGCTTCCTACTTTCATATGTATCTTTTAACAGCATTGGCAATTAGGGAGTTTTTGTCACACAATCTCTCCTCCATACGTCAAGAAGTAGAATGTTTCAAGCAATGGTGTTGTAATAAATTATAATAATAAATTATTAAAAGGGTAAAGAAACTACACTCACTGCCTCTTTATTGAGGGTCTTATCTGCAAGTCATGTCATAGTTAATATATTATCACCAATTTCTAGTCATTTTGGTTGGATGGAACTCTTCTCAAAGTGTACGTCCCTCTAAAGGATGAAAGTGTTGTCAAATAAGGAGTTATCACAGCTAGTAGGTATAATACATCATGTTTGTCATAGAGAGTGTCGGCATCATGAAGTAGATGACCACGCCATTCAGCTGGTCACTTCAACTAAGTGATTAATACATCATTTATCTTCCTAAAATTAGGTAGAAAGGGGTTTGAACCCTATGATCCCTAGTCCTTATTTTTGATGTTTATTTTAATTTTATTATTTAAGTCAAGGTTAGTCATGTCAGTTCAATGCATGACGCTGTTTTGGACTCAATAAACAGTAAAGACGGTTTCAACAGTTTTGTTCTTTTTTATCCTCTATTTAATTGTGGGACTTTGGAAAAAGAATCCATGAATGCTGAAACATTGGTACTTTCTTTTAACAACCAACGGAAATATGAATCCAGTGTAAAAGTCCAAAATATGGAAGCCAATAATACAGCAGAAAGCGACTTTTTGCCGAGCGAATTTGTAGTGCAGTGGCCTAATGTTTATCTTAGGAGAGAATAAAGGCTGCCTGTTTTAACTACAGCTTCTCTTCGTTGTGGAATGTTAGCTTATTGGGTTTATCCATGAAGACGTTTTAATCAAAGAGCATGCAAAAAGAGAGGAACCCAAATGCGTCAAAGAATTAAAAAACAGAATCATTTTCAATTATTGGTTGACAAATCAGTCAAGCATTTCTTTTTTTATTATTGATTTACTTTCTTACAAGTCTACCAAATTGGGGAAACATTGAATAGTTTTTTTTCATACCAAACACGGAATAATGTTTCTCTAACAACTCCGTCCGACATCCCTCTTAATTGTTTTATTCTATTACTAGACTTGCCTGATTCCTCTTGGTTTCTTAATAACCAAATGTTTCCACTTCCCCCGCTTTTCATTTCCCTTTTCTCTGACTCTTCTCATCCAAGCGAACGTCCGCCGCGCTGCTCTCTCTGGTCCCCGGCTTTCATTGACTTCTGTCAGCAAGACTCATTTACAGCAATGGAGAAAATAAAATAAAGAAACGAGATTCACCACACACACTTTTACCCACAATGCCAGGGGACTCAATTTGTCTTGAGAAATGCGCAGCCTAAAAAATATGATTGACACCTCTAACCTTCATTGGAATGTAATCTTCATCTTTAGCACTCGGAGATCTAATTAATTAGGGGAAATCTCATTTCCTCACTAATGCAACTGGACAGAGGCATGATCGAAGAGGGAAAGGAGGGAGGAGGGGAGGGATGGAGAGAAGGAAGGAGGCAGAGGAGGAGGAGGTGGAGGAGGAAGGCTTCAGATGGGTGGGTAAATAAAGGGGAAACATATGTCATTGATGCCTGTGAAAGGGGTCCACCTTGTTCATTTTAGGGAAGAAAAGAGCGTGCGAGGTGTTTGGGTTCAGACTAACTACAGCGTATCAATGACAGCTCCCGATGCCGCGGCTACCGACCTTCACATGAGCAGAAACACTCCTTATAATGGGATCTCTGGGTAATGTACTCAAGTGTTGGACTTTCTTTTCTGGACTTCTTTTCTGCTGAGGGAGTGTTGTCCAGTTAGTTTGTGTTCTTGCTGTGCAGCAAACAATTATGTGTCAATTTAAGTGATTCACACCAATCTTGCGTCGCTCAAAAGTACAAATTAAACACTAAAGCTGTATTCATGTACCAAGCCATAGATGTTACCATGACTGAACCGTAACTTCATAATGAATGTCGAGAGTGTGAACAGACAATATATGCGTAAAATGTACAGGCCTTAATGAACATAAAATAAAGGAGAATATTCTGTCCATCAACAGAAGTGTTCACACTCGGGCAATACTTCCTATTCCATTTACTGCTTATTGTTTAAACTCTGATTAGCAACTTGCGTGACTGGACTCGGAGTTGAGGTTTGAGATTTACATGTGATAATCAAAAGTTATTTTCATGGGCTTAGTTGGGGGTTCGCTGTCTTGTCTTGATTTAAGAGTTAGGTAAGGAGGGAAGCAGGATCTGCCAAGCAGGCAGACACGAGTCTGACAGGATGGGGAGTCAGTTTATGTCCTGGCTGAGGAATGTAAGGTCTGCGGGTCAACTAGAAGATTTACCAGCCAAGGGGGGTCAGGGACACACCAACACTATTCAACATACACACTCTGTTTACGATGTTTACGTTAAGTCAGGAGTCTGGACATTGGATGTGACCGGATCTTAGATGCGGGGGGTGGAAGGTCCTCCTCTACGCCAGTTTAGGGCCAATAGAAATCTTTCCTTCTCTGTCTTTCAAGGGTTATAAAGCATGATGTTCTTGCTAATGTTAGTTAGTTGTTCTTACGGCCTGTGTGCTGCCTGAACTGCTCCTGCCTTTGCAAACGCAGCGCTGATACTTGACCTGTGATCTGACAAATAAATTTTCCAGAACGAGAGTAGTTATTCGGCTGAATTTTTGATAACCCCGACCAGGCTCCAAATCTTGAACACGTATTCTTACACATGGCAGTTCATTTTAAACCAATAACAGCCTGCAGAAATAACTTGTCCCTCTGCCTATAAATTCTACATATGGCTGTTTCAGTTTACAAAAGATTTCTTATTGAATATTGAAATATTAAGATTTTTTACCTGAAGACTTTTCAATTCAATTCATTTCAATAATAAGTCATTAAAAAACAGACGACATCTTATGTATGTGATGTATATGCGTATAAAAGTCTTCCTTTTTTGTAGATAATGTCCTCTGTTAATATAATATAGTAAAATATAGAAAAATATACATTATTGAGACTGGAGAGCGCACACAAGCGCACACAAGCGCACACCTGCACACACAAGCAAATACGTACACATTGTGCACCACCAAATGTAGATCAATCTCAAAATCATTGTGTTAATCAGCAAATGAAATGACCTCACAGCATCAGACACTTTGCACAGTAGGCAACAGGTAATAGAACTTCTTCTGAAGGGTAGAAAAACCTATGAATATATTTCACACCACTTGGGTTTCAGTCTGTGTATACACACGGGCTGTAGTGCACTTACAGTATACACTGTAGGTCTTGATGCTCTCAGTTCTCGTACGTACGCACCGCTATCTCAAAATGACTTCCACATAACTCCAAGGCACAGATACGGTTGAAAAAGCCTCCACCCGGGCAACAAATTCAAAGTGCCGCAGTTACTTTCTTGTTGATATGAAATAAAATCACTGTGCCGTCGCTAAAATGATTATCAGTCGCGCTACAGTCTCTTCGCCCCCACGAGCCGTCTAGGGTCCCCACTCCCCCGTTTAGCCGGCCCGACCAGAGGCTGCATCTCGGCGCACAATCGCTCGCCTTCTCTGATCATTTCGTTCTTCTTGTCAGCCACCTCGCAGCCCGCCGACGAACGGGTATCCTGCAACTCCGACCGCTCCGGCCCCACCGGCATCTCCCCACCACGCGGCTCGCCTGCTCGCACCATTCCAATCTACGCATCGTAATGGCGGGATGAAAGGGAGTTGATAAACTGAGGTGCACATCAGATCTGCTGTAATGAAATCTTATCAATGTGTTCCCCTCACTGTGTTGATTTGCATATAAATGACCTAATATAATAAGTCTCTCGGGCGTCTACCTGGGAGGAGTAAATATCTCTCTGCTTTGTCTCATCGCCGTGACGCGAGGAAACAAGACGCTAATTGAAGAGAGGAAAGCATCTTTATGCGATGACTGACATTCAATTATGCTCGGGGAGATCAGATTAGGTGGTGCCCCTCCAGAAATGTTTGAAAACAACGTTTTGCAGAGGCGGCGACTCTGAAGGCAGCCGAGGATGTAATTTGAATGGCTTGCGAGAGGCCCGAGCTGAATGGCGCTGCTCTGAATGGAATCACTGTGCTACGACCTGCGAGTAATTGGATGTCCAAAGTGAGGTGTTGACGGAGGAGAAGGGGAGGCGAGGCTGATAGAAACAAAGAGAGTGACGGACGCTGAAACGAGGAGACACAGAGGGAAAATAAATGTCAGAAAATCAGTGAGGAGACAATGCGTCTACAGGTCCCAATGACAAGTTTTTAAAAAAACAATAAAGGCGGGAAGAATCACGACAATGAGAGTAGAGAAAGTGATTTCCACCACGTGGAAACTGTCAAAGCTTCAGTTGTCATTCACACAAACACAGCACAGACCACAGGCGCGTGCAGCCGAGCCAAATAAGCCATTATACAGGATAAGCTCCCTTATCAGCCAAACGCCGTCAGGCAGCACACTGCCAAGGTCACAGCAAACAAACAGCGGGTCACTTTGCTTACATCCACCACGACGTAGTATAATGCCGATCAGAGATAATTGTGTACATCTGTTCATCTACATGTCAATCTGGATTTTCTTCCGTTGAACGGGACAGGGCAGGTGATGTTGAGTAAACACATTTACACTCCAGGCGAATGGAAGCCAGGTCCCGGATATAATGCTGACGGACAACGCGTGCAACCTCAGCAAAGAATGGAGCGCGTCCCGGTTGTCGTTTACGCACACGGTGCAAACTCCATGCAGAAGTTCTCAGATTTATAGGTAAAATATATATTTTTTCTTTTTACAAAGACCGTTAAGAGCCACTGTTCAATTTCAAAGTCACCTTCAGGTAAAAAGTCAAAGAAAGAATAAAAAGTACAAAATCCCTATTGTTATTGTATTGGTTGTTAAAATGTGCTTTCAGTCTGACAGGGAAAACAATGCCTTTAACAAGCTCTCACAATGTATCTCCACGGATGGAGGGGGGAAATAACAAAGCTGAACTGAGCAGGAAAACACATATGTGAGTTCACCTGTTTGGATATAAATATCCCAAATGCACAAACCACACATAAACGCACACACACTGTATCTCCATGTAATTCACCTTTGTAGAACATGGAAAGGTGGTGGAGGGGTCGGGCCGACTCCATCGATTGGCTATCCTTAGCAGTGACAGCTCCCAGATTGGCCAAAGAGCATTAGAGAGTCAGAAAGTCACACTGCCATTAACAGGGTGTCCTCTCTGGTTACAGTCTGTCTGCACACAGACACACACAGACACTCCGTAGACTGAAATAGATCACAAAGATTGGTGTGTGTGTGTGTGTTTGGCGTCGGCAGATGGCTGTGCTCATGACTAGGGAATGTGATCGCTCTATTACTGCAGTAGCTTTAAATATATTCTGCATGAAGTTCAAGCAAAAAACATCAGCTTTCTATGAATTTTCTTTTTAGTGTGCGCTATAAGCTCTCAAACCTAATCCTCGTCTCAACGTCAAGGCATGCTTTCCACATCTATGAGCTGAGTTTTAAGAATCAGACACAGAAGAATCTGACTAATTGATGCTTTTACCAGAATGAGTTTGGTGCAAATTCATGTCTATGGCCCCAACCAGCCTAAAACCCACGGCGCTGTCTGTGGTGCTGAAGTAGCGGACAGGTTTTGTAATGGGGATTATTTCTCTGAAGTCATGCAATCCACTCTAGGGGGAGTGGAAGAAATGTACCAACTGCCTACTTTGGATGCTTCTATGATGGAAGAGGCTGAATTAACACATCAACAATGATAACATGACCTCTCACAGACGGTCAAGCTGCCATATGCTGATGAGAGATTTCTACCCTTTGTCACAATACCAAACAGATGTATGTCAGCATATTGGCTTTTCTTATCCAACTCTACATTTGAACAAAGTCCCTTTTCCTCTGTGTGTCGTTATCAGAGCTCCTCCTTTGTTTACATAGTCAGGCCACCACATCAATGCATGTGGGTGTGCCCCAATGGTTCAGACAACATTGCAACGCCCGACCGACAGCTTTGTTGCAGCAGCAGCGTCCACTCCCCCCTCAGTTAGACACCGTCAGGGCCGTTTAACGGGGTTAACTGTCGCAGGCCGTTGACACGTGTTTAGTGGCAGTGGCAATGCTCCCCGATCTCTGATCTGGCATCTTCTGATCGCAGGTGGTGTAGTTCAGGCGTGGGTTTTCGGGTGGTATCTACGCTGCACAGCCTCAACTCACTTTCCCATGTTCCAAGACAACAGGTGGAGATGAAGCTTTTTGTCAAGTCGATGGATTTCTTCTAACAGCGTTGATTAGTGGACATCTTTTACATGTTTTCAGAGGAAGACAGGAATTTTGTCTTGTCAGGCTTACAAAAATGGCCTCATCCTCCAAGCAATATTGGCTGTCAACAATTACAGCCTCCAATTGTTCCAACAGCGTTGTGTGTCAGAATAATATCAGACACTGAGGGGAAACCTGCCCAAATTGAAATGAGCGGAAAAACTCTCGGAGTACATATCAAGAGCAGATTTTACACCAAAGAGAAAACACCAGAGTGGAAATCAAACAGATTTCCAGGGAACAAAATTGATTTTACAATTTCCACAGGGTAGATTCTGCTTCCCCAGAAGCAGGTGAGATGTCTATCCAAATACACCCAAATGTCTGCCCAAATTATGGGACAAAGCGACAAAGTTGCTGTGCGATTTCTCACTTTCTTTTTCTGCCACTTTGCTTTGTGTGTAAAACTCTCTCCCTGTCTCTCTGTCAAATATATTCTGCACCCTCATGCTGGATGAAAATGTATATATATATATATATATATATATATATATACACTGCACGACAGATGGAATCGATATGTGACAGAGCCATATTTATGGGAATGTGCTGAAGTGGCTGTGCTGAAATCCGTCCGGACCCGGGCGAGTATAGTTTAGAACCTTTGCCTTCTGCACTTCTTTCTGGCTCTGAAGACTGGAGGAGTATTACTTCTTCCCCCACTTCTATTTTAAAGAGATGCTGCACTGCGGCTGGACTACTGCTTAAATCCCATAGGACATTTTTGAAAAATCCAGCACACCAATAAATAATGGTGGGTTAGAGGGGGGTATAGATACTTGAAGATAGAACATAAAGACAACACGGAGCTCCGCGCTCATACAGCTGCTTGGGTGGCATGGACTATCAATACTTGTGTCTGTGTTTCAGGTAATGTAGAACACAAATGAAATGGCATTGCAAAAGAAATGCAAGGAGGAGACACTAATGTCAGAGAGGTCTTTGTTACAGCAGTGATAAGAGAAGATGAAATCTTCAGACTTTACAATTTTTACTAAGTCAACACAACAGATATTTCATTTATATAATTTCATGTTTGACACCTCTGATTTTTAGACTTGTATATAGACCACGCTTTCGCAGGTGACATCACTTTAGGCAAGTTTTCCTACTCCATGCAGCCCCCTCTTGAGCCAAAACAGGCCTCATACAACTTTTAGTAAACATCTAAAATTGATGTAGAACAAGTACAGTCTGCTCCCAGGCAGTTCTCATCAAACGCCAGAAACCCAGCCTCCCAAAGGTTAAAGAGGTAATAACAAAAGAAATCTCCATATCGCTGTGTCAAAAAACAGATGAAAATCAGAGAGGAACAAATGCAATCAGCTCCTTCCAGACAGATCCCAAAAATAATCAACTCAAAATAGTGTCATCTGAAAAAAATCGGGGGAAAAAATCAGTGTGGCCGCTTAAATCAGCTGTGTGAGTGAAAAAAATCTAAACTTGACTTCAGTGTGAATCAATAAGTCTCTTGTCGTGTGGACTTTGGCAGGACTTGAAATAAAGGGATCAGAGATGAGATGGAGGAATACTTAGTGTTAGTGTTTTTTTTTCTTCTCTCCCTGGAGGTCCTTCTCTGAAAAATCCTTGAGTATGACATCTTTCAAAGAGCTCACTATCACAGCGTAGCAGAATTCATCCCTTGAAACATTCAATCTGTCAATTGCATCGGAAAAAAGCGGCCCCGGCAGCGCTCACTGGGTTGATTACACTACATCTCATTTCACGTACTTTTAATCAATTACACCTCCATCAAACGGTCTACTGTAGCTCGGGGAGCGGCTCGTCAGGGCGGTAAGTCGCCGTGGTACCAGCAGTTCCGGATGGGAGGTTTTTCAGCCGGTGCTTGTTGGACACCGCCAGAGGAGTGTGTCCCGCCTCAATTAAACTATGCGCTAAGTGTCTGACAACAGCTAATATTCCTCTTCCACCGGCGAACCCAATCGATGTCCCGGCTTTCGCCGCGCTGCTGAAAAAGCAATCATCCCGTTGTCTCGCTCCGTTTAGACGGGGGAAATGGAGAGACTCTCATCTGGCCTCTGCGCCCGCTCGCTGGAATGCATCAGCGCTTAATCTCACACGTGTGGGTGGCGTGTGCCACACAAACACACGCATGCTGTAAATACACACACACACACACACACACACACACACACACACACACACACACACACACACACACACACACACACACACACACACTTTTCTTCACTCTGATCACTGTTTTTTAAAAAGAGTAGATGTACCACAGAAAAGCTCGTGGGAATTACCACCCATTTGCAGACGTTTGTCGGGTCGACCCACCTCTCTGTCAAGCAGCTTGTTGGAGATGACGGTGACAATGTCGCCTCTTTCGGCGTCAATGTAGAACATGCTGGGGGACGGCTTGTCCGGAGACTGCCGGACGATGTTGTAGCGCAGCGCGGCGTTGTCCGTTCCGGCGTCGTCCGCGTCCAGCGCCGTCATGGCCATCACCGTGGTACCTGGAGCAGACACAGGCGGGGGGGGGGGGGGAGTGGTGAGCGTCTGGACTCAAACACTGCGTTGTGTACGGGAGGCAGAAAAACGCTGGAGCCAGTTTAGTATGTTAGAAGATACAGCAGGAGATGCTTTGGGGGATTCTGAAGGTTTTTTTTAAGGTGTTACCAAAACACTTGCTTGTTTTAAAATTAAATGAAACAATTTGACATATTTCTAAAGCAGGGGTGCCCAACCTTTTTTGAACCAAGATCTACTTTTAAAGTTGATAGTGTATCGAGATCTACCAAGCCTTATCGAAAGCCATAGCGTAGCCACAATTTATTGCGCACATATATAGGACAGTTTTCTGACACTTAGATACAGTTTTAACAATCATAATACATTTATTGAAGTAAATGTGAATTTGCAAAGAATAAGCACAAGTAGGCCTAGAAGAGGCCCGTAACAACAAAACAGACAAACAACCCAAATAATACAATGCCTAATTCTTTGAACTTTTATAAGAACTAATTCAAGTTGGAAAAGTGGCATTTCTCTACCTTTTCTGGCACTGAGAGGAGGAAGCTAGTCTCTCATAGTCCGGACAGTAAGAGCTGAGTGCCAGCCGTGAGCAGACTGCAAGGTGGTCATCAGTCATGGTGGATCTGTATTTTGACTTGATGATTTTCATATGTAAAAAGGCAGACTCACACAAATATGTTGATCCAAAAAGTGCAGTCAAATTCTCTGCAGTTTGTCTGAGGTTGGGGTACTTCTCTTTCTGCATTAGATTACTGAATTGGACATTCATGTCAGGTGTTGCTCTGGATTTGAGCTCAATGTCATTCTTCAGTGTGAGGATCTCATTCTCAACAGCACAGCTATCCAGGTTGAAGAGTAATGCCACTTTGGACGTTATACAATCCATATCTACATTTTCCCCAAATGGAAAACAGAGATAGCTGACAACAGGCTCAATGGATGGAAAGTCAGTGAAGCGCCTGTCAAATTCTGACAAGATGCTCTGCACTTGCTCATCATAACGTGCATCCTCAAGCTCCGCCCAGTCTTTGCCCACAGCCTGGGCTGCCAACTCTCACGCATTGGCCGTGAGACCCACGCATTTGATCGGTTTCACACGCTCTCACGCCACACCTCCGATTTCTCACGCCCCAAAAATTGTGAGACTACCATTGAAAAAGAGGGGCGCCAGAACACAACAGTAGTGTAAGGTTCCCTTTCCTGTCCATGGACACGTTTACAACGCGCTCGGTATCGCGCTGCGCGGATATGTCCGCGCGCTCCCATCAGCCGAGCAGAAAGCGCGTCGCCGGTGTTCGTCTGCATCCCCCCGGCCGGTCTCACGCCAAGGTTTTTGGAAAAGTCGGCAGCTCTGTTTCCCTGTTTCTAAATAAATCTTTTAAAATCAAATTGATGTCTCGGGTTCCATTATCGAGAGTTGCTACAGTAGCGCGTTAGGCTGCGCTGGTAGGCGCATTGCATTATGGGACAATATTTGGATCCATTTAAATCCCTATCTGTTATCAAGATCAGGAATCAGGAAACATTTATTGCCAAAATATGTCAAACATACAAGGAATTTGTCTTGGCGGTTGGTGCATGACAGACAGTGTAACAATAGACAACAAGACAGCAGTGCACAAGTAATACAATAAAGTAAAATGAAATGCTAATGCAATGGGTTAGTAAAAAAAAAGAGAATAAGGCTATGGGTTAGTATATAACAAGGGAATGAAGTTAAAGTTAAAAATTTAAAATATTAAAAAAGTTTAATTATTAAGCATAAAGTGCACTAGCGAACAAGTAACAAAATGACGAGTGACGACAAAGTGATAATTTACAGTTAAAGTGACATGTGCAGTGTGAAGGGGAGTGACCGGTGGAATGTTATAGTCAGACAGTGGGGGACCGGGCTCTGTTGATGAGCCCGACTGCCGACGGGAAGAAACTGTTCGTGTGGCAGGAGGTCTTAGTCCTGATGGACCTCAGCCTCCTGCCAGATGGAAGAGGCACAAACAGTTTTTGTCCCGGGTGAGTGGGGTCGGCCACGATCTTTTTAGCTCGCTTCAGAGACCTGGAAGCGAACAAGTCCTGCAGGGACGGCAGATTGCAGCCGATCACCCTCTCCGCAGAGCGGATGACACGCTGCAGCCTGCCCTTGTCCTCGGCTGTGGCTGCAGCGTACCAGAAGGTGATGGAAGAGCAGAGGATGGACCTGATGATGGCCGTGTAGAAGTGGATCATCATCGTCTTTGGCAGGTTGAATTTCTTCAGCTGCCTCAGGAAGAACAACCTCTGCTGAACCTTCTTTGTGATGGAGCTGATGTTCAGCTCCCACTTGAGGTCCTGGGTGATGATGGAGCCCAGGAAACGGAAGGAATCCACAATAGTGACGGGGAAGTCACACAGGGTGATGGGGGAGGGTGGGACTCTGTTCCGCCGGAAATCCACAACCATCTCCACTGTCTTTAGAGCGTTGAGCTCCAGGTTGTTCTGACTGCACCAGGACACCAGATGGTCAGACTCCCACCTGTAGGCGGACTCATCCCCACGAGAGATCAGTCCAATGAGGGTGGTGTCATCCGCAAACTTCAGGAGCTTGACGGACTGGTGACTGGAGGTGCAGCTGTTGGTGTACAGAGAGAAGAGCAGAGGGGAAAGAACGCAGCCTTGGGGGGAACCGGTGCTGATGGTCCGAGAGGCTGAGACATGTTTCCCCAGCTTCACGTGCTGCTTCCTGTCAGACAGGAAGTCTGTGATCCACTTGCAGGTGGAGTCGGGCACGTGCAGCTGGGAGAGTTTGTCCTGCAGCAGAGACGGGAAGTCCACAAACAGGATCCTGGCGTAGGTTCCTGGGGAGTCCAGATGCTGGAGGATGTAGTGGAGGGCCATGTTGACAGCATCGTCCACAGACCTGTTGGCTCTTTAGGCGAACTGAAGGGGGTCCAGGAGGGGGTCGGTGAGGTACTTCAGGTGGGTCAGGACTAGCCGTTCAAAAGACTTCATGACTACAGAGGTCAGGGCGACGGGCCTGTAGTCATTGAGTCCTGTGATCCTGGGCTTCTTGGGGACAGGGATGATGGTGGAGGCCTTGAAGCAGGCTGGTACGTGGCATGTCTCCAGGGAGGTGTTGAAGATGTCAGTGAACACCGGAGACAGCTGGTCAGCACAATACTTCAGGGTGTGAGGGGAGACGGAGTCAGGACCGGCTGCCTTAAGGGAATTTTGTCTTTTAAAGAGCCGGGTAACGTCTCTCTCCAGAATAGAGAGGGTCGTGCTGGTGGGGGAGGGGAAGGTGATATAGATGAAGAGGCGTGAGCACCTGATGGGCTGGGGGAGGGAGGGGTGGGGGACTGCAGCAGGTTGGTGAAGGTGTGGGGGATGGGATCAGGACATTGTCTTTCGAATCTGCAGTAGAACTCATTCAGCTCGTCTGCCAGGCGGAGGTCATTCATGGAGTGGGGGGGGTTTTGGCTTGTAGTTAGTGAGGTGTTTGAGGCCTCTCCAAACCGAAGCAGAGTCACTTGCTGAGAACTGTTGTTGGAGTTTCTCAGAGTACAGTGGTTTAGCATCTCGCACCGCCTTGCTAAACTTGTATTTTGACTCTGTGTACAAGTCTTTGTCCCCGCTCCTAAATGCCTGATCCTTCTGCAGGCGTAGTGTTCTGAGTTCCGCTGTGAACCAGTTTGTCGTTGTTGTAACTCACCCTGGTGCATGATGGTACACAGCTGTCCTCACAGAAGCCGATGTAGGAAGTTACAGCCTCTGTGAACTCATCCAGACTGTTAGTATCAGTCCTGAAAACATCCCAGTCTGTGCAGTCAAAGCATGCCCGAAGATCCTCCAGCGCCTCACTGGTCCACTTCTTGAATTCCCTCACCACAGGTTTGCAGAGCTTTAGTTTCTGCCTGTATGCAGGAATCAGATGGACTATGACGTGGTCAGAGTGTCCCAGTGCAGCACGAGGGCCGGCGTGATAAGCCCTGCTTACTGTGGTGTAACAGTGATCCAGCGTGTTCTCCTCTCTGGTGGGGCATTTAATAAACTGTCTGTATTTAGAAAGTTCATGGATGAGATTACCTTTGTTAAAGTCCCAGAGGACAATAACTAAAGAGTCCGGGTTGGTCCGCTCCACACGCCGTATCTGGTCGGCGAGTGTCCGCTGTGCCTCGTGCACGTTGCCCGCCGGCGGCATGTAAACACCGACCAGGATGAATGAAGCAAACTCACGGGGGGAATAAAAGGGTTTGCAGTTGATGAAGAAAGTTTCCAGATCAGGAGAACAGTGTTTTAGGATCACCGTTACGTCGTTGCACCAGCTGTTGTTGAAGTAGAAGCAGATTCCTCCACCCTTTGTCTTGCCGGAGAGCTCCGTGTCGCGGTTCGCTCGGAGCAGCTGGAAGCCCGCCAGCTGGAGCGCGGAGTCCGATATCGATCCGCAGAGCCATGTCTCCATGAAGCACAAGACGGAGGATGTAGAGAAGTCTCTGTCTCTCCTCACCAGCAGCTGAATTTCGTCCAGTTTGTTGCACAGTGAGCGCACGTTGGAGAGAAAGATGCCTGGCAGCGGAGTGCGAGAACCACGCTTGCGGAGTCTCACCAGCGAGCCGGCCCGTTTTCCTCTCCTACGGCGTCTCACCGCGTGACGAAAGCTAAGCGCACCTTTGACTATAATGTCCAGTAATTCCACGGAAGAAAGCAGCAAATTGGAAGTAACTCCGCTGGAGTTGTTCCAAGGATGTTCAAGAGCTCATCTCTGGTGAAAGAGCTCCGGGAATCGCAGCAGGAAACATAGGACTGTTATGTTCATGTTCTAGTGTTTAAGTTTATGTGTGTTTTTCTAGGTTCTGTTGTGTTGTGCTCAAATGTTACAGTTTTATGTGTAAGAGTGTGGGCATCATGACCCAACTTACTATGGCTGTGGGTGAAATTCTGTGTTCAACGACTCAACAAAGTGTCCTGGGGTCAAAATTACCCGCGATCGACTGCAACTCAGCACGCGATCGACAGGTAGACCGCGATTGACTAGTTGGGCACAACTGTTCTAAAGGTATGAACATTTTGACATTTGTTGTTTCAAAAGCTTTACATTGCCAAATGCATTTTAACCATTAGTGGATCACATGTTCATGCTAACACAGTTTGGGCAAGGCATTAACCGAGACCGACTGGCTGATATTTCATATAAATGGGTATTATGATATGCGTTGTGTTTGGGGGATCTAAAATGAGAGCAATCGTAGCCGCAGATGTTCGAAAAAGAGCAATCCCAAACTACTAATAGCCCCTTAAAAAGTTAGCTTATCCAAATGATGTGTTTTCATGGTACATTCGATTTGTCAACAGGAAAAATGGAAACCTCGCCCGCGGCAAATGTTTCGTCCGGTTGAAGGTAATGAGGGGCAGAGACGCGTGGGTTTTATCCTCTTGGCATTTGCACTTCAAGGTGAACTACTAATGGTTAAGTAAACTAGTAATCCTTCCCCTGCAGAATAGTTACACAGTCCCATCTCCTCCATTACCTTTACTCTTCACACCTCGCCAAGCCACACTGTCGGCGCGGACGCAGTGAGGCCTGTGCACAAACACGCACCGTTTTGCACGCCACTGCGCCGACCGCCAGCAAATTAGTGCTAAGAAACGATGACTGAATTGATTATCCTGAACAGATCTCAATAAATTCTGTTCTCATCCCGCTGGCTCACAAAGGTGCCTTCCAATGCGACGCAATCACATTACATGTTTCATACGATATCGCAGTGGCCCTCTCGAAACTCACCGTCTTCATCAGATACTATAATTCTGCACGCAAACGGGTGTAAAGTAACGTCGCTCCAGGACACAACGCGGCATCAGCATACAACATCCAGCATGCTGTGAAGGGACAATGGGGGCCGGGTATCACTAACACTGATGTCACTTGTGTTTAAGCCTAATGGCGTTGTGGCCGGTGGGCCCTCGGCGAGGACTCCCGCCTCCCCGTCCCCTCGGACCCACGGACCGGTCCCTCTGAATTGCATCGGATAGTGGGACAGAATGCGAAAGCGCAGCGCCGCCATTACCTCGCCATCACTCAAACGCCGCCGGATGACAACAGCTCGGACTGTATGAGGAGAATAGTGATACAATCACGATGGAGGCAGTGGGGAGAGTCTGTAAACACACTTGCTGTCAAGCGACTGTGTAATGCGGTGAACATGTGCGTCGCTCAATATTTGCAATATATTTCCAGAAAAAATTCCAGAAAATCTCTTGCTCATACAGCGATGCAGCGGCATCTTGGCATAGCGAGTTGGGCAAGCAACTGATCTAATATAAAATGTAAATAAACGAAGAAAGAAAGTATTTTTTCTCCACGACACCACAGGATCTGTTCCAAGGGGTCATAAGATGATCAAAAAGTTTGGAAATGAAAGGATTCTATTTTCCCTTATATCTGGATATATTTTTCAGAAATCACAAAAAAAACCACACATTGTTTAGTCCTTGCCACCAACAAGGGAATACTTGGTGGCTGGCTGTAGCAACTAGCATTTGGCCAGTGCTAACGGTAAAGGCGCCCGGAGTCACTGCACGTCACGACCAGTGCTGTAGTGGAAGGTAAACGCACGTGAACGCCGTTTACGCACCTCCAGAATTTTGGAAATAGCGTTTACGTACCTCTAAGTGGCGTTTACGCACCTCAAAGTTCCCTGCGCCTTGTATTCTTCCATTGGAATAATCCGAAATAAACTTGGTTTATTAATAATAATAATAATATAATATTTCGCGTACCGATCGAGAAGGTCCGACGGGGGGGGGGTGGGGTGTAGTAGTCGTTGCGGGCGGAACGACCGACGGGGGGAGGGTAGTAGTCACGCGCTCTGTGTTCGCTGGTCGTGCACGGTAAAAGGACAAGAAAAACGCCTGGTGACGCGTAGATTAGAAAACAAGTCAGTTCTCAATGTAAAAAAAACCATGCTGTATAGGCTATTTATGATGAAATAGGTAGTACATGAGTGTTCCTTTAACTTGTGTTGTCAGTGTAATTGACAGGCTGCTTAACTGGTCAACTCTTAAATTCAACATATTTTTTCAGGCAGAGATAGGACAGGGAATGATGCAGAGAGCACAGGGAGAGGAGAAACACCAGGTCGAATAGAGAGAGAAGCACAGAGGAACGCATTCTGGGGTTCGTGGCTCCTCTGTGCAAGGCAGGACCTGACGTGGAGGACAAGGAGGCCCTCTGGGCACTACTGTAAAAAGGAGACTCCGTAGGTAGATAGTTCTTAATCTGCAATTGTGTTGTTGTGTTGACATACTTTTCTTTACTGTTTTCTTAAATTTAATAAACTACAAACTACTAACACACGTATTCATTGTCATTGATTGTATATGACTTTTACTGATAACATAATGCAATATAGCCAGGACAGCCTTACAGAGTTGTGACGCTTTGTGTTGTGTTTCTTCGCATCGCGTCGAGGTCTGTATGATCACAAAATTCAGAGTTTACCCACCTCTAATTTTACCACTACAGCACTGGTCACGACCCGCAGGAAATCAAGGTGGTCCCCCCCCCGGGATGGAACCCTTGGTGAGGGGGTCCGTTATGGCTGAATTTGTGTTAATACTCGCTGAAGGCCACCCTCCTGAAGCTGCCCCGCCATTAAAAAAGGAGAAATACTACCCAAACTAATCAAAAGTGCATTGACCGCACAGCCCCACGTTAGTGGCATGAGTAAACAACAAGTATGCCGACGGCCAGGTGTAGAAAACAGCAGGTTTACTTTCACCTGGTTGAATTCTGCGTAGAAGAGAATAACTTCATGTTTGTTTGGGAAGCTGTAAAACATTTTTCGTCACAATGCATTGTTGATGAAACACCTATTCAGGAGCCAGCGGGACGGAGGCAGAATGGGATTCTGGGATTTTGAAGCTGAGAATGTACAGAACGGTTCTCTCCAGCTCCGCTGCACGGAGAACGCATTTCAGCTCCCTCCTCGATGCCGTCCACCCATTCTTTCTTCTTGGCCCCGTATCCATTACAATCCTGACACTGTAGGATCAATTTGTGCTTATGCATAGTTTACAAACGCGGACTGAAGGGGGACGGTTAATGCTTTCATAACAGCGCAGCAGTGACACGTGTGCTCACGAGAATATAAATGACTGTCTAATGAGAGAATAAATAACGCAAAAGTTAATGAACAGAAGAACCTGAAAAACAACTATTCTATCTTAACAATGACAATCACAGCTTGGTAATGAAATCACTGATAATTGAAATAAGTAATTGAATTGTATAAAGTAGTTTTTGACAGGGGGACAAAGACAGGGAGGCGATAGTGCATGAGACATTTACTCTGCAGATGTTTATCCGCTCTGAAAAGGTTGAATTCACTGAATTCACAATTCAATGCATTTATCCAAATTAAAGTCCAAACAAATCATTTTCACAAAACTTCTACTTGGTTTCAGAAAACTAGTTCCAAACTTGGTGCTTGACAGGCAAATTAAATGGTCTTCCTAAAACGTTCAGTTGTTTTACCCCTCAGTAAAGGGAAAGTTCATACTACAATCAGTATAATTCATTTTATGCTAGATGCCTCTTGATCTCTTGAGTATTTGAATCATCAGTACATTAATTTCGATTTGTTTGAATCTTTCTTGGAATCTCTCCATGGTCATGGGACACGTATTAATGGTAAATTAACAGTATGTTTACTTGTATTACTTTGTAATCTTGTAAAGCTTGAAGAAAGCAGGGGAACAGCCGACCAGCTGCTTTAAGGTTTAACACAATTCACCAAGTAGGTTGTGCTCTCATTCAACTCCTGCGTCCAGTTGACAGAGTCCATGAAGTTTTTCTGATGGTTATTGACACACAAACCTAATGAAGTCCATTAAAATAGTTTTGTTTTTTGCTGTTGGTAAGTTATTGGTAAATATTTGCCCCAAACTAAGCATTTGTATTTCCTGTTTTGGTAAGAATTTGCACTGTGTTTAAAATAATTCCATTTGTAGTGTTCAATCATTAATTCATCATTAATTTGTTCATTGGCAATTTAGTGGCAATTGTGCCTCGCGAAGGACACGTAAACCCAGATGACAGAGCCATCAGGCTGTTTTAAATGAAGGAAAACAGTGAATATTGTATGCAACATTATTTACTTAATATACGTATATTATTTAAAATTATATAAGATAATACATTTATCTGTCTCTTTCATTTGTTTGAGGCATACATTTTTTAATCATATTAAGCAGAGCAGAGTCCACGGAGAATAATGACCGCCTGAACCACTTCCGGACGAATATGACCAATAGGAGGCAAAAGCCATGTGACAAGAACTGAGCAAAGACACAGTTGCGTAGTAAACAAAAAATCTGACTTTTTTTGTTTTGACATTTGCTTCTGATGTATCAGAAATTAGTTTAAAAACAGGCACTTCCCTGAGGAGGCGTGAACCTAGTGATTCTCTTGCCTAAGCTTATCCAAATGTTTTACTCTTTTCAATTAGTAGCATTTTTTAACAAAACAATGCTGCTTTTTTACAAAAATATTTTTTTGTTTGTAGACCACGTGTTTGAAATGGCTTCCGACTACGTTCAGTCTGGTAAAGAATGTGTTTTGCTCCAACCGCAATTTTCACACAGCACGGAGTTGCAGCTGCAATCAGCCAACTCAATAACAACCTGGGGTGTATTGATTAAGGAAAAACATGAGCAGCCGCACCACGTGATGCCTTCATTAAAGAAAAATGACCCCATGGCTCTGATGCCACCAGGCGTGTCCAAAAGGTTCATGCTTTCAATGTTGTGCCAAAGTCGAAAAAAAAAGTAGGCATCGATCCGAGGCATCAGGGAAGTGCCAGAATATTGCATTTTTTTTCTTGAGCCTAATTTATCGTCTTATTCTGTGCACAATTAGACAGTAGATCACGTCCAATCGTTCTCACGCTCATCATGCTGAAGCTCCCTTTAAGGAATGTTGGATTGATGTACAGTTAGACAGATGCTCTCCACTGGGGACGGATGCCATCTTTATTGCTAGGCGGTGAGTGGATAGTAAGAGGTGTATATACAGTGGGCAGTCATATCGAATGTGTGTGGGTGCGGGAGTCTTTCTTCAATCTGCCGGCGGACTTGTCCATGCCGATATGTCCTTGGGCAGGACACACGCGGAACCTCACATTCCTGCCATAGCTGTCTAAATGTTGTTCCGTGACGGGGCTGGAGCACGCTGCACGGTAACCCCGACCCTCAGTGTATGAACGTGTGTGAATTGGTTGATGAAATGTTTTTTTTTAAAGTGCTTTGAACCCTGGAAAAGAGCTGTACAAATATATTCCAGTTAACTTATCCAATCTACACCGGCCGAGATATTTGCACACGCTCGGCTGACAGGATACAAGTATTTGGTGTACCGTGTCCACCTCTGTTTGTCTTCATGCTTGGCTTGAAAGGTTTTAAAGGTTAGGTCAGCTTTAATCGTGAACCAATCCACCTTAAGACTTGGAATATGGACTAAAGGCTCAAGCCAACTCATTAAAATGTGAGACCCCGGGGGAGATATTTAAAAGAAAGATCACAACCTTTCACAGAAGATTTGATGCTGGAAAGACATCAACTGTTCAGAGACACATTACACAAAAGAGACAGGAGTTTAGTTTGATTATTTCAAGCAACACATTTCCATTGATAAATAACTCCAGTAAGCTGTTGTTTGTCGCCTGTGCCCTAATTCCATTGATTAAATCAATGATCAGTTAGTATTGTTTTCATCAAACTATTCAGGTGGGAAGTTAAAGGGAAACACCTGCATGGCTAAATGAAGGAGTATGAGAATACTTGGATATCCACAAACTAAACACTGGCATACAATTTTAGATGAACATGTAAGACGTAGTTCTCCATCTCCATGAATAAATAAACAATTCAAAGTTTTTAACAAATTAAGTGATTTTTAACTATTTTAACAGTCCAAACTTTATATATATATTAAAAAGGTATTACATTAGTACTTTTAAAATGAAAGTGCACTACTTTTGAATATTCTAGATAACGATGCTATTAATTTGCATTAATTCCTGCGGTATGCTATAATCATGTCAGTGCTGCGTGAGTGTGTATCTCACACGGCTCTGGATTGGTATCAGAATGAGTTTGCGGTTTTCTGGCGCGTATGCCAATGAAGCACAATCGTTGATCACAATTCAAAATTTGAATCATTGCCCAGCACCCATTTATATCTATCAAAAGGGCAACCTGAGAAGACACCGTTTCAGTTTTCCTTTGAAGAGTTTAATGTGGAGGATTTGGCTCGATAAATAAACTTTGTGTTTATATCCAGCATGGAAATATCCAAGACAGTTTCGAAGCACAGCAAGCATTTATATTATGGTTTGAGAATGAACACCTCTCAAAGACATTAAACACAGTAATATTAGGTAAGGTGATGCAATTTCATCCATCAAGAAGATAAAATTGTGTGTGTTGCAATAGATGGAATTTGGAAGATTTGGTCTCGATTATTGGGATTTCAAATGAGATTGAAGTTACGGGATGTATCATCATTGCTGCAATATTAGTGAGAGGTGTCGACTGTGAAACAATCCTGGAAGGACAAAGATGTCACAATCTATAGGTAATTCAACTTTATTTATCAAAAAAAACGGACAGAGCAGCAGAACCTATACATTGTTTTTTTTTTTGTTGCTACCATGGACTATATGTATACAAGACAGGGCTTCCAAAGATTGAGTGTGCTAGTGAGGGACCTAATCAGTCATGTTATGTGTGTCTGTATGTGGAACATCTGTTAGTAAGATTGAGTGCTGAGCTTCGAGTGAGGCAGCAGCCACTGCTCTGGAGCGATGAGAGGACGCCGCTGGCTCACAGCTTCCCGAGGACTGTAAGTGCAGCGAGAGGGAACATCTGCGGTACAACTCAGCCTCCCCACATCTGTGTCACATGCACACGCTCGCACCTTCAGGACAGGTCTGAAGAAACTGCACTGCATGTAAATATTAAAAAACGCACATAGCTCGGCCGCAATACGAGTCACATCTCCACATGTAGGATTAACAATAATGTTCCATGCAGTGTGTCTCCAGTGGTGATAACCCTTTATATAATTCTCAAACTGTCTCTGTAACTCAACTGGGAATGTGCGATTCACCAATCAATAATCTCTTAGCTCCCTCCACCATTGAAGTTCCGGATAATGACTCCACTCACTAAATCAAGACAAAAGATGCTTCCCCTTTAAAGGGACACTTCAATGAATTACCCCCAGAAAATCCATCTAATTCTGTAATTCTGTACCAGGGGCTCAGTGAATAAAACTGAAAACCTATTAGTGGGCATTCATCTGATCTCATCCAGGAAAAAGGGGCAATCAGTGTGGAACCACCAACTACTGTACAGCAGTCCAGCGGGGACCAGAAGAAGAGGATGCAGGGCTTGAATGGATCCTGTAGCATAACTAAAGCCGCCGTGGAGGTTGAGGAGGCTTCCTGTGTGTCAGCTACGTTCATCAGACTTCATCCAGCGTGGAATCCCTTAAACATTCAATGACCATTAGCGAGGAGTTCTCCCAAAGAAAAGGTTGATTCTGTACTAATGCGGTTCAATCCGGAAAGACGAAAATGTGATAAAGAAAGATAACGGTTTATTAGTCTTGAAGTCTTTGGCGCTCGGACTCTACGGGGAGATTTGCAATTGATGGTCTTCTGCTTCGAGCAGCGGCGAGATAAATCCAAGTCCGGACCTTGGTGGCGTTGGCTGATGAGGCTGCTCTGATGAGGAGTTGATGAAGCTGATGGATGAAGGACTGGGTGAAAATGGAGGAGGAGGAGGGATGCAAAAACGGCGGCATGAACTTATTGAACGAGAGAGAGAAACATACTTAAAGAAATATATATGTGTGAGAAATGAGCTCCAGGCTTAGGCATACATGAGTACAGCCTTCCTGTTTGAACTGGCGCTGCAGTTTCTCTAGAAAGGTCCCGCCTGAATAATCTTTCATAAGCTTAAAACTGAAAATGACTCCTGAGAAACTATAATTTCAAAACCTTAACGGGTTACAACACTGAACGTTTATGATGTACACTGCATTACTATTGTTTTTATTGCTCTATGAATGGAGATCTATGCATGTATTCAAACTAACAAACTTCCACAGCTAGAAAGCATACATGTTTAAGGTCAGAAATACACAACAAAACATTTAATAGTAACACTGACAAAGGTAAAATGATCTGCCTATTTTAATAACCAGTGAATCAAAGGATAGAGAGACAAGGGATGAGTCTGTGAGAGTAGGACAAAGTTGTGAACTTAGTGGCTGTTCGAACAATATTTTGTGTGACCATTGTTCCGGATTTATGCGCCGCAGCGGCGCAATGAGTGACATCAAAACAACCGCCACTAGATAAAACACTCTGTGTGGAGTACATCCCTCGATTTCACACGCTCTTCAGTGCGCATGTCATTGGATCGGTTTGTCAGCTTCATCCTTTTTAAGCACTTACGGCAGCATTTGCAGTCGCGGGCTAAAAGTAAACAGACTGCTAGCGCTCCACTGTTATTTGTTTGTCCTTGACTTAGAGGGTTGTGATCATGGCCATCCACGGCGCTCACCGCTGCTGGAGTACGGGATGTTGAAGGACAGCACTCTTACGGCGAGTATGAAATAGCAGCCTTTTTTACAAATAAAATGCCTTTAGGCTCTTCTGTGAAACAGTGAGAGTGCTTGGCGGGATGTGAAATAAAAGCTATATTCAGAGACTAAATGTGAGATCGGAAAACACTTACATGTTGGGTTTTTTTTTTCCTAATCTGGAGGATGTTGTAAACTGTATCTAAGCGTCCGACTTGGCAACTCGAGCACTGGAGTTTTGTGTACGCTGTAGGAACGGTTGCGTTGAGGAGCACTGCTGGTGGGGGGGCAACATGCCAGAGAGAAACCGTGTGCTTGTTGGCAAGCGGTTCATACTTTTCGGGGACTGTGCTATCGAAGACTGCAGGGATGATCTACGGTTTCCCTTGACAAAAAGCCAATTGGATTATTGTTGAAAGTAATCTGTGCGGCAAACACAAATTTATAAACGGCATAAACTCCACAGATTGCCACTCTTAACCATGTGAGCTTAGAAGCAACCGACGTGACCTGAACCGAATATAGAGGTATGACGCCGGTGATGCGCAATACAGCAGGAGGGGGGTGGGGGTTAATAAATGGACAAAATAAACCTTATGTAAGTGTAAAACAATTGAGATAAGCGTCTTAAAACACAACACTACGCTGATATGATTGTTAAATACTAAGATGAACGATGAGACATGGCAAGAGCAACACATTGATGCAAAGAGGTCAAATAGGTAAATTCAACGTTATAAGCTTTTTGTTTCTTCGGAATACTGTTGTGGGACGAGGTGTTCTTCATCTTTCAGTCTGACTTCAAAGACGTACCACCGCCGTGACGGATGCCCGGATATCTTTAAAGAGAGATATTGCCCGCCGCTGTAGAGTGATGTATGATGAGTAATGTTCAATTCATCCTTGTGCATGACATAAAATAAACACACTGAAAAGGGACTTTAATTTGTATTTAAAAGAATTCATATTTATAACAGTTTTTAAGCAAAAGGCAATAGCACAACTTGGATCCCGTCAACCGTCAAAGACGAGGAATAAAGGTCTATTACCATCAAAACCAACACATGTTGCTTCAGGGAGCTGTGAAAATATACCGTTTATATTCAAGATAACATTATTATTTTCAAATGACAGTAAAAGCCATTCAATCCAGTTGTATTTCTCTAATATCTCATAAGTTTTCCTGAATGGGTTTGCAGCATAATGCATTGCGTGACCTGCTTGCTCATGCTGCTCAGTCCGCCAGTGAATCCACATTCAACACGAACGGTTATTGTACAACAGAAAGTGGAGGACTGAAATAAATGTGTGGGTAAATAATTAATCTAGCAGCCCGAAAATACCAGAATACTTTTCTCAAGAGCCGGATGATCAAACCAGAGCCAAAGGGCAAGTAAATACGATACTTCAACAAATCAACCCATGACACAGAGAAAGGCTCCACGGACAAGTTCACGTTCCGTCAGCAGTTTAGGGGAAAACTACCTGCTTATACTCCCAGAAATTAAATCCATTTGTAAAGTAAGTGATGGTGAATAATAAATCGTGGATTGAAAGTTTGTAGAATAATATTAGGCCAGAAAATAATGCTGGCGAGCACCCACCAGTTTTACATTCGATGTTGGACATGAATATATTTCTACTATTTAAATCAATGAATTCATTTCACATTCAAATATACTACACAACGTGTTGCCCAACATTACAGCCACACTCAAATGATGTTGCCAATTGCCAACATTGCCAATTTATCTTTTCAAACTTGAGGCGTGTGAAAGGCAACACGTGGCTAAGTGGATTTTAGGGCACAGGCGACAAACAACAGCTTACTGGAGTTAAATAGCACGGCTGTGCGAGAGTCACAGGGACGTTCGAGACGGGCTGGAGAGGCTCAGACTGACAGTTACGGGGGATGGATGCTGCATGGACACAGACCCCACAGAGGGCGAGCTGGTGTTTGTGGAAACAAATTGGATTGTGCACATTCTGTAATCCGTGGGGGGATCCGAGAACCAGGGGCCATTGTGTATCACCGGACACCACGTTGTGGATCACAGTGAGGTCTTAGACGCCGTCCTGCACACAACAACAGGATAAACCTTTTGGCCTCCTCCGAAAAAGGAGCCAAGCCAAGAAAAACAACAACATATAAACGTAGTGCTATACTACATTACTTTCTGGATGCAAATATTTGCAATAACATAGGTAAGTGGGGGCCTGGTGTCAGTGTAGTGCAACATGTATTTAAATATTTATTCACTCAGTTTCCTCCCATGTCTAACGAACGTTGTCCACGAGATTGACCTTTCATGGGCTTTCAAGCATAAAACGTACTCATCTTCATGGGTCTCTTTTGACTTTTACCTCCTTTTGTTAAAACTTGTGGTAGCTTCAAAAGTAATCACTGATTATTGCCTTCATTTTATTCCTTTTGTGTATTTTCATCCTGTACATACATGTTGTTCGCAGCACAGGCTCACTGGTCACATGGTCTCTAACCGTGTTGGGGAAATAAACTCGGTCGACATGTGGCCGTTCGAAGGCTTTCACAGTGTGTCGACCAAAAACAGTTTCAAATTCAACTAATTCATTTAGTTGAATTTGAAACTGTTTTGTAGGATTTAAGTTGTTTCCTTAAGATATTTAAATAAGACAAGGCTATTTAACTATATGCACAGATGTTTACAATCTCTATTATAATCACAATGTCACAAACAGCCCTATAAATCCTACAAAACAATGAGATCCCAATAGCGAGAGGCTGTGTAGGGCTGTGTAAGACGGCGGGTGGCTGTGTTTCCATTGCAAAAACACCAGATTAATTCCATAATTGCATTAAAATCCAACAAAGGAAAGAGACATTTGTAATTTCAAACGCTTCGATGGCTTAGTGGCTTTTGTACTCTGAGTTCAGCGTGGTTTGTCTGAGAGAAATGTTGAAGATATCCCCAACTGTTCAAGTTGTATACTGCTCGTCAAGACACGAGCAAAGACCCAAGATAATTAGCCCTGCTTGCCCCATGCGGTTTAGAGTGAAAAGGGTTAGCCCCAAAGTTAGCAACAGCTTATGTGCACCCAAGGTGGGGCAATCTTTGGTGGAGCTGTTCTTATGAACATGCATGGATAAACATCAAATTATCAACCTCTATCATACAAACTATGTTTTGTCTTTATGAGGAAAAATAAATGTTTCATGTTAAAATGTCAGCTTTATGTTTTATGTTGTTAACTCAATGAGGAAAAGTAAACATGTTTCATTGTAAGAGTAAGTGTAAGTTCAAGTACAGATCTGGGTAAGTTGCCAGATAAAAGTACTTGTACTTCACATCAGTTGTTTCCCTGACTTGAGCAATCAACCTGAAGGAGGTGTTAGTGAGACAATCTTGTGATTTAAACCTCCTTAGTTCAGCCAGCGACCCAAGATCAGCAGAGGGCCCGCCTCCTCCAGGCTGTAAGCCTCCAATGGCAGAAATAAATTGTTTGATAGGGGCCCCTCACCCACCACGCACACACACACACACACACGCACACGCACATGCACAGATTCACACACGCGCGCCAACGTTGGACAGAAATCTCATTAAGATCAACGAAATTGCAAAGATAAAATGTCACTCAAAAACATATCAGCCATGGCGGGCTGAATCTTCGGATCCATCAAGAAGACAGCGCAGCCTCCTCAACCCGTGAGCCGTCATATGTTTTTCAATTCTTCACGTCCAACAAAAATAAAATCAGTATATGAATATATATATATTGCAACGGGTGGAAATGTAGGAAATACGGACGATAATTCATAACTCTGGCAAGAATGCGATACTAAAAGACAGAAACGACCTAATCTGAAATGCCATAATTTCATGATCGCGTAGGGGTTTGAGTTCATAGTTGCTCTGGCTTTGGATGACAGTGAATGAGGCAATTTAGTGGAATCTACTTATCTGATCAGTCCAGTCGCCACCTTCATCGGTATGAGATGGAGACGTAGAGGCTTCTTGACATCACAGGTCAGAAGCATCTTACGTGTTCCTTCCCACTGCCTACCGGCACGCTTTTTGTCACTGCAGAGGATATAGTCACAAAGACTGTTTGGCTGCAAAGACCGGTGGGCTGTGGATGAACATCGATTCACGTGTTTTGTCACTTTGTCCACTTCCTGTATGTGTATTTACATGTCTCTGCAGTAGCTCTCTGTTTATGGGCCTTTACATTTTGTTCCTAAAGGTCTCTGGAAGTCATTTCTGTGTCAGCATTATTAATACATGTGCACTAAGTCGGAAGATGTTGACATTCTTTTTCTATCTCTGCACTTTTCACTTTTTTTTGTTAGGCCTTGAGTGGAAAAGTAAAGATTACAGAGTTCAACAGGACACAATTATGTTTGGTTAATAAGGAAAAAGGGGAAAAAAGTGGTTAGCAGTCTGTGAGCAGATCTCTGTGATAATCCTTATAACAAAATGTTCTTTGTTGTGTTCCTTACTTTACGTTAAGGACGATCATATTCACTGTTGTTATTTTCATATGTAATATCCTACTATTTAAATGTGTGACATATTGGAGGCACTCCGTGGGAAAATATCCTGGATGAGGTATTTGATAACACAAACAAAACAAAGAAAGCTGTCAAATGAAACAGATGATCTCAAAATGAAGGTGGATAAGTACACTATAAGAGCTTTTAGATAGATAGATAGATAGAGATAGATAGATACTTTATTGATCCCTCAAGAGGGAAATTTTAAAAGAAAGACGAGCGGTGCACATGAAATATTAAATATAGATTATCGTACACTAAATGCAAATCAAAACACTTTAACCACCAGATGGGAGTTATAGTAGTTTGGCAAAAGTTATAATCCTTTGGTGAATTATGTTACTACTTTTGTTTCTTCCTCCAGAAAAACACTAGTAAGAACATCAGAATTAAGATGTTATTAAGGCACCGCAGTGAGTTGGTTAAAGGCTAAAGCAAGCATGCAACATGCAATGCATGTATAATGTTTACCGAATGCGCCATCTTGGCTTTAAATGTCTAAACTGTCATGCTAACATTTGCTTTTTAGCACCATCCCAGGTCAGCTTAATGGGAATGTCATTAGCTTCTGCATCTACTTTCAACGTTTTGGTTTAAAAACATTGCACTCAAAATAATAATTGGTAACCTCATGTTGATGATACAGGAAAAGTAAAGGGATACATTTTATTGGAACAATAGATGTGCAATATTGTGTGCTAATTTATTCACTGGATATTTCAGAAGATGTGGGAAAATGTTCGCATGCTGTTGACGCTAGAAGGAAATATGCATCTTGAATGGACCAAGTGACAACATTTCATGGAGATTGATTCAAATCATTTGTTTGGTAACAAACTCTTTGGCCTCACCAAAACAGGATAGATTCGGAGATATATGTTTTTAATGTTTTAGCACATTGCACAGTAGTATTATTTTCTGTAGCCTATTATTACTTTTTCCCCCAGCACCAGTAATTTATCATCTTGATTTGACTATATTGCTTATCAAAATACAGACATATTGGTTTCATAAGGATCATTTTTGTTGTGGGAGCACAAATGTATTTTGAATTATAATGTCTGGATCAGGACCATATGAATCAGGTTATTTGTTTAATAACATTCACTGTCAGATGCTACAAAAAAGCTAGAAAAACACTATATATGATCTTTACTTGCCAATAATCAGAAATAAAAGATGCTGGGTTCACTGGAGTTGCCGTATCAACCAATTACTGTCCAAGTCTTCCGGGAATCGATTTAGATGCCGAAATTACCTCAGTGCAATTAGACGGTTCTCTGTTGTGTGTCTACAACATGAATACTGCACCTCATTACTGCATGCTTCCCTCATGGCACTAAACAAGCCACTGCATTTTTTGATATATTAATACAGAAAAAAAACATTTTTATTCAGCTTCAGGCAAATATGTCTCTGATAGCAATCTATTTTTATCAAACACTATGTTTTATTTTCATCTCTAAACCATTTTTCAAGCTGTTTTTCAAGAAAATAAAAATAAATGAAGAGAAGAAACTGAACTTCTAATTAATACAGCCATTCCTCTACAACAGCTAATGTCTGAGGATCACCTGTCTTTCACATTGTCCCACTCCTATTGATTTTATAGCCACGTTTTCATCACTCAGTGCGTCAAATGTCACATAAAACACAAACCCCATTGCTTAAAGGTGATGTATACCATGTGCTATGATACCAAAGATTTGACAATTCCATTACTGCTGTTAGCGCAGCGCGCGCGCATTTTGACAACATCGGCGAACCACGAGATCACAGCACACCGCGATGATGGCAAGTCGCTGTGGCTCCTGACTGATAGATACATCGCTTTGCCTTGCAGTGTTGATTACGGCAGAAAATGCACAGCAGGCGGCCGGCCTCGTCCTCGTGTGCGAGCTTTGTCATCTCTGCTTGTCTGACAATCCCAGATCAGTACTCCATCAAAGAGTTTTTTAGCCTTCGGGCTGATCTTGCTGCTTGTCGGGCTCGAAAGCCAAGAAAGCCGCCACGGGCCTGTTGGAGTGGACGAGAGAGGAGGGGGGAACTGGAGGAGTCGGGGGGGCAGGCGGTGACCGTGTGCCATGCGGTATGGCACACGGTCAGTGATTCGTAATAAGAGACACGGGAGGGAAAAGATGGAGAATGCTGTCTTCAGTTCCATTAGTGTGCTGGGCCCTGATCAAATATTTCTTTTCTTTTGTTTTAAACACAAGAATATCACAGTTTAATCAGTGGCAGTGATGTATGTGTGTAATAGAGGGGTTAATTTGAATACAAATTGTAGATTCAATTATAAGACAAAATTTGAAGCCTTTATTTACTTACCCGAACGAACTATCGATGAATCGTTCTTGCTTCAGAATTGCAGTCATTTTCATATTATGTGGAAAGATGGTAAAGACAAGAGGATATGAAATTGAGATATGCTGTAATTAGACTCCTTTTTTATGACCTGGGCCATCTGGATATTGTGGACTATTAGTGAAACTGTTTGGAGCACTTAGCTGGGATTCGTTTCAGTTTTGGGGTTGCGGTGAATTAAATTAGGTACGTACAACAATAAAACCAAAGATCCATGGTATTTCTCGCAATTCTGTGAGGCTGTAATCAGCAGTGCAGAACAATGTTTTCATCTAATTACCACCAGCTAAACATTAGCTTTATCCTCCCCTTTTTTGCACATTTTTGGATTAGCCAGGAGTCAGGGTACGTTGTCTCTGCCAAGATGATGAACTTCGCAACGGCTCTTCACATACTTATTGGTGAATTCGCAGGGACTACTTTCATATTTTTCACGGTCTGCGGTCTGGACCCAAATAATGGCCTAAAGCACCAACTGGATTAAAAACAAAGGAGGCAATAGTCTGCTGAAAAGACTTTCACTTAAACACCCACGAGATTTAACTCTGATCGATGATGCACACAGTAGCTTTATCTTAATTTGGGAATACATTTTTAAACTGAATATGGATTTCGGTTGGTCACATCTTAGTTTTAATTTGTGTCAAAAAGGGGTTTTGAAGGTGAGGATTAATTACAGGACTAAAACATGTTTATGCACACAGAAATGATAGACTTGAAAGAATGTGAGCCTATCCCTCCTTTGCACTGTGTAATGTGCTATAAACGGCTGCACCACAACCGGCCAACTTTACTTACATTATTCACTGTGTGCTCAGGAGGAGTCTCCTAGGAAACCTTTTTTCTATCAGATGGATCAGCTATTACAGAGAATATATTTCTGGAGATGGGGATTGATTGGTTTGTCTGGTTGGACTCAGAAGGTTTTGAGAGTGAGTGTGTGAGTTAGAGAAGCAGATCCCTGCGGAAACGGGGAGTGGGACAGACAATCAAGCCAGAGTTGACGCGGGACTTTGTGTCGGGGGCAAAGAGGAATAGAAATTCTTTAATAGATTAGCAGCGGTGAAGTACTGGAACAGCCACCAGGGAGGCCGAGAGTTGAGCCACTGTCACACCTTGAATTCCCGACCGTTTTCACACCTTCGTACGACCATAGCTCCAGGGCTTCACGTTCTGCTTTTAGACAAGCCCCTCTGAAATTAGGAATACATTCTCATCTGCATTACACCCATGCAGGAGAAGAGAGGGTGAAAGAGAGATTGACAGAAGGCTTCGTGAGCGAGATGGATGTAGATGCTGTTTAGCTTTGGAATGACGGAGCGAACCACATAATACCATAATAATACCACATAATAATAATTTACTCCAAACCAAAAAAAAATGTATTCAAAAAAGTGCTATTCACATATATTCAGAACAAATCACTGTTGAAAATAAAGCCCATTTTGAATGCAATTTTTTCCTCTCAGTGGTGTAATGCATATTGCTCCCTATGGTAATTCAAAAGAAGATAGCTCAGTTAAGAAGGTCCAGGAAAATCAATGATTCAGAATACAATTGTTTGGATGCAAATGTCACAGGTACAGTATGTTCCCGTACACTTTAATTTTGGACCCCGTTACCCACCAAGAACCACCAATTAATTAAAGGAAAAGAAATGTTCACCTGCTAGGCTTATTGCTTCATTAAACAAATTGGGAGAATGTACATACACAACCATAAGAGCACTGGGGGTATATTCATTTACCTTAACACAACAATATTCCAGGTAATTGGGAAGCAGCCTCAGCTACCTTGGACATTGATTGTCCAGGCTCCCTCCGTCTGACAAGCTGATAATGAGGCATCGTGAGACAGCGGGACACCTGGTGGGGTGTTAGACCGACCGTTCTCCTGCTAACAAAGGGTGAGAGCGACACGGAAAGGTAGAGCCGGAGACAAAAACCGGACAAGCGGACACCACCATGCTACAAATTACCTGCCAGTTTGGTTGCAATCTGCAGTTAAATCATTATCTATCTCCTCAATCTGTCTCCGTATGGCTTTTTCTACACCGAGTACAACTGTTGGCACCACACCAACCATTTCCCTCAACTTCCTTTATTAGCCCATGTCCGAATTCACCAAAGGTGCCAAGTTAGCTGTAGATGTGGTCCCCCTATTATTTTTACAGAGACGCTGGTACGGTCAAACCCAGCTTTGTATGTAGCAGTTGCGACGCGGCAGCAGAGGAGCAACCATCTGCTATGAGATGGAAGGATGAGGGGAGTGGGGACAAAGAACGGGGCCGGTGGATGAGTGCAGCTCTGACAATGCTGAAAAGGTCAAAGTGCAGGCAAGGGATGGATGGTTCTGGACAATTTGCATAAGGTGGTTCAGCAAACAAGATGCCTTGCATATGCCCGGATTTCATCATGGCAAATTGGGTTTTGGTGATATTTCATTGCAAACATTTGTTTTTCTTGTGCCGGTTGTTTTTGTGAAGGTAATTGTACCACTGTGGGAGGACCCAACAGTGTGTGCAAGTCTCAATCAACTGCAATTCATGTGTCATGGATGACTGGGGTCTATTTCTGTGCCTGTGGCCAATTTTTGCCAGATGGTGGAATCCTCTTTTTCTTCACATTTAACTACAGTAATAACAATAATTTTAGCTTGGTTTTAAATAACCACCCTACTAAGTCATGTCAGTGAGCCAGAATGCACGACATGGAGACCCTGTAACTAGCTCTCCTCAATGGAACAGAGCCATAATTTACCCTGCTATTATTTCATTGTTTTTTTTCATCCCTGGCCTGTAAAAAACCTCTGCTGTAAAAAAAAAACCTGTCGCAACCATTTACTACATCATGCTATAAAACTAAATTTAATGTGATAGAAGTTTTATTCAGTATGCGCACCCCTGAGATGTATTTATCCAGCCTGTGTGTGTGTTTGCAGGCAAGAACGCAGAGCAGAACAGAAGACCGGATCCATCCTTCTCTGCGTCCACAGCAGTAACCTGTATCTTAATTACCTCTGATGCGAACACAAATTAGTCTGGAACACAAACAGAGACTTAGCTATGAGGAATATCTTCATTTATACCCCATCATGTCCAATTACACAAGATATATCACCAAGATGCTAGGTTTAACTTGTCTGCATGGAGTTGGCAGGGTGAGCTACACTTAAATCACCAAAAACACGACAGTCTTAACAGTCATTTTCCAGCGGCGCACCATTCCATGCCAAAAATTTGGATTTAACTATTTTTTGTCTGCGAATCATTGACAATATTAATGACTTTCAATGATGTGACTGTTACGTTGATGTTGCCACAGAGACTCCAAAGCAACGTTCAAAACAAGTCAAACTATATGTCCCCTGACAAGAGGTAGAACGCGGGTGAAACGGGTTATGAATGTAACATTAATAAGCGTGCGGTATAGTCTAATATCAATTTAATATTTAATTCATCTCCATTCTTGCAGTCTTTTTCGTCATGCAAGTTTGATGCAACGATTTTAGCTAACTGACCATGTGAACACACATTGTAACGCTCTGACGTAACGTTAACTTAGTGACATAATTGCCAAGCTTCTAAAAATGAGATGATCACAATCAACAGTATGCAGAGCACAAAAATAGTTAATCTTCGACCACTTATCCTGGGTCGTATTGCGGGAACAACAGTTCCACCTGCAGACCCCAAACTTCCCTTTCCTGGGCCACATCTATCAGCTCTGACAGGGGGATCCCGAGGCGTTCCGAGGCCAGTGTGGAGATCTCTCCACCTTGTCCTGTGTCTTCCCCGAGGCCTCTTTTCAGCTGCCCTGCGCCTTCTCCAGGTCCACCAATGTAGACTGTATGAGCAAACACCCAGGCCCCCCCTCCATGATCCCTGCAAGAGTAAAGAGCTGTTCCATTCCACGATCGGGATAAAATCTGCATTGTTCCTTTTCATCCTTGGATCGTCTATCGGCCAAACCCTCCTTTTCAGCACCTTGGAATAGACTTTACCAGGGAGGCTGAGTGGTGTGATACCTCTGTAAATGGCACACACTCTCTGGTCCCCCTTTTTGAAGAGAGGTACCATCACCCCGGCCTGCCACTCAGGCACTGTCCCACACTTTCGCGCAAAGATGCGAGTCCTGCAAGACACCCCCCCAACACCCATTGCCTTCAGAATCTCTGGAAAAATCTCATCAATCCTTGAGGCTTTGCGGAATTCTTAAAGAAACTCCAACTACATTGGAAGTTTTATGTTACAATCAATGTTCTTAATTGTTTCTAAATGTCCTTGCTTTATGTTTGGATGTTTTTAACGGTTTTATGTAAAGCACTTTGAATTGCCTCGTTGTTGAAATGTGCTATACAAATAAAATTGCCTTGTCAAGGAGGGCGTAGTAGTTGGATTCAGGAGTTCCTCAAAGTGCTCCTTCCACCGCCCAATAACACCCCCAGTTGCAGTCAACAGGGTCCCATCCTTACCGTACACAGCCTGGATTATTCCCTGTTGAAAACAGAAAGATGCATCAGACTTTGAACAAAGCAGCAACTGAGTTTATCGCTGCTCGTATGTCTTAATCAGGTGCCAGCAACGTAGAGAAAAGTGGATTTCAGAACCTTTTTCAGCCGTGATACATGTGTTATGTTTCCTGGAGAGAGGTTAGAACAGATTTCCATTTTGTGTTTAATGAAATCATGAAGCTCTACACTGAGACCAGGAGGTGTAATTCAGACACAACTCAACCACCAGCCTTGCTAAGCTTGAAGCACTAACATATGGACGAGCAGGACTCCCAACACAGTAAAAAATGCATTCCGGAGAACACAGTGCGGGTGTTTAGGATGTTCGGCTTCATTTTAAGATCAGACGGTTTCCATAAACCCCTGGATGAGATGATCTCTGATCAGTCTTCACACTGGATTCCCACCTTTTGGGATGGTGGACAGATCATCTGAACAACAGCATGTTGCTTTGCAGTTTCGGAAAAAAAGAAAAGGAAGAAATGACCCCATATGCTGAACAAGGTATGCTGAAACTGTTGGAGGTTTTTGGCCCACTAAACAGCTTCAAAGATGCATTAAGTGAAAAGAAGGAGCACATGCTGTCTTGAAACATGAAACCAGGGCTGTAGTGAAGGGTAAACGCACGTAAACGCCGTTAACGCACCTCTGGAATTTTGGAAACAGCGTTTACGCACCTATAAATAGCATTTACGCACCTATAAATAGCGTTTACGCACCTCTAAGTGGCGTTTACGCACCTCAAAGTTCCCTGCGCCTTGTATTCTTCCGTTGGAATCAGTGCTGTAGTGGTAAAATTAGAGGTCGGTAAACTCTGAATTTTGTGATCATACAGACCTTGACGCGATGCGAAGCAACGCAACACAAAGCGTTGCGACTCTGTAAGGCTGTCCTGGCTATATTGCATTATGTTATCAGTAAAAGTCATATACAATCAATGACAGTGAATAAATGGGTTAGTAGTTTGTAGTTTATTAAATTTAAGAAAACAGTAAAGAAAAGTATGTCAACACAACACAACAACACAATTGCATATTAAGAACTATCTACATACGGAGTCTCCTTTTCACAGTAGTGCCCAGAGGGCCTCCTTGTCCTCCACGTCAGGTCCTGCCTTGCCATGAACCGCAGAACACGCGTTCTGGGGTTCATGGCTCCTCTGTGCTTCTCCTTTCTCTATTGGACCTGGTGTTTCTCCTCTCCCTGTGCTCTCTGCATCATTGCCTGTCCTCTCACTGCCAGAACAAATATGTTGAATTTAAGAGTTAACCAGTTAAGCAGCCTGTCAATCACACTGACAACATAAGTTAAAGGAACACTCATGTACTACCTACGTCATCATAAATAGCCTATACAGCATGCTTTTTTCACATTGAGAACTGACTTGTTTTCTAATCTACGCGTCACCAGGCGTTTTTTTGTCCTTTTACCGTGCACGACCAGCGAACACAGAGCGCGCGACTACTAACCCCCCCCCTCCATTGGTCGTTCCGCCCGCAACGACTACTACCCCCCCCGTCGGACCTTCTCGACCGGTCCGCGAAATATTGTCTGACATGAAACCGGTCCGTGAGATAAGAAAGGTTGGGGACCACTGGGCTGATCCACAACGTGTGTTTACACACCTCCTGGATCGTGATTGGTCGCTGCTGCAGCCGCAAGGCACTGATTGGATGCTCACAGACCGTTATACAGCGCAGATGGAAATGATTCAGACCACGGCATTTATATGTTCAACAATAGGAAACGTAGTCTTAGCTGTTTTAAAATTACAAGTTTATTTCGGATTATTCCAACCAGGGCTGTAGTGGAGGGTAAACGCACGTAAACGCCGTTTACGCACCTCTGGAATTTTGGAAACAGCGTTTACGCACCTATAAATAGCGTTTACGCACCTCTAAGTGGCGTTTACGCACCTCAAAGTTTCCTGCGCCTTGTATTCTTGGAATAATCCGAAATAAACTTGTTGTAATTTCATCGCGTCGAGGTCTGTATGATCACAAAATTCAGAGTTTACCCACCTCTAATTTTACCACTACAGCACTGCATGAAACATATAATAATAGGAGACTTCACAGCTAGATAAGCAAGGAAAGTGAATGTCCTTTACGCTGCCACACTCCTCTGTACAATATTAAAGACACTTTTGTTACCATGGAGAATGAGGTGACGGCAAAGGTTTCGCAGGAATCTGAGTAAGCTTCACAGAGTAGACCAAAGAAGCAAGCTTGTCCAGGCACCAGAGCAGCAGCAACCGGAAGATCAAGGAGGGTCTGGAAAATGATAAACAGATGGAATGGCCTGCTGTCCAATATCCAGCAGAAAAAAAAGGGGGAGTCCGGTGAGGCACGAGGAGACCAACCTGTAATTGCATTATTTAAAAATAAAAAAAATACTGAATGCTCCTGAAGATTCAGTCGCCCTATGGAAAAATCACACGTTCACCCTGCAAGATGCTTGCATTTCACACCCAAGGCGTTCTTCAACCCATCAGCACTAGACGGGTTGACTGAGGAGTTTACTGACCTGCTAGTTTTCCTGGCTAAGATTCATCCGGTGGCGCAAAAATATATGGTGTTTTGAGAAATTAGTAGGAGTCAACGGAACCACCATAGGACCATGGCTATGCAGCCGTGACTGGCCCCTCAACATATTATGCAGTTTACTGCAGAAAAAAAAAGAGATTAGCTGTGGAAAGAGACAGAGGTGCACAGCCATTTGTGGATGCCCACATAATACATACGGTACATTTAAGCATGATAAGCAGACAAAAACTGTGTAGAAATTGCACCTCAATGTCATTGCAAGCATAGTCCGAATTTGGCGTGAGGCTGTTATAATACTGTCAAAAATCACACAACACACAAGTGAGGGCTAGAACCAGTCAGTCTATGTCATCAGTTATGAAAAAGTTGGTAGACAAGGCAAAGATGGAGACAGTAGCACTGCATGAAAAGTGGGATTTTCGGCAGTATGCGGCACTGTAAATTGTCGTGGAATTTCAGGTTTGCGGCAATTTGCGGGCAACGCCGAAAACTGCCGTAAATTGTCAGAAATTGACGTGGGCCTCCCTTGGCAGTTGTCCCCCCATGACCCCCCTCCTCCTATTTCTAGGGGAGGCTTTGACATGTAAATGAAAATGCTGTGAGCTATACAAATGCAAATCAGGGTCGCAGAGGGAGTTTTAGCCCAGGTGACATTTTTTTAAAAGGTAAGAAAATCTCTGGTACAAATAGATCAGGCTCAGTAGCCTAATTATAGACTCTTACATTGTAGCTTGAATTGACTTGTGCAAGAACATGTTTCAATGCCGTACCCTTTGACCCAACATTAACAACTATAAACTGCTTTATAATGGCTGGTCGTAGTTCTGCTAGAGGGTCAAGGACGGGTTCCTCAAAACTGTTAGTGTTTCCACACCACTTAGCATAAACATATGCTGACCTTTATGCTCTGCATCTATCGATTGAGATAGTTACATTCATATATGTTACCCGTTTACATGTCATGGCAAAACATTCAACCTCAGTGACACAAGGGTACATCTGATGATACATTGTCAACATTGCATGTATGTCAGACTCAAGAGTGTCTGGTGGAATGGAGAAGAGGCACCACTGTACAGTTTCTAGGGAAAGTCGTTCTGCTGACACCAAAACAACCATTTGTCTTCCTAAAATACTGGTCCTTCCGTATAACAATAACCTCGTATGTGATTGGAGGACCCTTAGACTCCTCGTCCAATCACGTGTGAGGTCATAGGCATGACTGATACAGCAGTACTTGCAAGACAAGCATACAAACAGACACGTGTGTGTTACTATATTCAGAAGAACTGTATCTCCAGTTCCTTTGTTTGGTTTTTGCTGCTTCGTGAATAATGGCGGGACGACGTCTCGCGTTCAACTCGCCTTCAACTCCTCTCCGCGGTCACCAACTTTCGGCCAGTCCGCAGACAGACGAGAAGAAGCTGCTGAAAGCTCTCAGTGGATCGTCTCGTCAACTCCAACAACAAACTGCCGATATCAACGAGCGGTTCGCTCCACTGGAGCGTTCGGGACTCTGCGGGTTTCTGTCCATAGATCAGAGGAACCGACTCAAAGAAGAGGAGACGGGCGCACAATCCCACGATAGCGGTAAGAATACGTTCGATGACTGCAGCGTAGCCTCAAGCTAAGCTAAGAGTAGCCTAGTAGCCTAACAAGTGAGCAGAACCCGCTTTATTAAAGTGTGTTTTCTTTGCCGTGTCTTTACAGGAAGCGGTGCGCCATCTTCACAACTCCGAGACGAACTACAGGCGCCACGAACCGGAGCAAGGGTCAGATTTAAAGAATATGCTTTCATTCTGCGGTATAAAGGAATATATACGTATAGATACCATAGGATGGATACCGATCATAACTGTACATTTTGTTTTCACAGACTAATCTCGCCTCATAATGAGGCGGTGACCTCGTATTTGCTCCGGGAAAAGTCCAGATTTAGACGACGTCATTATGTGTAAGTGATACTGTTTCTCCTTCCTTGTTAAATGTTACTGTGACTTGCGTTTGATTTTCTTTTTGTATTCATACCACACTCATTTAATTGTTTTCCAGCCGCCTGTGAGACGTATTTTGAGACGGGACGCAGGAGCTTCAGGTTCAGGCGGAACACTCACTGCGGGCTGAAGCTGCGAAGGATCCAGCGCGGAGTCGAGCGAGAAGAAAGACGGTCAGAGTTTATTTGCTGACTTGTTTCAGGTGCATTGATCAATATGTTGTGTCCGTACGCATCGCATCGCACAGTACTGATTCATTGTTGTTTTTACAGCTGCTGGAATCGAGACAAAGTGCGCTGGCTGATGACGAGGTGGAAATCCGCCACCGTAGAGCTCACGTCGGACGGAGGGGACGGCGTTGTTGGCGGGGTCTCGGGGTGGATTGTACGGTCGCCACACGCACACGAGGCGCCTGCACAACAGACCTGCCTCGGAAAACACGGCGCCAGTGACGGTCTACAACCCCGAGGAGGCGAACGGACAGTTTACTGAGCTGTAGTTTTTAAACCGCCGTTACCCAAGTGTGGGCAGATCCTCACTTTGTATGTAGTTGTTGTTTGTGTGTTGTTAATAAAGCTTTTTCTTTGCATAAACATGTGGCAAATGTTCATTTTCTCTATAAATTCATTGATGTCCTGGTTGGTATCCTAATAATAGTGTAGTAGCCTACATAGGATAACTATGAAATGAATATACATCATAATATGAATATATAAATAAAATGAGGCGGGTGACCAATAGCGACAGATCTGCCAACCAATCATGAGTGATTGAAAGTTCTTTTCATCCAATCATGAACAAGGAAACTCAAGCCTGGTCTGCCCACGTGTGGTTTTGCTGCCAATCACGAGTGATTTTATTTGTTAGTAAGTTGTGGTTTCCTCCAATAAGGAGTAAGGTTATTCAAGCCCGCTCCGCTCGGCCACCCGCGGTTTCGCTGCATTCATATGCTAATTCGGGCCATTCGCACCTCCGCCAGCTCTCCACATACGTCATGGTTCGTTTCAATTTGTGACACAGACAAACGCGACGTGCGACGGTTGCAAATTGTCGGAAATTGTCGGAAATTAGGGAGATTTCCGGGCGTTTACGGGGACGAAAATCTCACTTTTCATGCAGTGTAGCAAAACAGCAATTGTGGGGGAGCAGGATGGTATGGACAGAAAACCCAAGGTATTACAGGGCATGAAGGGAAAGGAGAATGCGAGATATGACGACCGCAGGAGAAAAAACACAAACAAAGAGAAAAGGAGCAAACAGTGGATGGAGAGGGCATGCCAGGAGACAGGCTTTGGCTGCTTTGTTATCAGTCTGCACTGAAATGTCAGAGCACTGTGACATCCCTCCCCAGAGCGTCTCCTGCTGCCCAATTGCTACTGTGTAAAACACACACACAGCCGAAAATCACACAAATATGCCCACATACAAATGACACACACACACACAAAAGGTAGCCAGTGTTACTCTATTCTTGAAAAAGGTGCATGGACACAGGCTACAAACACTAACACAACATATGCACATAGATTCACACACAATACGGAGGAACCTCTATATAAGTACATACAGTGAGCATTATTTACTTGGCCGGATAAAATGCTTTAAAGGAGAAAGATTGGAGGTAGAGGTTAAATGTTTCCGTGAACAAAAGAAGAGAACTGTAGCACTGAGACTGTATATATATATATATACAAAAGCCTTCCATCAGGAGTTGGTGGAATGCATACGACACATGACTCCGAATGAATGATGATGTTCTGTAACTGTTCAAGTATAAATGGGCAACGTCTCCACATCCACGACTAGAGGATTAACTCTTAGTAACTCGCTAAAAAGTGAGAAATGTTATCGCGAGTACTGAGGAAGATATAAAACTTCCTGAAAGACCACAAAAACTATGGACATTTGACAACGACAATCTAAATATCTTACTTTTAATAAAAACAATTGTTTAAAAATCTAGCACTGCTGACTAGGAAACCATTGGCAAACTGGCAAGTTGTTAAAAAAAAGCGCTAAATAAAATAATTACAAATTAAATCTCTTTACATCCCATTGAGTCAGAAGGTCTAAGGACTCAGTAATTCAATATCAGTTTCCTTTTTAAATGTGTCGCTGCTCAGCTTTCAGTTAATTAGTTTGTTAAGCAGAGAGCTGCTCTGATGATTCAGGTGTTTTGTGAGGTCTGATCCTAAATTAAGAATACACTTCTGTCATCTTTCTAACTTTCTCCTGGTGGGCTCTTTTCTATGTAAGCGTCCAGAGCTTGCATCTGTAGTCTGACAACAAGTGTGCAGGCAAACCAAAATGTAGACAATCATAGTAAAAGCACACGCTGTCTGTGTCAGGATCGGAGGAGTCGAATGAATTACTTCTTTTTTTAGTGACAATTGGATTCCACCATTGATTCCCTTTTAGTTCAGGACCAAAACCAATTAAACACACTTTCAGTTTGACTGTATTATTTCTAACAAGAGTTTGTCAGCCTCTGACCATCGGCTGCACAGTCAGTACCCAATGTGCACCATTGCATCAGCAATTTCTGTATTAGTAATTCATAACACAATTCAGCATGAAGTTGACGACTGCTCAAAATGTCTCCATGGGAAGCTGTTTGTGTGTGTGTGTGTCTTTCCTCTGCCAGCCTGCTGACTGATCCCTCTCATCTACGAAGCTCTGTTGGTGATTAAGGTTTTTTTGTCTGTTGGCTTTTGTGCTAATGATGTGAGAACAAACAGTGAGAAGAAGCATCACGGAGTCGGCAATGCATAGCGTTTTGTTTCCCTCTTGTTTTTTACTGCCCGGGCTTTCTACGAATCACGTTCAACATATTTTACCAAACGATCTGCCAGCCCCAACATGTTGTTCCCTTAAAACACTTGGTAGGGAGACCTTGAGCGCTCTTTTATTCACTGAATCAGTGGAACGCAGTTCAAAGTAAACAGCGGGAGCACACAGGATGTAGCACCTGACTTCTGCTAACTTCCTCATTAGCGCCGCGTGGTGCGACTATTGCAGTTGGACATATTGTGGAGCTCAGAGGGATACATTTTGGTGTGACTAATAAAAAAAAAAAAAGATACAAAAATGACAATAACTTGGTTGGAAATATGTTTTCTCAAAACCATTCATACTTGCAGCACTTTAAAACTGCCCTTTTCAAATGAAAGTTTCAAATAGATTTGACCAACTGTTGGGATGCTATTGACCCAGAGCGGCGTCTGGCAGTCTGTCTGAGGTAAATCTGTGTTTAAGCTTTGTTATTGTGAGCTATTTTCCTTTTAGCAAAATGCTCGGAGATAATGTGAGTTCCATCTGGTAAAAAGTTTGTTGTGTATATGGGAAGTCCTTTATGGCGAGGGCCAAGCATGAAGGAATCCAGTATGCGCTGCCTTCATTGGGGGAAAGCAGTAATGATGTTTGCAGTCTTGGTTAAGACTTGGGAGCCTTCGTATTTTGTACAATAAAGTGTATCTTTTGAAAATATCCCTTTTTGCCCATTCAGATAAGCTCAGGAAAATTGATTAATCTCCAAAAATAAGAGATTTTTTTACATGGTTTCATTTGGTGTAAAAGTATTCATGACAAAAAAACAGTGGGGAAAAATGCATTAAGTTTTGTTTTACAAATTCAATTTTTACGTGTATTATGTAAATCAACATGTATTGTCCCATGTATCAGCAACAAGTTAAACGTGGGAGTGAAGACCGGATGTGAGCGCCTCCACAATTCTACTCCAACGTCATACATGACTATTGTACGGTGGACGACAGCGAGTTACATGACAGCTATGTGGAGAGAACAAAACAAGTATATTTTCGAATTAATTTGTTCTGCTTTAATGACTGAAACACACAAAAATTCTCAGCTTGTTAAAAGGTTTTAGTAGGTGAGCAAAGACGCTGTACATTCAAGGAATTATTCAATATTTCAGACCAGTGAAGGCACAACTGTAACGGTGATGAGTCAGGAAAAGAAGCCCCTGGCAAAAAGGGACAAAGGCATTGAAGAGAACATTGGAATTTACAGCAGCAGCAAAAGATGGCGAGTCTTCTTAGGTGCTCTGCCAGCTTTGCCTCAAAACGATTCATTCTCAAACACTCAACCATGAGATGAGGAAGAAAGGTGGTGATGAGCCTCCTAATAATAGTCTGTAAAGGAACAATGAGTCTCTCCATATTGATCATTAGAGCCAGGTAACTTTCAAAATCCTATTAAAGCTCTAGAACAGTGAAGTAAAACAAGGAAGGAGAAAAGGAAGTTAACAAATTTGGCGGATATGTGGGATGTCAAACATAAATTGTCAATACATTTTCCCATTTCCAAAAGGTATCAAATGTAGTCCCATTTTTAGTTTGTAAACCCATCATTAAAAATGAACCCCTCTTTTATTAATAATTTTGCTGTAGTGAGAGCAAAGGTTTGAATTAGAAAAAAAAAACTTTGTTTCACTGCAATCTACACCTCCCATCAAACCTATGGGAAGGTGTCGGATTCGGAAAGAGGCAAACTTTATCCTATTTTGGACTTTCTATGTCTTCGCCGAATCACCTGACCAATCCAACACATCATATAGGCGACCAGGAGACAAGGAGACACATCCACATAGAGGTAGAGGAGTGTTATAAAGCAACAGAGTTCGACCTGAGAATGAGAATACCATGCAAACTGGCACCGTGCGAATTGGCTGGGGGTAATTGTTGGATTTTTATGCATTTGACTCCAATACCACAACAGCGCACACCAACCACCCACACACAAGGGGGTGACATCATCCATATAACCGCACGTAGCCTCGGATCAGAGACACCTCAAGTCTCACAGTCACAGTGTGTGTGACATTGCCTCTCAACTGAATCAAATAAAGGCCCATTTCTCTCCAGGGCCCTTCGGTATAACAAAGTCACCTACCTTTTGGGGATCCCTCGAGCACCTCTCCTGTGTAGCTCTGCTCTTTGAAGATGGGCCGGTTGTCATTTTGGTCGATGACAGTGATTACAAGTAGGGCCGGTGCCTCAAAGAGGTTTCCAGCGAAGTCGGTGGTAGAAACTTCCAGCTGTGTGGGTACAAAGACAGAAGGAGGTTTCTTTCAGAGATGAGGATGGCGTTCTGTGTGGAACTCTTTTTTACAGCAATCTTCATGAAATGTCCAAAAGTACATGGAAGCAATTATTTCGTCTTTGCTACGAGGGGTGGGACATTTCCATGAATTACAATAGTACAATTATTGTTCTTAAATAGGTATCAAGTGTCCGACCATTCATTATACCTTAATCTTTGCATTTAAATTCCATGCAATCCCTTGAACTTAAACATCCCTGAAAAGTTTCTCTGCATTGGGTTTGCTTGTGTTTTGCCTCAAACTTTATCTAATCGTATCTTTGTATTTTTAAGACTCTCCTGCAGCCTTTAAAGGCACTTAAAGATATACAGAAAAAACCTTTCAGTAAACCCGTTTCGGATTACTTTTCCCTTCATCTCCTTTTCCCCTCTACCTCCATCGACCCACATCACATATTTATGCCTTCGTCTTCTTGCTGCTCTGCAGATTCGCTCGTCATCCCCCGGTTTACCTCGGGGACCCGGCCGGCTTAACAGAGTACAGTCAAAATATGCACAGTATCAATTTGGCGAACAAGCTTTCAACTCAGAGTGGAACGACCGTGTCAGTCTACCTAAATACTAAAAATACATTACGGAAAGCTGTCCGACATTGTTTAAAAATACAGACTTAAAAGACGCTCGCTCCCTTTTCGGCTTGTTTTGTGCAGCCAGTAGCTGGTCAGATGTCAAACCCCAGAGCTTCTGATCCATCGCCAACAGCCATGAGTAGGAGATCAAGGGTGCAACTTTTATTCTTTTTGGGATGGCTTAGTGTGATTCGCTTAGAAAATAAAACTGTAGTCAATCAGGAATCAGGAATCAGGAAACATTTATTACCAAAATATGCCAAACATACAAGGAATTTGTCTTGGCGGTTGGTGCGCGACAGTAGACAATGTGACAATAGACAAGACAGCAGTGCACAAGTAATAAAATAAAGTAAAATGAAATGCTAATGCAATGGGTTAGTAGAATAACGCTATGGGTTAGTATAAAACAAGGGAATAAAGTTAAAAATTTTAAATATTAAAAAAGTTTAAAAAAAAGATATATTAAGCATAAAGTGCACTAACGAACAAGTAACAAAGTGACGAGTGACGACAAAGTGATGAATTACAGTTAGAGTGACATGTGCAGTGTGAAGGAGAGCTGGTTGGTTTTATCTAGTTTATTATTTAGACAGCAGTGGTCCCCTTCGTTAAATACAACTACACGTATTGATGTCTACATTTAGAATGTGGTGATTTTGGGGTGCTGTATCCCGGACAAATGGGTACAATGTATGAATTGAGGCGACAAACTGAACCCCACCGCATAGAATACACAGAAAAACTGCTCCTCAAAACACAAATGACTGGAAGGATAAAAGCCTATATTTTGATAGGGCTGAGTTTTACCCAATTGGGATGGATTTTGATACCATCGAAGCACGCGTGCTCCTCGAAATCCCATCAGCAGATGAGGCGGTACCCCCTATTATGTGAGTGATCTGTATCCCCTAAAGACACTGCATGTAAAGACATTAGCTCAATTCCAATCCTAATCTGTGGCTAAAGAGATCACTTCACTTCCTTTATTCACATTGCAGCGGGGCCGGAGAGATTTATCAGAGAATGAGAGCGTTATAGTGAGAGAGAGAGGGAGGTTCCTCCTTTGTCTGTGGCATCACATTACTGACCTTTCCTCCTTCCTATCGGTAATGCATAACATCAAGCGATCAGGTCGTTCTGCTCCTCTACCTCTATGTTGCTTCTTCTCTTTTGTCGCCTCTATCTGTCCCTTACCACGGAACCTGGAGCATATTGCGTTACGTCACACAAATGTTTTAGGTGTTAGGAGCCTAATGATTTCGTACATCATCTCCCTCTCCGCCTTGACAACACACAGCGGGCGGCGATTCTCAAGAGGGACCATGTCCCACCTTGTCTCCATCTTGCAAAACTGCTGACTATCAACTAAAAAGTGTTCACAAGCCAACATGTAATTCCATCTGATCCACAACACACAAACACACTGGCTTATAGACGTGTGCCAACAAGCATATGTACGCATGGGTTCCCTCACTAAGACTGTCGCAAACACTTCAATCAATGCACAAAGTCTGCCTCTTCCTCCTAACACATTTGAATGGGCGATCACACCAGCAACAAGGAAATAACCCATCAGACACACAAAGTCAAACCATGTCTTCTTACTGCCAAGAAAAAAAAGAGTAAGATATTTATGAATAGCTTTGGATTTATATAATTATCTTATATTAGCTCTACAGAATTTCATATGCAGATATAGTAGTTTCGTACCCCACTCCATGTTGCAAGTCAGTCACGCCAACGTGAGGCCAAACCTCTTTGCTGGTTGCCAATCAGCTGTAAAAGCAACTGAGAGAGTTGATGGATGGTATGTCGGTGATGCTGACATACCATCATTTAAGGTTATGTGAATGGAGACAGATTAGATTTGCTAACACACTTTATGGCCGACGGCATCCGCCAGATGAGTAGATTACAGGGGAGAGGAATTTAAAAACGAAGTCCATCTGCTTGATTCCCGCTGCTTTCAAGCGGCCTTTGGAATTAAAGGCAGGATGGGATCCAAAATTACATTGTCATTTTTTACCCATTAGCAATTCAATGTTATACTTTGCTTCATAATTAAACAAAAAGGAACATTTGAGTAAAAAAAAGAAACTTATTTAATAAAAATATTAGCAACGTGACAAAAAAAGGCCCAGCATAGCCCATCATGAAGTGCAGGCCGACAAAGATTTAATTCATGAGGATGGAGACTTTATATCTTACTGAGGTTGTGACGGTTTTATAGACAATGTATACTTAGACATGTAGACAAGATATAAACCTGAAATATTACTTTCTAAGCCCAGTAATGTTTTTGTTTCATGGAACCAGGAGAAAGCAGCATCACGCTGAAGGGCAGAAAAATGTAAATATGGAAAAGCCCATTTTTTCAATTTTTATATACTTTCTTCTCAAGTAGAGCGAAATGGGACAAAGGAATGTTTGTTTTTTATCATTCAGCCTCCCAAAAGAACATCCCTTTTTCTTCTATTGCTCTCATGGCATAGACCTCAAGACATCAGTCTCACTTAGAACCCTCCGCAGGGATACGAGGTGGTTAATTCACCGGTCCCGTACCTGCTGCATCTACTTTCAAAAGCTTGAATCATTCCAACCCAATGAAATTAAGGCTGTCAAGAGCCAAGTGTGTTTCATGCTCTCACCATAGCTCACTGGGAAGCACTTGAGAACCACCAGGGACTGGAATTTCATGCTGAAGAGCACTCTGAAGTGAAACAACAACTTTGTGGAATCGTAGCAAAAGGTACACCAATCCCCTCCCCACTTGTAGGGACAGGCCTTTGTCCAAACATTGTTAGCAATACTGGCTGTGTCTGTTTCAGGAAACCGTCTGTTGTTATGCTGGTTAGTTGGTCCACCCAAGGAGATATTGGACATTAGCAATTATAATACAGGTAGATTCAGCGATAATATACAGTACCTGTTCACATTGACCCGAGCGTTCCATGTCACGGCACACTCAAAGTAATTTTGCGTGACCATTAGTTGTCATTTCAGCTTTTAGCTTGGTGGCGATCACTGAAAAAACACCGGAAATCCCACAAATCGAGCAATGCAAGCTTTCGCAATCGGACAATTAAGGCGGACGTCATCAACGATGTGAATGAATGAGATGGTGCGAGATCTTGCAAGGAGACCCAATGCGGTTTACATGCACATACGGGGACTATTTTGCTATTACATTAGTTAGGAGTTGTGATGGTGCATGTATTTGTACCACATTGTTTGGTGGACGATGTGCAGTTCAGTAAGTACATTTTATTGAACTTTGGCACTATTGTAGTTTAATATGATATCAGTAGCATCTCAAGTAGTCTGGCTGCATGCTGAGACATCAATGAGGCACATTGTACACTCAAAACGTTGCATGCATTTTATTGAAAAATATTTCTCAGCATGGCTTTTCGTGTCTTCTTTTCTGTGAGCCCTAAGTCTTTGTAGTTATAATGTCACTCAGTGTTTTTGATTTTCAAACCTTCATTTCAAGTCATTATGAGCAAGAACATTTCAGAAACCATACATTTTCTCTGAAAAAATGCAAATGTGCTCTTCAACTAAGTGAACTGCTCTTGAAATACTGAATTGTGTTGGATTTGGAATTCTTTGTCACTTTGTCCTAGCGTAACTGAAATGTTTCTCATTACATCAAAAGAATAAAAGCCACGGAATGTCAAATAAGATATAAATAGATGTTCTTTGGAGTGAAAGAGATTGAACAAAAGATGGAAGGTGAGAAAGAGTGGGGGAGTTAAAAGTATAGAGCAAATAGAAAGTGATAGAAACGATCTTTCATTCAGCTGGCTGTTGAGCCAGATAAAAAATAATCCTGCCTCAGAAAGGCGTTGAAAGAGTCACAAAGGCTCTCCCTGGTGTATCGTGGTACAAAAGCGCCCCCCTCCTCCAATCCTAAAGTATAATTCAATCTCCTATTGTCTGGCACTGAAGGTTCTTTTAGGAAGGCCGGAGGAAACGGCTTGCTCGCCTGCTACTGCCCTTCCTGCTTATGACTGTGATCTGGCTGTCACAATACTACTACTTAAGCATCTTTTCTTGTGCAATATATTGCACCGAAATGAATTGCAATAACTTATATTATTGTAGTTTTCAGACCATTTTTTGTCACTGATTATGATGATGATTGTGAGAGCAAAATATATAAGACACAGCATCTCATATTTGACCGACCGTTGCCTTCGCCAGGTAAAACTACATATTAATATAATTTATAACACTGAAACTTTTCAGGATTGGGTTTGTGTGGTGGCTCAAAGTCTGTGGCTGCACTGCGACAAAGATTTGCCAGAGAAGAAGCTGCACACGAAAGTGAAAGTGTTTCTGTATTTCCACCAAACTCTATGGAGGGATAATAATTATAATAATAGATTACGGTTTTTACTTCATAGTCAGGAATGAGAAATTAACTTTAATGTCCATGTCAGGTTGTGGATTGTGTAAATTGACTTCAGTATTTGAAGAATCAGGTTGTGATCAGGGCCTAAAAAAGTATGATATAACTTGTACAAGCACATCTCACTGAACATTTCCTCACTGAAAAGGATTAACCTCATCATGGATCAACGTCTACTGTAACAATTCATGTCCATCTGCAGAAAGCTGCGATATACAACATTATAAAAGGTTGTTGAGTCTGACAGTTTGAAGAAAAGATGGGAGTGAACCTTCAAATGTGTTTAGTGATCCTATACAACCTATACCCAAAAGTGGGTTTTCATTTTTTGATGGTGACTTTGTCTCCTCTTACTGAACTTACTGTAGCATTTCCCCCAGGATAGATTCTAATATTCCAGAGACCAATTTGAGTCCATTTCCCGTCGTTCGTGGTCAATGTCAGCCATTTCAGCGGTGAGGGTTTCTGTCTCCAGTCTATATGGCGCAATGTGAAGATGCCCTGGAACTAAAGTAAAGTGGATTTGGGGTTGGGCCATGTGGCTCAGCAGGCAGCGGACAGGCTGAATTAGCAGCGGTAATGCTCGAGGCAAAGCGGCAGGGCACTCAGTGTTTAATCAGGTAATGTGGGACTCTGGGAATAGGGTTAGGGCAGTTTGTCTGTCGGTGGGGTTTTAAGGGGGCTTCTGGAAGGACGGCAGGCAAGTGACACCAGCTCTCAGAGTTGAACAATCACACAAGAAATAATATTTTGGAGGAAACTAGGGATAAAGAATAATCTCGCCGAACTGCCACTGAACAAATAGTTTCAAAGAAAGTTTTTGTCCTTTGATTTTATTAAGTCAAAGTTAAACATTCATGCATCATCATCTTCCAAAATCTGTATCTTGTTAAAAAAGCAGTTGATTGAAAAAAAAAAACTTCAGATGCAAAGGATTTTTTTTGTGTGTGTACAGTATTGTGCCTCTGGCAAAAAAAAGTGTTGCAAACACAGTTAACTAGACAATTATGCATGTGATATATATTATTTTGACCAGCGGCAGAATCCTTGGAGCGCAACCGCGTGTGAACCTGTGGCATAAAAGTATTGTCGCTCGTATTTCTTAAAGGTAACAGCAATTGTGGTGGCTTGGGCATTGCTTGCTCTGGGGGAAGGTGGTGGTGTTGGTGTTGATAGTGTGTGTCTGCGTGTGTATGTAACGTAATATTTCAATTGCCAATTGCATCCATTCTCGTTCTATTCATATTTCAAAGCTCCTTAAATTATTATTGTTTTGAAGTTTAGTCCCATTTGCTATACAAGATTATATTAGCATCCATAAAGATGTACAATAAGATGAGCAAGATCATCCAACGTATATACGGATACGCACAGATATACACACAGATACACACAGACAAACGTAGGCTAACAAACATGGAAAATATGCATCCAATGGGTCAAATGTTTGCTTTCACCTACAGTCTATTTTACTCCACCTTAGCAACATGACAGATTAATCACCAATCCTCTCTGACACATAAGCAGGAGAACGGAGCCACGGTGGAGCACGTATGAGCCAAAAGGACGGATAATAACTGGGGCTGTAAATTTGATTCAAGTACAAATCCCTGCGATCTGTGCCGAAAGGTATTGGGATGAAATCCTGCAAACGTGGCAATTATATGTTCTGCATGTCTGCAAAAATGAAAAGCATGAAGCAATTTAAAACTTAAAATGTTAGGAATTTAATGAATCTTTTGCAATAAAACATAACACATATATAATTTGGCTTTTACTAAACTAAACAAAATTAATTTTGTGCCTGGGCTAGACAGCAAACAACAAGTTTTTACAATAGTATCAGTCAGTCAAGGGTCACAGAGTATCTCTCAGTGTCTCCACTGTCAAAAATAGGCAAATCTAGGTAAAAATGAACTTTGAGGCGCACAGCCTGAAGAAGGCAAAGTGACTTTTCAAGATACCTGTCAGTTTGATTTAATTAAATTATTTCAAATAATGAACACAGTAATAATAAGGCTGCAATCAGAGACTGTGGGATCACAAAGAAAAAAACTTTTTAAAGTGTAAATTATGTCATCAGTAACATTTGTAGCTGTTTGCTTTTTGACCACCATAGATTTCAGCCACTCCAAGGTAAGCATGTACAGCGGACTCACCACACCCTTTTGTGTGATTACTTGACGTCATTCTTCTACGTGCGTAAACCAGACTGTTATTCATTCAGCGTGGTTACATGGATTCGAATAACTGGCTTAGTCGGACTGAAATCGAATTATCCGTTTCATGTAAACCCCTTTGTCCAACTAGAAAATGAATTTCCTGCTGAAAATGTGTTGGAAAGCAAAAAGCTGAAAGCTGAAATGAACTTCAGAAATTTGCTGAAAATACAGAAAGTTGAAGGGAATTTTTGCTGAAATTACAGATATTAGAAAATCTGAAATTAATTTGAAATTGCTGAAAATACAGAAATGGGAGAAGCGGAAAGGAATTCCCATAGATTTGCTGAAAATAAAGAAATGAAACAACTATAGAAGAAATAATGTCAAAATATTGATGAAAATACAGACATCAGAAAAGCTGAAATTAACTTCAATAGATCTGCTGAAAATACACAGTATTTGGTGGAAATACAGAAATGGAAGAATCTGAAATGGACTAAAAAAATATTGGAATAAAAAATACTAAAGAAAATTATAAATTTAAATATTGCTGAAAATTCAGAAATGACAAAAGCTGAGTGGAGTCTTAAAAAAATATTTTTGTAGTAATATTAGTAGTAATTGTACTTTTGGCAGTAATAAAATTAGTATTAGAATAAGTAGTAGTTTTAGTATCAATAGCAGTAGAAAAATAGTGTTAGTAGTACTACTAGTTTTATCATCGGTAGTACTAAACTATTAGTCATTGTAGTATTTGTAGTAAAATGAGTAGTAGTTGTGGTATTAATAGCAGTATAAATACTGGTAGTATGTTTTCTTATAGTAGTAAGAGTAGTAATATCAGTTGCTGGGTCACTGCTACTGGTAGAAATAGTATTTTTAGTACAACTACTATAAGTATTAGTAGTATTAAGAGTCATTTAGTGTTAATACCAGTTGAAATACTAGTAGTAGTAGTAGTAGTAGTAATGGTAGTAGCAGTATTAGTTGAAGTAGCACTACTAGTTGTACTAGTGTTATTAGTAGTTGTGGGGGGTGGGGGGGCAGAATGTTTGTCCTTCAAACTATTAATCGATAGACCTCATCACAAACACTACAGTAAAATTCCCTCCATGGGGGTTATATTTTAAAATGTTGGCATTGGGGAAGGTACAAGGAGAGAGCACACTAGAGAGAGCAAAGGTGAAAGAGAGGGAGGGAGGAAGAGAGAGAAAGGCAGAGAAAGTGAGGAAGGGAGATGGGGAGGAACGGAAAGAGAAGAGGAGGAAGGGATATATACGGAGGAACTGAGAAAGAGAGGGTGAGGAAGGGTGGAATGGTGAGAAAAGGAGAGGGGGGATGGCAGGAGAGAAGAAGAAAGAAAGAGGAGGAGGAAGAAAGAAGGGAAGAATGGCAAGAGGAGAACAAAAGAGAGGAGGAGGGAGGAAGAAAGAGGGGAGGAATGAAAAGAGGAGGATAAAAAAAGAGGGTAAGGAAGGGAGAGGGGGGAAAGAGGGAGGGAGGAAGGGAGAGGGGGAGAAAGAAAGCGGAGGAGGAAGAAAGAGGGGAGGAATTGAACAAAAGGAGGAGAACAAAAGAGAGGAGGAGGAAGGGAGAAAGAAAGATAGGGGAAGGGAGGGGGAGGAATGGAAAGAGAGGGTGAGGAATGGTGGAATGGTGAGAAAAGGAGAGGGTGGAGAATGGGAGGAGAAGAGAAGAAAGAAAGAGGGGAGGAGGAAGGAAGAGGGAGGGGGAGAAAGAAAGAGGGGAGGAATGGAAAAGGAGGAGGAAGAAGGGTGGAATAGTGAGGAAGGGAGAGGGGGAAGAATAGAAAGAGTGGAGGAGAAAGAAAGTGAGGAAGGAAGAAAGAGGGGAGGAACAGAAAAGAGAGGAGGAGGAAAGGAGAGAGAGGGGGAGAATGAGGGGGGGAAAGCATATCTGTGTTCTGTGACTCCACTAATCAACTATTATGGATCATCTGTGTGACACAAACTGACCAACTGCAGCGTGTGTGCTGGTATCCACGGTAACGGAGCACCTGCTCAAAGGGCAGAGACAGGACAGCGAGTTACATCCACACCTCAAACAAGTGTCCTCTAGCGCAAAACTATAACAGCTATCTAAAAAATAAGGGTGGTGAGGAAGACATAGAGAGGGAGAGGGGAGGATAATTAGACAGACAGACTGAGTGAGTTATTAACAGTGAGAAGAGGTCAGGGTGGAGGGGGGAGGGGGGGCGAGTGTCTTTATCATCATGGTCTGTTGACAAAAAGCATAGCTGCGTCATGTGACTCCACTAATGAGGTAATAAGAGCAGGAGGAGATACTGCAGTGTGTGTGTGCGAGTAACCACGGCAACATTAACGAGCTGCTGCAAAGCGCAGAGACAGGACAGCGAGTTACACAAAATCCACACCTCAAACAAGTGTTCACCAGCGCAAAATTATAATAGCTATCTAAAAAATACGAGACCCAAGACTCTACCGAACCCATGGATGCATTTTTTATGTCTGTCCGGTAATAAATACGACTCCTGTCGCAGTTTACAAAACGTGTACCTTCTGGATTTTTTGAAAAATATAACGGCAGATTTGTATTGGAGCCTATGGGGCTTTTAGCAGAGGTTGTGTGACTGTTGATCTCCATAGGCCAAAACTAAAGAACTCTGGGATTCCATAGCCACATGACTACAAGCAACACAACCATGCCATCACGTTAAGCTAAAAATGAAGACTCAAAAGTGTATACTTTGGCTCTGAAGACCGAAGTTCCATATTTTTTTAACCATATTTTGACGCTGCCCCACACTCTAGCATTTCCAGGTCTCACTCTAAGAAACGCAACGGAGCGAAGAACTAGAGAAACATAATCAGTGATTATGAAAAAAGTAGAATAGATATCAACAAGCAGTTTTTTTCGTAAAATAGTTGTGACTTGCGTCAACATTTGAAAGTTTAAATGGTGTCTGTAGCTGAAAGATTGGCGGAGCTGAAAAATCTGAAAGTTGAAGAAGTTGAAAACGATCTCCATTGGAAAACCATGTTAAAATATTGATGATTATTGATTTATATAAATTCAAGCATAAGAGGTAGAAAGCTGAAAAGTCATAGCTGGAAAGCCAGAAAGGAGCTGAATATTTTAAAATTTGAACAGTTTTAATAGCTGAAAGTGTGCAGGAGTTGAAAGGTGCGACGTAAGAAATAGAAGAAGAAGAAGAAGAAGAATGTGGAATAAAGATTCAAAGAACAATACCTGGAATGCTTAATGCATTCCAACAACTATGTGCAGTCCGACTACGATCCGACTAACACCCCTGGATAACTCGATCCGATCCAGTTGATAGTTCGACTATTGCGGCATGTAACGGTGAATTGGATAAGGAACTGGACTTTGTGTCTTTGCGCATGCTTGAGATCCCGACCGCGTCTTCTCTCCGTTATCAAATCAGCCAATAGCGCCACAAAAAAGTAGAGCGATGTAGCTTCACCTTGCTCTCCGTTCGCCATCTTTCTCGTAATGTTGATGTTGTTGTTGTTGGTTGTTGTTGGTAGTGGTGAAGCGGTCAAGCGGAAATGGCTGTATCACAACTAGTTGTAATGAAACAGCGCCACCTATTGTATTGGATATGACATGCTTTTGGCCAATGATTCGATTTATTCACTGCCATGTATATTGGGATAATAGCACCTCCCCCCAAAAGATAGCATAGTCCGACTAAGCAAAGATTCGAATTATACCATCATGTAAACACACTGACTGCTTCACATTCTATCCTTCCCCTGTTCTAAGGCAATTAGGGTTTTTGCCCGCCACTCTCGTCCCGACCAAAGCTTTACATAACCGCGGGGATGAGCCATGTGCGCCTCCTGCTTCCTTCCGCTCCATTTTCCATGTCATTAACATTCACTTTCACCCTAATTGAGCTTAATAAGAAAATAATGTTTGACATTAAATCCTTGTGAACATGTGGCCGAGCTGTGTCTGTTTGTTCTTCCACAGTGAATGTTTACTTTGTTGGGGGTTCGTTTGTTTGTTAGCCTTGCTTGTCATTCTCGTAATAGCCTATTAAAGAATTGAACGCCAATCTTTCTTGAGCTCTCTGCTGTGCTGAAGATGGACTGTGCTTAAAATCCCCTTAGAAATCTGAACACACAGGTGATGTACAAAGACAGTCAACCAAACTGATTTAGGATTTTCAAAGCTGTAATAATATCATCTTGATATAAAATGACCTTGTCTGAGGAAGGGTAAGGAAGTATTCCTTCGCCAATATCAATCAATCATGATCAACATGCCGTAAATTAGGACGGATGATGGAAGTAAGGGAATGTGTAGGAAGTGCAGTGTCTTTTATACAACCTTGGATGACTCTAAAACACAATATTAAAAAAATATCCTCTGTTGAAAGAGTGCACAACTTGAAATAGGATGCAAGGCATGGAGCCTTAAGGATCTGCATTGAGTTGCAGCGGGCTGTACCGGCACAAGAATTGATACAAAACCCCAAACATATAAGCTCTGACAGAAGAAAGATGGTTTAAATTTCCAAAACAACAGTGCCTAGATCAGAGACATGATGGTGTTACATCATCCCTCTTGATGGAAAATAGACTTGACAATTACTGCCAGTTCCTTTCAAATGTGACTGCAAGTCAGTTAGATTTATATCATGAACATCTGACATGTTTGTTTCTTAGTAGGAAAAAATTTTCAACAACTTGTCAACATGTCTGCCCAGTTGCCTTTTGAAGCAGTGATGTCAGATTGGTCCTGTATATCCAGACCTCCCAACCCTGCGTGATTTTGGTGCCGTTTACGTGTCAAATGGAAAAGCATGTGTTGACACAACGAATGATTGTACATAATTCGCCCACAATCACATTACACAAGATGATTTGCATACTAGCAGTTGTCGAACGGAAAAATAAAACGGGGAGGAAATGAGGATTCCAGTTTTCCTTTCTTCTGCATTAACAATCTGACTCACACGAATTACACGGCAGATGTGGTAGGTTGGCAACACACCAACCAACCTACCTACCATCTGCCGCATTAACAGAGTTTCTGTTGTTTACACCTCTGTTGTAACTTACCTTCATAGACTATTTTGGAGCCGGTAAATACAAGTTTTTATTGTAGGTAGCGTATCAAATAATGGTATAGTGTCCTAATTATACATACTGAAAATAAACATGGCTGTTCAAACCTAACCCTTTATATCACATCCTTCCTTAAAATGTACTTCATTTCCACCTAAAATGTATTTAGAGAAGGATATCTGGTAAAAAAAACATCTGGTAAAATAATAAATAAATATAAGAGAAAATATAGAAGTCAAAGAACTTGAAGAGGCGAAATCTTTTGCATCTTCATGCTAGTGTACTCTGATGTCGCATGTCTTTGTGGACGTCACCAAGCTGAAACAAACCATCAAAGTTGCAGCCAGGAAACTCAAAAAAAGAATTTGAAGACACTAAAACTTAAGGGAAGTGGTAAGAACGACGTGTCAGATGACGAACGTCCGTCTGTTTTCTTTTAATTAAATTTAGGCCGGACCGTATGACAGTGAAAGTCTATGAGCCGTTTCACTATGTCTATAAAACTCCTCTTGAGTAATGGCAATTTTAATCGGAATATTTCATTTTTCATCCCCATGCAAGCCGTAAGCTACAGCAGGAAATGAGACACCCTTAAGAAATGTGACTAGGACTACCTGAGAGGACCACTGTGCACTATAAAAGTGATGCAGTCTTGATTCTGTACATGCGCTTAGACCATTGATAAAAAGGCAAAAGGAGACGATTGTACTGACTTATCGCCTTATGATAGGGTAATACCTCCTACGAGGAGACGGATCAGATATTGAACAAGACTGGTTAGGAGGGGGGCAACGAAGGGAAGAAGCAATGCAGCCAGAGAATGCAAAGCCCGTGTGGATAACTTGCGTGAAAATGCAATTGTAAACATTAGAGAGCTTGCCTTTAGGTTTTAAAAGTATCAGGTTTGAAATAATGCTCATTAGTGATGGCAGGTAAATTCACCCTCGGCCTTTTAAGTAGCGGCAAACTAGACTGAAGTGTTTCCAACAATAATGGAATTATTTCAACAGCTACTGAATCCTTCATGTCTATGAAGTCTATGAAGGTAAAATCGAAGAGGAATCAATAAACGTGTCAGAGAAAGAGACGGGCCAGTGGACAGAAAAGAGAGAAAAATAAGTTCTACAGAAACCAAATAAGCACTGCATCTTTAAAAGAAAAATGCACAAACATACATGACCACGCACACAAACACAAACCTGGTAGGAGTCAATGGCTTCCCGGTCCAGTGATCGGCTGACTGACACTTCTCCCGTGTCTATGTCAATGGTGAAGAGACCTTTGGGATCCTGGTCGGCACCGGGGCCTGTCAGACGGAAGATGTGGCTCCCCAACCTCTCTGTTGAAATCACCTGCAGACACACACATACACATACATTAACAGCATCAACAACAGTTGCAAGCTTTTCCCATTTCATTCTGAGCAAGCTTATTTCCCGAGGCACAGAACTGCCGAATTACTGCTTCCATTTCTTTTTCCTTTACCCGAGCTCAGCACACAGGAAAACACTTATTGTAGAATTTGTGAAAACGCATCTCAGCAAAAGGAGTTCACTCCGACTCAAAATGGTGATGCAAATCCCTGATAGCCAGCAATTAAATATGTATTGAGAAAAGACTTTGATTGAATTTCATCGGTTGGCAACAAAGTTACCATAATTTCCCAGAGCGTTGGATCCCTGCTGTCACGACTTGTTAATGCTCGGTGGGAATCCTCTCAGATAAGGAAAGTGGAACAGTTAAATAAATATTAAAAATATTCCTTAATAATTAGGTGTAAATGTTATGTAGACTCAGTACCCACTGCTGAAACATTGCTTAAAGGAATGCTGCCAAGTCAGTCGGCCAACAGGAGTGATCAGGACTAGGGACATTGTGGATGGATATACTCACATGAGACTGCAGCGGCCAGCAGCATCCACAGGTAATCCAGCGACAGGAGATTGGAAAGAGAAACAGACCCACAACACAGTGTGTTAGGTTCCCATTACAGCAAATGAAAGAAGCAATGACAGTCTTTGACCATGTAAATCTTTGGTGTCAACCAAAACTGCAAAAACGCTAACAACGTGTATTACTTTATACATAATGCCTAAATACACATTCACAGCATATAGGTAGTTTTCATGTTTTGAAGATATTGATAAGATATTCTTCTTATCCTTCGACACTTTGTCTTTTCTGCAAAGTGAGGAGTAAGCGGTTCAGAACAAAACAATGTGCATGCTTTAAAGAAATAGATTGCTTTTGGGGATATATATTTATCGGTTTAACTCTCTGATTGAGAGTTTAATGAAGCTGTGATTTATACTCCAATGCCTGCTGAGTAAATATGCTAGTGACGTTATATGGCTACAGCTTAAAGATTAGAAAAAGTAGAAAGCCTGTGTTTGTCCAACGCTTATTAAGGAAAATTGCCTAACTCCTCCTTCAAAGCTCACTGACTTCCATTTCCTCTTTTGTTTATTTAATCTTTCCAAAAAAATGAAGGTTATGTCCTGACTACTTCTGCACCTTTGATGAAGACCAAGCTGTAGCTGAGATAGCTGGTTGTTGACCTGACAGCGATATCATTTCTCTCATCTTCATGGCTAAAACATGAATGAATGACGAATGATTTCTTCAAGGTGGAAATAAAATCACAACTTTCTTCAGGATTATAGCTGACAACTTATTTTTGAGCCTGAAGATAAGCATGTAAGATTCACACAGAAGTGCGCGCCGATTTCAGGTGTTCCTTTTCCCACTTCTGCATGTGAGCGGTCTCAAACTGAAGCCGAAAGTCAATACATTTCAAACTCTACTCAGGTTTTCATCAGCACCCACATGAAGACGCACAGTGTGGTCCCCGTTCCCCACGCCCTGCCGGGCCTCAGCACGGCATCCGTGCGCAAAGGAAGCAGGCAGTTAACCTGCGCGGCTGCCGTCGGGGCCGCTGCCACGAGGTCACCTTTAATGAGAGCGCGCTTCCACGGAGTGGCAGCTGAAACCACGGCCTTTCTTCTCCCCCACTTGAAAGAGCATGAGATATGAGACTGGAGTGTTACAACCTAATGCCAGACGGAGCTCGAGCCCTTGTAGCCCCTCCAAAGCGCTGTGGCAATTTATCTCGCTGCCCCGCTTCATCTTTTCCTCCTCCGTTCCCTCTCGGGCTCCTTGTTCTGCGTGCTTGTTACTTTCTGCAATATGTCCACCCTCTTCTGCTAAGCATCCGCATCTCGTTCTCCATTCATCATCTTCCGCTTCTCTGTACTGTATCCTCTGGTGGCTCTTTTTGTTTTGCCGCCACAAACGATAAGAGTAAGAAATGTCAAAAGGACAGCAAAAGCAGTCATTTCGGAGTAATTAGCATGCAAGGAAAATATCCTCCTCCTCTTCTTCTTCTTCTTTCCTCTCTGGCTCTTAATCTTTCTCCTTCCCTCATCCTCTTCCGTCTTCCCCAGCCTTGTTCTTTTCCTTGTAACAGATTTTGTTTCCCTTATTACCAGCTATGATAGCGTAGACCCATTCATGGAGTAAGTATACTTATTTTCCACATCTTGTTATCCGGACATGTACATTGAACACACACACACGCTCACACACTTTTACGGGTGCAATAGCAGACAGGACAACTAATGCATTAGTTGGATTCTCGCTGAACGAGAAAGGGAGATTTAAAGATTGCTGATGAAGACAGTAAACAAAGAGTTGGGAGAAGTTTTGTGTTGACAGGAGAAGTGTGATAATCTGCATCACACACACACACACACTCCGATCTGCGTGCATGCTGGCATGGAAACGTGCACCCAGTGGCTTTGTCTCTGCTGAGTTCTGTCTCCTCCTGTGTGTGTAGGAGGACTGATGGGGGAGTCTCACCTCGTTCCATCTGCATAAAAGACCGTGGTGCTCGTGATACAGCGGGAAGGATGACAGGAGGTGTGGCGCAGCTCCACAACACCAAATACCTCCGAGCATGCAGAGCGAATGAGCACCAGAATCATGCATCGGCCCCTTAGGGTTTGATAGCATCGCCTGCCGTTTGTGTTCCTGTCAGTTGTCATGAGGCCCACAACAAACAAATACCCGCAGAGCAGCAACACAGTTACGCACAAGTGCGTGCACGCAGGCACCTGCAAAGAAAATATCAAGACACTAATTGATTATATTTGTATATACACACACAGCAGAGAGAGAGAGAGATTGTGCGATTGTGCCGCCACTCCAGCCTATAAATGAGAGGGAAGCGGCGAGGTGGAAACGCCTGGTGAAGACAGGGAAAGAAAGAAAGGAGTTCTCATCATGGGACAATTGGATAGCCATATCGCTAATTAACTGGCTTTGATTGGGCGGCCTAATCATTGTGATGAGCCAATCACCGCAAGCCTGAGAGGGGCAACTATCAGGAAGGACCCTGGTCCAAAAAACAACAGGAAGAGAGGAGGGTCATTAAGTGGATAGAGTGTGTAAACAGGGTCAGCAGGGGCTGGTGCGGATGGAAATGATGCTTCTGAAAAGGAGCTTTGATTCAGTCCTGCTTGTCTATGACAACTTGGGTATTCACTACAAAAGAATGTCAACTTTCATTTCAATGTTCTGCCTGAATGTTTGTACTGATAGTCACCCTCCTTCTGGAACTCTCCATTTAAAACGGCGACCCGTCACAAAAAAAGCCACATATGCTTTGATCGGCTTTGAAAGACATCTGTTTGATGCGTCAATGGGTCCGGGCATAATTAGGGAGTTCCGTCAATACGGCTTGAACTCAACGGCAACGCGCATTTGCCACAAACGGGCATGATTAACATGCTGAAAGAAAGACAGTGAGCGAGACAATTAAGAGAATCAATTAGACGAAATAACGAGGCCCCCGGGCACCGTGCTTTCTAATGGTGTAACGTCTGCAAACACAGATTGCTCACTTCCTGCTTGAAGCTCCTGATCCCCACCCCCTGTCCCGTTTTCATGAGAAAAGGAGCAATGCAACAAGACAGGGATGGATAAAGGCGGGAGGGTGAGAATAAAGCCGTAGGAACACAGTCACATGGGAAGGGAAAAGAAAGTTGACGGACACCAGGCGGAGGGCAGCGAGACGGAGACGGGAGACGGCGGAGACGGTGGAGCAGACGGAGGAAATCTCAGAGCGCTCGGGATTGAAACAAAAGGTGCCTGACATGTCTATTTCCCTCACTACATTAACTGGAGCCACAGCGAAGCCTGGCCCTCATTCCTCTCAGCGGCAGCACTTTATTGGAGCTGTCATGTCAAGTCGGACACTTTGTGATGACCTTTTAGGGGGAAAAGGAAGGATCAACACAGGTGCAGCAGTTAATATGATTGCTGATTTGCTTTAGTTTTTGTCGTCTCATGGCCAGTTCTCTTTGTTTGAAGTTATCTTGGTTGCTAGTTTGCTCAAGCTCTTTCAGTCTTTTAGTGCCAGTTTGTGTTCTATATTCTACTATTAAGTTAACTGCCAGTATGCCCTCCTAACTCTGCTAGGTTTTGACCTGATCTAAGTCTGTTTTGCCTTGTTTTCTGAAGCAAATAAGACTTGTATCCTTAAACTCTCATTTTGTCAAAACACCACATGGTGATTGTCCCCTGATTAGGGTGTCAAGCTATTGGTGCTTTGCATTTTGAGGAGTTTCTGTCGAGGCCAATCGACCTTTTGTCTCCTAAACGACGGGGGAGCGGCCAGCGCAGCCGCAGCCGACTTCCACTAACGAGGGAGTATTTAACTAGAAATCGTGGGAAGCGTTAGCTTCAGCGTTTGCTTATCCTTGCAGCACGAAGACGAGCAGAACAAAGACAAGGGAGTCTTTCGTGGAGTCTTTCGGGCGGCTGAATGCGGCGCCTTCTTCTGCTATTTTTAATAATGTGTTTGACCCCTTTACCCGTGCCTGTTCGAATCTCTTCCCGCAGATACTACAGGCCTCGGGCTAGATATGCTCTCTATCGTAACCTCTCCTCTCTCACCTATCCCACCCGCTCCACACATGTCCAGCACCTCGTCACAGGAGGTCTCTGGAACTGCCAGTCAGCGACTCGCAAGGCTGACTTCATCTCCGGCTTCTCGATCCAGCAGTCACTCGACTTCCTCGCTCTCACCGAGACCTGGATCACACCTGAGAACACATCCACCCCAGCCACTCTCTCCTCCGCCTTCTCCTTCAGCCACACTCCCAGGCCCACTGGTAGGGGTGGTGGCACAGGTCTACTCATTTCACCCAAATGGAGCTTTTCTCTCTACCCTCTACCACCATCCACCCCATTGTCTTTTGAATTCCATGCTGTAACAATCACTCACCCTGTACAATTAACCATCATTGTTCTCTACCGTCCGCCAGGCTCCTTAGGTCATTTCTTGGAAGAACTGGACATTCTCCTGTCTAATTTCCCCGAAAATGGACCTCCGCTCATCCTCCTGGGTGACTTCAACATCCAGACAGAGAAGTCATCTGACCTCTTACACCTACTTTCTTCCTTCGCTCTGTCACTCAGTCCCTCTCCTCCTACTCACAAAGCCGGCAATCATCTTGACTACATCTTTACTAGAAACTGCTCTACCACTAACCTCTCTGTAACTCCACTTCATGTGTCTAATCACTTCTTCATCTCTTACTCCCTTCCACTCTCTATAACTAACAAACCTCCGTCATTGACTAACTCTATACCGGCTCGTCGCAATATTCGCTCCCTCTCTCCCTCCTCGCTGGCATCCTCTGTTCTATCAGCTCTCTCTTCAACTGATTCCTGCTCACTCTTGCATCCGAACGCTGCTGCAGAGACTCTCCTCTCAACTCTTTCCTCCTCTCTAGACTCTCTCTGCCCTCTTACGACACAACGGACTGGCAAATCCCCTCCAGCTCCGTGGCTGTCTCAACCGGTCCGTGCCATGAGAGCCACCATGAGAGCCACCATGCGAGCGTCGGAAAGGAGATGGCGTAAATATAAACAACCTGACGACCTGCTTGAATTTCAATCTCTCCTCTCCTCGTTTTCTGCTTCTATCGCTGCTGCCAAAAGCTCTTTCTACCAATCCAAAATCGAATCCTCATTCTCTAACCCCAAAAAACTCTTCTCGATCTTCTCCAATCTCCTCGAACCCCCTACCCCTCCTCCCCCCTCCACCCTTCTTCCGGGAGACTATGTCAACTACTTCACCAAGAAAATAGCTGACATACGCTCCTCCTTCTCAAACCCACCTCCTACTTCTCGCGTCCCACCGACCTCACCTCTTTCGCCCTCACTTTCCTCTTTCACCGCCCTCTCTCCTAACCAAATTCTTACCCTAGTAACCTCTGCCCGTCCGACCACCTGCCCTCTTGACCCCATTCCATCACATCTTCTACAATCTATCGCACCTGACCTTCTTCCGTTCCTAACCTGTCTCATCAACAACGCTCTGTCATCTGGCTGTTTTCCCAATTCTCTGAAGGAGGCAAGAGTCAACCCTCTCCTGAAGAAACCCACCCTCAACCCTTCTGAAGAAAACAACTACAGACCGGTCTCTCTTCTTCCCTTTTTGTCCAAAACCCTTGAACGTGCTATCTTTAATCAACTCTCCTCTTATCTCCACTGTAACAACCTCCTTCAAGGGTTTCAAGGCAGGCCACTCCACAGAGACTGCTCTCCTTGCTGTCTCAGAGCAACTCCACACTGCTAGAGCCGCCTCTCTCTCCTCTGTCCTCATCCTTCTGGACCTCTCTGCTGCATTTGACACGGTCAACCACCAGATCCTTATTTCCTCCCTTCAGGAACTTGGTGTCACAGGCGCTGCTCTCTCCCTTCTCTCGTCCTACCTCGACGGCCGCACCTACCGGGTAACCTGGCGAGGATCTGTGTCGGAACCTTGTCCTCTTACTACTGGAGTTCCTCAGGGTTCCGTGCTGGGTCCCCTCCTGTTTTCGCTTTACACCAACTCTCTTGGCGCTGTCATTCACTGGCATGGCTTCTCTTACCACAGCTATGCCAATGACACCCAAATAATTCTCTCCTTCCCTCACTCGGACACCCAGGTGGCGGCTCGGATCTCTGCCTGTCTAACTGACATCTCTCATTGGATGTCCGCCCACCATCTGAAAATCAACCCCGACAAGACTGAACTACTTCTCTTTCCCGGAAAAGATTCGCTTACCCAGGACCTGACAGTCAACTTTGGGAACTCTGTACTAACGCCAACTCTCCCTGACTCCCAACATCACCGCGACAACGCGATCCTGTAGATACACGCTCTACAACATCAGGAGAATACGTCCCCTTCTCACTCAGAAGGCAGCACAGGTACTGATTCAGGCTCTTGTCATCTCTCGCCTGGACTACTACAACTCCCTCCTGGCAGGTCTCCCTGCCACCGCCATTCGACCTCTGCAGCTCATTCAGAATGCAGCAGCTCGACTGGTCTTCAACCTTCCGAAATTCTCCCACACTACTCCACTCTTCCGCTCTCTTCACTGGCTACCGGTGGCCGCCCGCATCCAGTTCAAAACATTGCTTACGTACCATGCTGTAAATGGATCGGGTCCAGCTTACATCCAGGACATGGTCAAACCCTACATCCCGACCCGCACTCTCCGCTCTGCATCTGCAAAACTACTCGTCCCTCCCCCACTAAGAGCAAATCACTCGACTAGATCTTGACTCTTCGCTGTCCTTGCGCCGAAATGGTGGAACGAGCTCTCTGAAGACATCAGGACCGCAGAGAGCCTTCACATCTTCTGCCGCAAACTAAAGACACACCTCTTCACACTCTACCTCGACTAAAGACTAACAAATTGTAGCACTTAAATTGTACTTGTAACGTCACTCATCTATAGCAAATTGTAAATTGGCTTATTTGAGGAAATTGCACTTTCTTGTTTCTTGTTCTCCTGAGTTTGTACCCTATGGTTGAATGCACTTATTGTACGTCGCTTTGGATAAAAGCGTCCGCTAAATGACATGTAAGGTAATGTAATGTAAAGCATGGGAAGCGGTTTGAGATTCCACACGGACACATCCGAGGTTTCCGTTTGTTATTTGATGGATAAACATCCAATAAAGACATGGAATCATTTCAAAGATATCTGCTGCACCACTGCTCACTATGTGAACTTAAATTCACTGCGAGGAAATGCGTTATAGATTTGTCAGCAACGGCGTAATTAACAGCGCACAGAATATATGAGTGCTGTCTGAAAATAATTTATTTTTCATTTCGCCAATGAGCTTGCGGCCCTCTACATAAAACTCTCCAGATGAGTGAGAGATTAAGGATTGATGATTGGTGGTTCAGCAGTCCATCACACGGCTAACACGCATTGACAACCACATATTCATAAGTGGTTCTGCTTCCACTATTTGTTAGCAGGAACCCCCACAAAGAGGTGTTCTGTCAGGTTTGCATTTTATCTTGTGTCTGGTGTTACAACCTTTTCACTTTGACGATAGAGCACTTTCACTGAGCCACCACACCAAACCGTCCAAAGTCCAAAGTGACCCCAATCTGCTGGACAGCAGTTCATTTCCTCTGGCAACTTATTTTGGCTCAGTTTGAGAAATGATCAATTTTGCTTATATGTTTAAAGTTTATATGATTAAGGCTTCGGTTCAGAAAAACTTTTCACTACTGTATTTTCTGGCTGCAATGAGGTGAATCTGCGGCCGGTTTTAATGAAACGCGTCAAAAAACTAAAATATTCATGGTATAAATATGTTCTGACAGCTTTCTGTCATACCATCACTCTTTGGTCATCACCTGTGATTGGTCTGTCACAAGATTGAATAGAATCTTAGTTTACTTGACATTGGGACGATTGCTATTTGAAAGCTCATGAAATTAGATGAAGAAACTGTTTAAAATGCTAGCCAGCCGATGGCTTGTCATTAAACAATCAAACGGGTGCCAAAGAACATTGACACTGGGAAAAGGTGCAGTCCGAAACTTTCTACAAAGATAACTTATACAGTTTCCTTTCAACATTTTCTTCGCTCACAACTTCTGGGATACGAAAAGCCAACTCCCTGCCGCCATATGTTTAGGAAAAAACAGCTAGGCAGTTTCTTAATGAGTGTAATGGATGGCCACTTGGAACTTCTGAACTTCAAACCCTGAAAAAGAGCCTGGTGAGCAATGCTTATTGTAATATATGCAGCGCCTTCTAAAGACTTTGTTTTCTGTTCTCTTATTGCATTGATGATAAAAGTCCACCGTCAGAGAACGACGCAATCACGATACCTCAGATTGATTATGCAGAATCCCTGAAAGGTATTGAGAAGGTCAAATTACGCCTTGAAAACTGAGCTCCCTCAACATCCCGTCTCAAATTGAGCTCATAAATAATCGCAGACTTCAGCGAAACAGCTGGGAGGAATAATCATTTCCTACATTTTTCACCATTTCTTTCTTCAAACATTTGGACTACTGTGATTTGAATTTGATGAAAGGATTGCCGCCTCAGATATAGCTTCTCATTTTACTTGAGCTATGATTAATTTAGCCTCCCCAATACATGAATAGCATAAAAAAACAGTCCTATCAGCTGTGACTGAGCGTACCAGCATTAAGCAAATCTATCTCATCGGGTGCTCCAGACGCTGTGCGAGTTGTTGTGAGCCGTTTTGTTGTGAGCCCCCCCACCCTAAGGGAAAAACCTCGGTATCAAAACAATTCCTGGCAGGAGGTGTGACATAAAGAAGCAGGTTCTTACCCCGACCCTGTGGGTCCCGCTGACAGCCAAACCCACCGTCACCCCACGCAGGGTACAAACGCACACACATAAATGTTAAACCTAGCCCCGCAATCTCACCTCTCCCCGGCTCCCTACCGCTTATCTCTGAGAGGGGAGGAGGGGGCATGGGAAAATGAGGGGCTGCCATATGGAAATTGTAGGTTACTAAGAACAGAAGAGCCGTTAGTGTGGAAAATCAATTTAACCAAGTCGCTGACGTATAGCCTCCATTGGGTAAAATATCCCACATTAGCCTGTCTTCTCATGCAAAGCTGGATGTGGAGGTAGAGGGGGAGGGAGGATGGAAGGATACCGTGATAAGAGGAAGGATTAAATTTTCTGTAGAACAATGAATGGAGAGAAATAAATAATTCACCGCATGTGGGTACCACAGGCCCACGTCGAATTCCTCATATGAATATATTCAAAAAGTAAATTGGTTTCCCTTATGGACCACGCGCTTCTCCTGACTGTTGTCTTTTCTGTCATCTCCCTGCAGTACAACACCCTCCTCCCGCCTCCCACCATGGAACACGTTACTCCCCCCGAAAACGCCACCTAATGGTTAGACACATGCACACTCGGTTCCACTGTCCTTCAGAGCCAAACCGGTGTCCCGAGGCCATGGTCTTACTTCACACGCGGACCGGGTCGAGGATCCCCGGGCTCTACACTGCCGTCCTGATCTCCAGGGATCAATTATCCATTGTGTGCGGGGCTCTGCGCGGAACATGTATCTTGATGTTATTCTCTGCGGGCGTAGAGAGATGTGGTTGATCTCGTGTAGTGCCGAGGCTTATCTAGAACAAAGCTGCTTGACACAAAGGGATGCATCAAAGCCTCGCAACCCAGAGTACCATAAATGTGGAGCCCACGGGGTCCAAAGTGTACGGTTGTTGTCTGACCATTTGACGATGGTGGTGACGTGATCTACTTGCTACAGACACTTCTCACCGCAGAAAATGCTTCTTTTGTTTGAGAGGAGATTCACTGAAGAGTTGTAAGAGAAGTTCTGTGCGTTATGTAAGCACACAAAATGTATTATCTGCCATTACTGCTATTATTTTTGTCACAAATTCAACAGGAGCCAAACTGGACAAGTAAAATCCGTCAACAGTGACAAAACAATTAATAAATCCTTGCAGAGAGAATGGGACAAAAACACACAAACTGAGATGCAACTTTTATCTTCAAATGGGAGAACTGATGTACATTTCCTCTTGTCAGACTTTGATCAGCTAAACTGAGAATAAGAGCTTCATCTCCATTGGGAACTATTATTTTCATCTAACGGTACAGCTTTTTGTCCTAAAAATCTACGGCCTCAACAGAGCCTTAGACATGGCGACAGACAGAGGGAGCCATCAGCTGTAACCGCTTATTACTCGATGATTTAGATGTTCGAAAACAAAAACATGTATATTCATCTGTAACAAAAGGTTTGGTCTTTCATCGAAACAAGTGGACCAAGTGATAAGGTTCCGTAAAAAGTAAAAAGATACTTTTTTTTTAAATAGATAAGGCAATAGGCATTATTATTATTATGAACCGAGGGGGCATTCAAGAAAAAAGTCTCTGAAAAAGGTCATTGTAGTTGTACCCAGATTCCCTGATATTTCTCAACCTCAAATTTTTGTGTGGGAAATCAGTGTTTCATCATCCATCATCTGCAACAATACATGACGTATAGAAAATGTATTACTTCATGGGCGTCTAACGGAACCTTTAAAACCGTGTGTCCTTCTTTTGTTTATTATTGAAACAGCATTTTTTTAAACAGCACAGTGAGATATTATTTAGTGTAGTTATTTTCCTTCAAAATGGCCACTTACAAAAATGTTCTGAATGGAAATGAAATGCAGTTAACTTTTTTGTATTGTTAATAATGAAACGCCGTTACATACCACTTATTCATCACACGATTGCGCACTGGCTGTTGGAGCTACACTAGTGATTGCACCTTATTACGGGGATATGATGGCTGTTCTGGGACTCATGCTTCTCGATCTAAATAACTCTCGCTGAATACTTAACAAACTCCAATCCCGTGGCAGATGACAAGATCCGACAGGCTCTCATTATCTTTAACTGCTATTAAATGAAATCCATGCTGTCAGCTGTTTTTTCCATAACGCTGAATGCCTGGGGTGAACATCAACTCATGACTAAAAATAAAAATGAGAGCTATAACGTTTCTTCAATTCAGAAGGCAACACAATCCCAAATGTATTCGACTGCTGTAATATTTATAGGCAAGAAACACCATCTATACTTCAGTCATTAGATGTTTTTATGACTGGAGCTTCGGATCTCACCACTGCACCTTAAACAGGGAAGAACACTGCTTCACTGGGTTTTTAAATGGTCTTGTTTTGTAGATTGACAATTTCAACATGTAGACGGGTAAACGCTGTACTCAAAGGGAAAACATATCTTCTGCAGCACATGGAATTGGATCACTTAATTTGACAGGTTGATTGAGAAGTATTAATCGACGGCTCCACCTATCAATAGGGTGGCCATTCGTCTGGCTTTAGGCCGGACAGTCCGGCTTTTAAATGCCCCGTCCGGCTGCAGGCGCAGCCTTAAGCCCAGTTTCATGTTGTCACTTATCTCTTCTATCCCAGAGCTGTGCTTTGATTATCAAGACTCTTTCCATTTCCGTGTTTCTTGGTCAGATGATATGTGTGTATCAGTCTTTGCTAGAATAATATTAAAATGAAAAAAAAATAACCTAGAGAGGAATCTCATTGTATATTGAAACATATGAGCCACTGAGGTGTTGCTCTTAATGGCGCGTAGCCTTTGTGCAACACGTTGGTTTAATAGCTTTCATTCCTACATGAGGATTCACCTTAGTGTGAGTATGGACATGTAACTAGCATGTGTGAAAACATTCTCCCACATAAAATACACATATTGTCAGTCTTGGGTTTGGTTTAGTTGGTTCTCGGTTATACTTCTACTTTCCCTGCAGGTGTTGTCCTAAGTTAATCATCCTGCCTTTGTTTATTTCCCTGCCTGTTCTTTTCTAACATCGCTTCTCCATTTGCTCATCAGACCTCACCTGTATTTGAACTCCAGCTGTCCCCCAATCACACGCCAGATTTTTCATTTATCACCATAGAGGAGCAATTAATCAGTTTCTGTCCCCTGTGCTTCCTTGAATCGTTTTTTGTTGAACCCCCGAGCGTGGTTTCTAGTTTTGTTCAGGCTTTTTTTCTTGCGTGTATTACGCTGGATGCCTCTTTTTGGTTTGTGCTTCTCAGGTTTTCCAGCCTTTTTGGTTTTTTGACACCAGTCGTCGTATATATTTTCCGCTAAAGGCTGGCGTTTGGGACTCAATTCAACCTGGAATTTTGGCACATATTCCCTGATTTGTAACATCTGCTCTTGAGTCATTGGTCCCGCTCATCACACATGAAATGAAGACTAACAAAAATTACACAAACCCTAATTTTTGGAGGAATTTGTACCCGGTGGTGAAAATCATAGGATGATACTGTGGAGAGTGAAAAGTGACGAGACAGGAGACGGAGATGCGTTGAGTCAGCTTTACTCTCCACTTCAATAATACATATCAACTTGCAACACGTGAGAACTACCGCGGCCACGCATGTTAAAGCCTCACATCAGAAACACTTACAGTCCCTTGGTGAATGTCTCTTCAGCGTTACCTGTGGGTCACCACACAGGGTCCCCCAGAATTCCATAACCACAGGCCCAGACCGAACAGGTATCACACAGAGAACATAGGACACTACTTGCTAGCGCAGAACAGTCCAGCTCATAACAGTTCCAAAGAAGGTCAACGTATAGGGGGGCGGACCAGGCGGGCATGACGACTGCGCTTAACAGGAGAAGGGCAAAGGGCGGGGGGCAGGGCAGGAGCAGGGGCCGAGACCGCCGCCGGGGGCCGCCCTCGGCGTGGGGGCCGGGCCAGCTGAAGCGGTTCGCCAATATCCACATGAGCAGGTTTGAGACGGTCTATAGGTACCCGCTCAGGCCTACCCCCCATATCCACAACAAAGTTCTTAGAGCCTCCCACCAGGACACGGAAGGGCCCATCGTAAGGGGGCTGCAGCGGGGCACGATGGCCATCGTGGCGGATGAAGACATACTTTGCCGACGGCAAATCCTTGGGAACATAGGACTGGGGGAGGCCATGGCGAGACGTCGGAATAGGAACGAAAGCGTCGGCAACGTCCCGGGACACAGCAAGATGGGAGGTAACTGACAATGGGGCCGTGGCATCCGGAAGAAACTCCCCCGTGACATGCAGCGGCTGGCCATACACCAGCTCGGCCGATGAGGCTTGAAGATCTTCCTTGGGGGCAGAGCGAAGGCCAAGCATGATCCACGAGATGCGGTCAGCCCAGTCGACGCCCGTAAGGCTGGCCCTGAGCGCTGCCTTCATGTCACGATGAAACCGCTCGCAAAGTCCGTTGCTCTGTGGGTTATAGGCCGTGGTACGGTGGACCTTTACCCCCAGGACCTCGGCGACCGCAGTCCTAAGCTCCGATGTAAACTGCGGACCCCTGTCCGAGGAGAGGTCGGACGGTGTGCCGAAACGGGCCACCCAAGCCATAACGAACGCCCGGGCCACCTCAGTTGCTGTAGTGGAGAACAGGGGAACCACTTCTGGCCACCTGGTGGTCCTGTCCACCATGGTGAGGAGGTAGGTGTAACCACGGGAGGGGGGAAGTGGCCCCACCAGGTCCACGTTCACATGATCAAAACGCCTCTCAGGCACTTTGAAAGGTGCCAAAGGGGCCCTCGTATGACGAGTCACTTTCGCACGCTGGCACGCCACACAGGCCGCAGCCCAGACCTTGACGTCCTTCCGCAGGCCTGGCCAGACGAATTTAGCCCCCACTAGCTTGGTAGAGGCTCTCTCCCCCGGGTGGGAAAGCCCGTGTATGGCGTCAAAAACCTTACGCCTTCAGCCAGCCGGTACCATGGGGCGCGGTAGGCCAGTGGAGATGTCGCAGAGGAGTGTAGCGTTTGCTGTGTCGAACACCACATCTTCCATGACCAGCGCCGTGGGGGCCGTCCTGTAGGCCTGCACCTCAAAGTCCGCGGCCAGATCCTCAGCCATGGCCCCGCAGTCAAGGCCCAAGTGGACGGACCCAGTGATGGCTCGGGAGAGGCAATCGGCGACGAAATTGTCTTTGCCTGCCACATGCTGAATGTCACGACCAGATACGGCGTGTGGAGCGGACCAACCCGGACTCTTTAGTTATTGTCCTCGGGGACTTTAACAAAGGAAATCTCACCCATGAACTTCCTAAATACAGACAGTTTATTAAATGCCCCACCAGAGAGGAGAACACACTGGATCACTGTTACACCACAGTAAGCAGGGCTTATCACGCCGTCCCTCGTGCTTCCCTGGGACACTCTGACCACGTCATGGTCCATCTGATTCCTGCATACAGGCAGAAACTAAAGCTCTGCAAACCTGTGGTGAGGGAATTCAAGAAGTGGACCAGTGAGGCGCTGGAGGATGTTCGGGCGTGACTGCACAGACTGGGATGTTTTCAGGACTGCTACTGACAGTCTGGATGAGTTCACAGAGGCTGTAACTTCCTACATCGGCTTCTGTGAGGACAGCTGTGTACCATCATGCACCAGGGTGAGTTACAACAACGACAAACTGGTTCACAGCAGAACTCAGAACACTACGCCTGCAAAAGGATCAGGCATTTAGGAGTGGGGACAAAGACTTGTACACAGAGGCAAAATACAAGTTTAGCAAGGCGGTGAGAGATGCTAAACAACTGTACTCTGAGAAACTCCAACAACAGTTCTCAGCAAGTGACTCTGCTTCGGTTTGGAGAGGCCTCAAACACCTCACAAACTACAAGCCAAAAACCCCCCGCTCCATGAATGACCTCCGCCTGGCAGACGAGCTGAATGAGTTCTACTGCAGATTTGAAAGACAATGTCCTGATCCCATCCCCCACAGCTCCACCAACCTGCTGCAGTCCCCCACCCTCCCTCCCCCAGCCCATCAGGTGCTCACGCCTCTTCATCTATATCACCTTCCCCTCCCCCACCAGCAACGACCCTCTCTTTTCTGGAGAGAGACGTTAACCGTCTTCTTTAGAAGACTAAATCCCTGTAAGGCAGCCGGTCTCCCCTCACACCCTGAAGCATTGTGCTGACCAGCTGTCTCCGGTGTTCACTGACATCTTCAACACCTCCCTGGAGACATGCCACGTACCAGCCTGCTTCAAGGCCTCCACCATCATCCCCAAGAAGCCCAGGATCACAGGACTCAATGACTACAGGCCCGTCGCCCTGACCTCTGTAGTCATGAAGTCTTTTGAACGGCTAGTCCTGACCCACCTGAAGTTCCTCACCGACCCCCTCCTGGACCCCCTGCAGTTCGCCTACAGAGCCAACAGGTCTGTGGATGATGCTGTAAACATGGCCCTCCACTTCATCCGCCAGCATCTGGACTCCCCAGGAACCTACGCCAGGATCCTGTTTGTGGACTTCAGCTCTGCCTTCAACACCATCATCCCGTCTCTGCTGCAGGACAAACTCTCCTAGCTGCACGTGCCCGACTCCACCTGCAAGTGGATCACAGACTTCCTGTCTGACAGGAAGCAGCACGTGAAGCTGGGGAAACATGTCTCAGCCTCTCGGACCATCAGCACCGGTTCCCCCCAAGGCTGCGTTCTTTCCCCTCTGCTCTTCTCCCTGTACACCAACAGCTGCACCTCCAGTCACCAGTCCGTCAAGCTCCTGAAGTTTGCGGACGACACCACCCTCATTGGACTAATCTCTGGTGGTGATGAGTCCGCCTACAGGTGGGAGTCTGACCATCTGGTGTCGTGGTGCAGTTAGAACAACCTGGAGCTCAACGCTCTAAAGACAGTGGAAATGGTTGTGGATTTCCGGCGGAACAGAGCCCCACCCTCCCCCATCACCCTGTGTGACTCCCCCGTCACTATTGTGGATTCCTTCCGTTTCCTGGGCTCCATCATCACCCAGGACCTCAAGTGGGAGCTGAACATCAGCTCCATCACCAAGAAGGCTCAGCAGAGGTTGTTCTTCCTGAGGCAGCTGAAGAAATTCAACCTGCCAAAGACGATGATGGTCCACTTCTACACGGTGATAATCAAGTTCTTTTCATGGGCTTAGTTGGGGGTTCGCTGTCTTGTCTTGATTTAAGAGTTAGGTAAGGTGGAAGCAGGATCTGCCAAGCAGGCAGACACGAGTCTGACAGGATGGGGAGTCAGTTTATGTCCTGGCTGAGGAATGTAAGGTCTGCGGGTCAACTAGCAGATTTACCAGCCAAAGGGGGGTTAGAGACACACCAACACTATTCAACATACACACTCTGTTTACGATGTTTACGTTAAGTCAGGAGTCTGGACATTGGATGTGACCGGATCTTAGATGCGGGAGGTGGAAGGTCCTCCTCTACGCCAGTTTAGGGCCAATAGAAATCTTTCCTTCTCTGTCTTTCAAGGGTTATAAAACATGATGTTCTTGCTGATTTTAGTTAGTTGTTCTTCCGGCCTGTGTGCTGCCTGAACTGCTCCTGCCTTTGCAAACGCAGCGCTGATACTTGACCTGTGATCTGACAAATAAATTTCCCAGAACGAGAGAAGTCATTCGGCTGAATTTTTGATAACCCCGACCAGGCTCCAAATCTTGAACACGTATTCTTACAACGGCCATCATCGAGTCCATCCTCTGCTCCTCCATCACCGTCTGGTATGCTGCAGCCACAGGCAAGGACAAGGGAAGGCTGCAGCGTGTCATCCGCTCTGCAGAGAGGGTGATCGGCTGCAATCTGCCCGGTCCCCCACTGACTGACTATAACATTCCACCGGTCACTCCCCTCCACACTGCACATGCCACTTTAACTGCCATTCATCACTTTGTCGTCACTCGTCACTTTGTTACTTGTCTGTTACTTGTTCGTTCGTTAATATTTTTCTTTTCAACTTTTTTAATATTTAACATTTTTAACTTTATTCCCTTGTTTTATACTAACCCATAGCCTTATTCTACTAACCCATTGCATTAGCATTTCATTCTACTTTATTTTATTACTTGTGCACTGTTGTCTTGTCTGTCTACTGTCGCGCACTAACCGCCAAGACAAATTCCTTGTATGTTTAGCATATTTTGGCAAATAAATGTTTCCTGATTCCTGATCCTGATTCCTGATTCCTGTCGAAGGAGCTGTATTTCCTCTCGTTGTCACGGAGCTTCCTGCTGAAAAAGGCCAGCGGCTGGCAGTCTCCGCCTACCCACTGTTCACACACAGCCCCCACAGCGTAAGAGCAACTGGGGCGGTAGGAGACGGATGTGCCAGCAGAGCAGCGTTGGCCAGCGCGGTTTTGGCAGCATCAAAAGCAGCAGCCATCCCTGCGGACCAATCCAACACCTCCGCCGGCCTCCGACCCCGCAAGGCGTCATACAATGGTCGCATGAGTTGTGCCGCATGGGGAAGGAAACGGTTGTAGAAATTCACCATGCCCAGGAACTCCTGCAGGGACTTCACAGTGCGCGGGCGTGGGAAACCGGCGACGGCCTCCACCTTGGCCGGGAGGGGTACGGCTCCCTGCGGGGTGACGTGGTTGCCGAGAAAAGTGATGGACGACTGGCCAAACTCGCACTTGGCCGGATTGATGATGAGACCATGCTCACTGAGCCGGCCAAACAGCTTCCGGAGATGCGTCAGGTGGTCGTCTGCGGACGCGCTGGCCACAAGAATGTCGTCCAAGTAAACAAACAGGAACGGCATGTCCCGTAGCACAGAGTCCATGAGGCGCTGAAAAGTCTGCGCCGCACCCTTGAGGCCGAAAGGCATCCGTAGGAATTTGAAAAGGCCAAAGGGCGTGATGACTGCCGTCTTGGGAACATCCTGCAGGCGGACGGGCACCTGGTGGTAACCGCGCACCAGGTCCACCTTCGAAAAGATTGTGGCACCAGCTAGGTGGGCGGAGAAATCTTGTAAACACACTTCCACATACCTCGTGCCGTAGGTACGAATGGGCGTGCCGTTGGCGGCGTCCATC